>NC_134457.1:123731115-124345936 GCF_047948215.1 Lycorma delicatula
AACACGTACTAAAATTGTAAAATAAATTGTAATTAGCCGTTAACAGTAAAATTAACCGTTTTACTCTTATACCAATCACTTGTGCATTTTGTAATACACTTAAAATAAACATATTAATTACTAAAACAATACTTAAATGTCCAATTCAATGAAAACTAAGTTAAAATAATGATAATTTAATAGTAACAGATGTAGTTAAACGTTTTCAAATTTTGAACCTTTGGTATTATGAGAAAGTTCTAAGAAGTGGAAAGTTTCTTCTTCCACTTAACGAATTCGTATTCACATATTTAGATTTAAGTTTCTTCGTTTGTAATTATCTTTTTTAATATAACTTTTTTATCCCAAAATAAAATGAATTGATCATGATAACATAACTTTTTATAGTATTTACCAGAGGGTGTTTTAATTACATTCAATAAGTTTATTTGTAATAAGAAAGATCTGTTGATTATTCGCATCATCTGAAAACTTGTTGATCTATATAATAAGTAAACTTTTATAAACACTTTCCAAAAAGTGGGGAAATTCATTGTAAAAACTTACTAAGTTCCTGAGACCTCCGTGGTATTGTCTATTGCTACTGTTCCAGAAATATTTTTTTCTTTTATTCAATATTTCATAATTTTAATTACGTGACTTCAAAATAACACATGTATACGTATATAAAGTAACGCTAAAAATGAATAGAAATGTTAAAAGTATTCAAAAAAATGTTCATTCTGTTACTTTATTCACAATTGTTAAAATAAAATACAAGTGAACTTGATAACAAAAAAATAAAAGATAAACGGTTGCGTAAAATGGTGTGTATTGTTGCATTTGTTACATTTTTAATTTACATTTGGTATTCTACCGTTATCCTGGTGTAATAATGAATATAAACTAACGAGAAGTTTAAAAATGCACACGGAGGTTGGTTTATGTTAGGACAGGAATGGAGGACATTATAATAGCAGAAAAAGCAAAGATTTGGTGTATCTGATTTCATTTATATTTTGTTTACACACATACGTACGCGCGCGTTTAAATTAGGGGTAAATTCCAGGCAAGCAATATTGCATTATCCGTATTTTTTTTCATTTCATTTAGTAGTTCTTATCAGCAAAAATGTTAGATGATGAAAAAATATTTAAACAAACCTGAATGAGAAGCGGTGGTTTCAACTTATTTGTAACAAAACACTACCGGTTTTAAAATGTTATTTGAAAGTCCATAACTTAATAAAATTTAATAGTAGCATTAACTCAATAATATATTAGCCTTTGTGATTAATTTAATAATAATTGTATTTATTTATCTAATTTAGTTACTGTATTTAAAATGTACATATGTCAAAGTCTTTATGAGCTAGATGACAATATTTATGTAGAATGTAAATATAATACAAAGAAATATAAATTTTATATACTAATTATAATTTATATACGAATATAAACTTTTATACTCGTATATATTAAGAACGCTCACATTATGAAATGGTACGTTCTTAGCACAACCTCCACGAAATGGCATTGTTTAAATTAAAATCCAGAATCGGAATATAATTCCGTATTGGCAGTAATCAGATTCTGATATTAATTTCTTAGAAACGATTTCATCCCCGGTACATTTGTAGTTCTGTAATTCATAATTACCTACTTTATGTTTTGAAATAAAATAAAAACTAAAACAGAGATATTTTATGTTTTTATGGTATTATTATAATGTTATGAAACCTGAATGAATATTCGTCGACAAATATGATGGCTTCACCATTCGTCAAATATGATGGCTCCACCATTTATAATACCAGTTATACCAGATATCAAATTACGCCTATTTTCAGTCAATATATTTTATTCGTTTAAGCAGAAGAAATAAGATGTATATTTCGGAAATAGTTTTTGGAAATAATATTAGTTACATCCCTTTTTCCTACGACGAGTTTCCTCCATTTTTAACAACGCAAATGTGTGTGTGTGTGTCCGCGCGCGCGCGAGTTTGTTTGTGCACACACACACACACACACACACACACACACACACACAAAATTAACTAAATGTGTATAAAAGACAAAAAGACTTCAAATATATAAATTGCCAGGTCTGACAAAAAGACTTCAAATATATAAATTGCCAGGTCTAGTTAAAGGAAGTTATTAAAATTTTAAATTAGGTTTTCGTTACTGTGGACATTGAAATAAAAAAGATAAAGAAAACAACCTTGGAATAAAATTCATCTAGGATAATACCTCTTCTCTGGAAGAATTGAACGAATAGAAAAAATGTTAAGGATTTAAGGATTTATATTCTGTATAGGAGAATTTATATGAAAACATTCATATAAACTCTAATAAGATTTCTCAAACTTATAACTACAATTTATATTGTAATGTACAGGTATCACATCCATTCTGATCAAAATAAAAATAAATTTTATTCGTAACAAATTTCTGAAGGAAACTGAATATGAAAATTTCTAGTAACAAAACAACTGTGATCTAAATAAAAGTAATGTAATGTAAACCAAATTAAGCTTACATACTTTTAATATAGATAGGTAAATTGTGTAATTAAATATTAAATAATCTATATTATTACTAAACTTTTTTAAAAGTTATTTGCATTTTGATAAAACCATTATTTAATTACGAACAAGAAAACTCATTTTAAAGTTACATAAAGTCAGACTTAAAGGAGTAATAAAATTAAATTCCATAAAAATTAATATATACTGAATTGTTTAAAGGTACGATTAAGATTTTCAAGAAAAATTTCCCTAATCAAACAAAAATCTCTACTTGTGGACCTTCAAATACAAACGTCGTTCTAAATCACAGTCTGCTGTTTAATACAAAATTATAAATTACGAGTAGCTTACTAAATTTTATGAACGATATTATAAAATCTGGTTTCTTCGGAAAAACTATGGACCATTATTCTAGAAAAACACTAATTATTATTTCCATTTAAGTAGTAGATTAAACTGAACAACTGCAAACATTTACAAAAAACTTTTCTTCTAATAATTTGTGTGAAATCTTTCGGCTAACAACTGGATTTATGGAAAATTTGTGAATCTTCCTTTTGAGGTTTTTGGTAACTGAATGAAGGTAGTAAAGCTACATGCTCCTTAAATTTCACTTAGAAACCAAATAGAAAAGAATTTTCTTCAAATAATGTACCGTAATTGATTTTTAATCATATAAGTGAATAAATACACACACACACACACAGTATAGAAATAAAAACGAAATTCCCCCTGGTCAAGCAGTAATATAGTCCATATAAATTTTTGCTTGTGGGTATGCTTATGTAACGTTTTACACAAGTACTTTAATTATAACTATGTGCTAAATATGTTATAAGGATGGTCGAACGGAATAGACGATGGATAGATCTATTTCATGATGTTTTTAAGATACACTATACGATATTGGTAGAAGACTTACGATGAGAGTAAGCTCTGTAGAATAATCTTTGTTTATTCAGGAAAATATATCCTGGTTATCCTTGGTTATCGTGCACATGCTCAGTAGCCTGTAATCCAAACAGCAGAGTAAAATATAACATATTTATTTAATCAGGGAATAATGTTAAAGATATTTTTTATATTGTAACTACCATTGGAATAAATTGGAAGGAATGCATCACATTTCATTGCATGAACACTATCAAATATCATCCAGCTCAATTCTTTGTTAATTTATTTATATATACGGTAAAATGATAACTAGGGTGGTCCCTGTGCGTGTGTCGCGCAAAAACTACTGGAAAGATATTAATAAAATATTGCAGTACTTAGAGACTAGAATTATGACGATATTCTTAATGAGGGATAAGATATTAAAGATATTCATTAAAGAAAACATTAATCCTTTAACATTAATCTTTAACATTAAAACATTAATCCTGCGTTGACAATTGACGATAATCCAATACAATATAAAGATAGCGTAAGATATTTAGGACTAGTATTGGATAAATCCCTTACATGGGGATTACATATACAGGACTTGAGTGATAGATGCAAAAGAGCCGTAAACATTATAAAATGTTTATCGAATTTAAATTGGGGCTCAGACAAAGAGACATTATTGAGATTGTATAAAGCATTGGTTCAATCTAAACTAGACTACGGATGTATCGTATATTCATCCGCTAGAAAGTCGCACTTAAGAAAGTTAGACGTAGTTCATAATAGCGGAATAAGATATGCAACAGGCGCTTTCCGCACAAGTCCGGCGGCTAGTCTGATATCTGAAGCCGGAATAATGCCACTACATTATAGAAGAGAGATCCTTTTGTTAAGATATGCAGCAAATGTATGGGCTTTCCCTGCTCATATAAATAATAAATTGTTTACGAATCATCCTATGGCTGCAGTATATGAACATCGTGCTACCTATTCCAGACCAACCGGAATTAGGTACCACGAATTAAGAAGAAAATATGAAATTGCTATACCAGAGACACTAGCAATTTCTACTAGAGAAATACCGCCATGGCTCTTGCCAGCGGTAAATACAAATTTGGATCTCTCTCAAGGAGAAATAAAAAAGAAACCAGCAGTGATCATCCAGCAAGAATTTTCAGCAACCGTCAGTAGTTACGAAGAACATATTAGAATTTATACTGACGGTTCTAAAACCGAACATGGTGTTGGATGCTCGATATATGTAAATGAAGAAGCCCACTTTTGGAGACTGCCAGATGTGGCCAGTGTCTATACGGCAGAACTCACTGCAATTCAGCAAGCTCTTCGCTACACTGAACACTATTGCGAAGAGAGAGTGCTAATATGTTCCGATTCATTAAGTGCACTCGTCGAAATTCGGAACAAGAACATTAAGGATGTCTTAATTGCAAACATCCTGTCCATTTTATACGTACTAAAACAACGAGGACAGCGATGCGTATTTGTATGGACTCCAGGGCATGCTGGTATTACAGGTAATAAAATCGCAGACAAAGCTGCCAGAAAGGCAACAGTCTGCGATTATTTGGATACATTTCCTGTAAGAGTGGCAGATGTTAAAAACCGTCTAACAAATATAGTAAAAAACAAGTGGAACGCTGAATGGAGGAGTTTAAATACAAAATTAAACTCAGTCAAAACTTCTCCTTATAAATGGAAAAGCGACTAAGTTGACTCGCCGAGAACAAGTAGCGGTGACCAGACTTAGAATCGGTCACACGCGATTAACAAATTTATATATGTTAACCGGCGAAGTGAGACCAATGTGCGGTGTTTGTAATAAAACACTGACAATCAAGCATCTAATAGAAGAGTGTACCATATATGAGGACCTCAGAAAGAGGTTCCGTCTTACAAATAATATTAGTGCTGATCTGGATAATGGAAATGAAGAAAATATAGTTGCATTTTTACACGCCAGTGGACTTCTTAAAAGTCTATAAAATGGAAGTTTAAAGCTGTGGTAAAAGATACTCTAAGCATAAAAGGGAGTCTCGAAGCGTGGCACGTATAGTGACGGGAGGTAGCCCTCTTGCCTAGGCCATTTTGGCTCACCCGCATTCAAGAGCAGTGAGTCGGGGTGTGTCCGATGATGGCATGGGGGACCCTCAAGGGTGGATTGAGGGCGCGAGGCTATGGGTGTACGCCGTGCATGCCTATGGCCTGATATAAGAAGGATTCAACTGCCACGGCACCCTGGCACGACTGATATACTGCTCAACGGCGGTTCTGGTCGCCCCGAGGGTGCTTAAACAAACTATAAATGAGACTTCGTAGAAGAAAGAAAGAAAGATATGGTATTGATAAGTTTAATTTTAATTTTAATTTCATGGTCTTTTGAGAACCTATCTCAAATTTTAATATTGGGGCCCTTTACACCCCGTAAGTGTTTGTGATTATCCTTGTCTTTTATGTTTTAATGTTTATTGTGAAGTTTGTGTTTTTAAATAAAATGTAAGGGCCCTTTACACCCTTACATATGACGATCCTGATGGAAATAATAATTTCTTTTAATGAATGTGACGAAGGCTAATGACCTTAGGAGTCGATGCCCGTAAAAATTCAGTTAAAAAAAAAAAATTAATCCTTTTACTTCATTATATTTCTGTTATCATGGTAAAATAAAAAGATCTCTGAATTCTGATCACTAATCATCTAACCTAATTTGTAGCTTTTAAATATTTTATTAGCATATTGTTATTAGCTTAAATTAGCACATTTAGCAATCGTTTAAGGGTTTTGATTGTTTATTTAGGCTGTGGATAGTGGATTTTCACAAGTTAAAAGAATATGCCTGCAACAAAGAGACCTTTCTTATTATTCAAAGTCTGATAAAAGAATGATAGATCCACGATCCTCTGTAACAGCAACAAATGAGAATGAGGGAAACGTTAAGGAAAGAAAGTTCAGCAGGCTTTAATTGTTATTTATCAGTATTATTCTCACAAGCGTGAGGATAACGATGGACAGCGGGGAATCCACAGGACGGAGCGCCCTGGCTAGACGGGAAGGACCAGTGAAGTGATCCCTGACCGGCTAGTGTGAAAATAAATGTTTTATAATAGTATGAAATAAAATAAAATTTCACACCCTACAATTATATGAAAAAAGTCTATGACATGTATGTAACTACGGACGACGAAATCGAAATAAAATTAGAAAAATGAAGAAGGAAATTTAAGTAATAAATACTTATATTAAAATTTAATCCTCTAATGAATACAAGCATTGTGCGTTACAAATTTTTTTAACGAAATAGAGGAACGTTAAATTTATTCTTTTCACTTTATGCATCTTACATGCGTACTACTTGAAAACCACTTTAAATACAAGTGACGCTAGTTAGAGTTGCTTTCTCTGAGAATAATGCTGTTTATCAAATAGCCAGCGTTGTGGGGTACAAAATGATAATGTCACTTAAAGACCTAATTACTACCAGAAATGCTGCAAGCTGACGTCCAACAATACTTCACATTTAAAAAAAAAATCTATTAACTACTTAATTTTGGGAATTTTTCTACGAAAATACACTCTCTATAAAGTAGAGACCACCATTTAAAAAAAAAAATGTATTCAATTCTGTCTATCATTGTATTAATAAATCTTACTGTTGTAATTTTATAATAATTTAAGTTAATTAATAAATTTCAACATACTCTGTTGTTAATTAATGATAGTAACGCGAAGATATATAGTCGAATTTCCAACAAAAAATAGAAAATTCTTTTTATTTTTATTCATGGGCGTGTAATACAAACTGTCCATCACGCAAACTTTAATTTATAAATTTAATAAGAAATGAACGTTTTTAAGGTGTTTTTAATCTAAACAATAAGAAAGTAATAAAAGATAATTCATAAAAAGTAAAAAAGTAAATTCGTAAAAAGTATTTTATTAAAGTAAATGATATTTCTCGGAATTGCACCAAACTATTGGATGTTAAATTCCAGACACAGAAGATATAGTACCTTAATTTGAATTAAATACGTATCACGTTATTTACGACAATCGTCTTGCCTGATGTCCAATATTCAGACGATACATTTATATTTTATCTATTCTCAGATTAAAATAGTGCTTTCTCATTTACTTTTTTAGTAAATGAAACTTGTTTTGATTTTGCTTATATTTTTTATTTTTCAGTTAGTAATAGAATTATAGAAAGTAATGTAATTATTTAAATTTTTTTAGATTAGATATGATTTTAAAATCATAATTTCATTTTTCATACGATATCATTTTCCACGTCTATGAATATCGAGTTCCGTATGGGATAGGTTTACAGTGATTGGAAATAAAATTTAGAATACAGTCCATATTGTATTGCAGTTTTTGGTTCTCAGAAATAGTTAGTTAATGTTATTGAAATTTATACAGTCAGTGATAAGAAAACAATTTTAAAACAAAACACTAGCTTGTAAATTTATCGCCATGAGTTGATTCAAAAATATTTACATTGCAAATATTAAATGAATAATAAAGAACCTAAGTTTACATCACTTTTGGCAACTTACAAAACCATATGGTGTAAATATACGCAACCCAACTTAATTTTTATCGTACAATTTCTCTTTTCTACCCCATCAGTTAATTAAACTAAAAGATAACTGAATATTTAATTTGAAGAATTCTTTGGAATGCTTAATAATCACTCATTGTTTTCTTTAGCCCACACTATGGAAACAAATTGTGAACATTTTTTTTTTAAAGACTTTATAAGTTGTCTATTAATAAACAATTTTTTTTTTTTTTAGTTATTTTCTTATTTTTGGCGGATATCAGTGGTAGAGCCGATATTATCCACGTTGATTCTCATATAAGTAATATCACTTAAATTGCCGAAAAGCAACAACCATACCTGGACAAAATTAAATACCAAAACTTTAATTACGATTTTGGAGAGACAAAAATAACTGAAAAGGATATTCAAATATCAGCTACTCTCCCTGCTGTTATCTCTTACAAAAGACTGGAGAAACACAGGGAAGTATTCTAAGAAAGGCTATTCCACAAAATAAAAGTAATCTTTTTTTTTATATTTAATTAAATATTTAATTCTGGTGTTGTTTAATCAGTAGCTAAACAACAATAGTAATTTTTAATTCTCTTCTATTAAAATTTGTGTAGAAGTACAAGCGTAAAATCTCTGCTATTCAACCAGTAGTCATTGAGGTTAATTTAAAAACTAGATTAAAGAAATTAAAAGTAAGGAAAAGGAAGAATTGTAAAAATAAAAAAATAAAAAATACAAAAAAACATTTTAAGAAATGTAGAACATTTAACAGCAAAGAAGTTAACTCAAGAAAAACAGGCTTATAAGTGAAAATAACAGAGGAAAAAAACATTTAAAACTATATAATAGGTTATACAAAAAATATATTAATTTCAAAACAATAATAAAATTGGTTGTACCGTGACGATAAAATTGTGGTGGGAAAAGTGAGGTGGGGACTTTTTACTGTGGATTAAATTTTTAAACTGTAAAATATAATTATAATAATGTAATATCTTATCTTATCTTTTCTACTGATAAAAATATCAATATAAAAGAAGACGTAGGATGAAACAAATCCTTCGGTTCCGAAAAATATAATAAATTAGTAACTGTTAAAAAGTTCATGTAAATGGGTGATATCGATGAATCACGGATTATCATTTTAAGAAATGCATCTCGTAATTATAATTATTAAAAAAAAATAAAAAATAAAAATCAGGTTTGATGAACTTGACAGCACATTTTTTTCCTGTAGAACAAAAATCCCCCTAACGAAATCGTGAGTAAATAGTATATTAAAATATCACATGAGAGAGGATGAAACCCCCACACGAAAACAAAGAGTAAATGATTAATAACAGTAAACTTCCACGTTAATAAACATGTGTTTAATAACAACTAAGATCAAGTAAACACATATTACTTGTATGTCATAAGCACTACTATCACTGAGTTCTAGAACTTGTTTAATCCATGGACCACGTGTGTTCATCACCTTAGTTTGCACACGATTTGTTTTTATCTAACAGAAGATCGTGATGCACATATGAACAGGTTGATAAACGAATGAATTAAAAATCAAATAGACGTAAATAAAAGGCTGATAAAATAAACGAATACAGCTTGATGTAAAGCAAGAATACGACAAACAGTAAAACAAAAAAAATAAATCGGTAGCAACAATGAAAACAAAAACCAGTAACAGAAACAGGTAAATGTACCATGTATATTATATATAATTATATAGAGTCTAGAAGATTTAAGACGAGATATCTCGATTTTTTATGAATTTATTAACGGTGCCACATATTTTGTGCAGAAACTCACATTTATTGCCCTACAGAAGACCATATAACATCATCTAACGTGACGCATACAGGTAGAATATTAGGATTCCCAATGTCCCTGCCCACCCGACGGACGGCAAAAAGTTTGTTTTGTCAATTTTTAGCGATTTTTTTGTCTAAAATTTTTTTTAACATCATGGTACTACCGCGAAAAGCAGTTGCGTCGATTGTTATAAGATTTATTTCAATCGTATAGTAGAAAAAATGTTATGCGCGAACAAACATAAAAAAAAATATACGGGTAGAATACAGAGCCTCGTTTTTTAAGGTCGGTTAAAAAGCATGATGAATAATTTTGTTGATAAATATAAATAAAGTTAAATTTAAACGGTAATGATATTGTCTTAATTACCATATATTTTCTTGTTAAATTAGAAAGACTAATTCCCAATATTAATAACGTCTGTTATTGCTGGTATAAAAGTGCATTAAAATTATGTGTTTAATGTACACGCAATCAAAAGAAGAAATATATGTAATGCATTTTTTCAAACTTTAAAATAATTTTTAATTCTGTAATTAAAGAAAAGTCAATTTGATATTAATTTTAAAATTCATCATAAAAATTTAATAATAAAACAAAAATTCTATAATTTTGACTTGACATAAATTAAAAATAATAATAATTTCTAAATATTGATATTAAAAGTAACATTAAATAATAATAAAAAATAATACAAATCTATTTTGCGATATTGACATTTATAATTTTATTTAATTGCAGCATTTCACTACAAGAGAGGTGGATCATGAACTGAAAATCAAATTAATGTCTAAGATCATAAAATTTTATTAGCAATAATCACTCAGTAAGGGTTTCCTAAATTCATGTAGATTTTCTATTTTCAGGAAAGTAAATTTTTTTTTCAATGGTGGTTATAGTTATGATTCAAATATGGCTTAAGGTTGCGCATTATATTTTCAGATGAGTTTGAAGTATAATATTTCCATTCATAGTAACGGTAAAAACTGTAAACACAAGATTTAGCCGGCCTCCGTAGCGCGAGTGGTAGCGTCTCGGCCTTTCATCCGGAGGTCCCGGGTTCGAATCTCGGTCAGGCATGGTATTTTCACACACGTTATAAAATCATTCACCTCATCCTTTGAAGCAATACCTAACGGTGGTCCCGGAGGTTAAACAAAAATAAACACAAGTTTTAGATTAATTTTAACGGACTGTCAAGTTGTAAAGCAGAAATATTATGAACATTTCTCGTAGAAAGGTATGCTTTCAAAATCAATTATATTAAGAAATTTAGCACCAAAAAAATTTAACTAATTTTAAAGTGAAGTATTTTGATAAACTAAATTATATCAGTTGACCTAGCCTATTTAACTTTATTAATTTTCAAATTATTAGTTATTATTGCGTATTATTATTACTACAGTTATTACTATTCGAAAAGTTGCTATTATTAGTGTTTGAGACATTAATTCCAAAACCAGCTGTTTAAAATTCGTTTCTGGATGAAATTGTGAAGGTAATACGAAATAAAATAATTACTATTGTACCTCCTTTTATTAGTACCGCAATTCTTTCGTTTTTGCAAATTTGATTGTTTGTAACTCGAGAATGAAGGCGTTTATCGAGAAACGGTTTTCGCCATCGTTTAACTCGGAAAAGTTTACGTTAAAATGATGATCACATGACCACTTTCATATTTAAAAAGTTCAATTATTTAAATTTTTTTACCCCTCTGTTTACTTTCCTGATATATAGTTGCTACAGTACAGCATGTCGCTTTAGATGAGAAAGTGAAAAAAAAAAGTTTGATTCAATATGACTGATCCAAGATGACGGGCAACAATTTCAAACACACCGTAAACATAGTAATTTTTAACTATGAAGTAGATCTGTACTGGTTTCTACCTCGTAATATTCCTCAGTATTGACATATAAAGTCTTTAATATCACTCTGTATAAGCTACAGATACGTTAATTACTACACTACCAAAGAATACCGCTTCCTACTGGCCCGCAATCCAGAATCTGCTCTAAATATCTGAAGACTTTCAAAGTGTCATAAAAATGAACAAAAATTAGTTTTTCCGTTTTTTTAAAATAGATTATCCTAATTATTCTACGTTCATTTGTTTATTAATTTATTTCTATTTATTATTCTGAAGAAAACTATTAATTAAATTTCCCAGTTATGTTTCCTGCGTAAGTTGTTCTAATTTTATTTTTAGAGGAAGAATTTATAATTCATTGAAAGTTTCGTTAAAATCTGTTTAATTATTTCTGAATGACGCGCAATATGTAAAAATATTCCTTCTAAATATTATATCACTTACATTTTGAAAATTTTAATTAACATTGCTTTTAAAAATGTAATCATAATTTTTTTGTAGGTACTTCAACGTGAAAGACTTTTACATTTCTTAGTAGGCTTAAGAATTAATTTAATGTAATCGAAAATTCTAAAACAAGTTTTTGACTGGTTACAGAAATTATAAAAGCACAATAAAATAACAAATATCAAACAGTCATTACATGAAAAACATCGAATCTGATTTTCGTAAATGAAAAACTATAATTTCAATTAGAACAATTTTGTTTTAAATTTCACTAGCGAATACAACTGTCTCCTATAAAATTAAATTTCGATAGAATCTCAAATGACAATGCATAAAAATGTAATTTAATTTTAAGCTTCGATTTAAACTGGAAAACGAATTTGAAAGCTGTTATGTAAATACTAATGAGGAAAGATTTAACTTTTTAATAAGAATTATAACAAACGTCCAGACAGTGGTGTTGATTCATAATAGAACATTTTGTTCTAACATCGCATTATAAAGAATTATAAAAAAGCCTCCCAAACCATAGTCCATTAGAATTCTGCAAACTACTGCACCTAGCAGATGGAGGAATTCGGAACGTGGTACTACACCTACTTCTCGTAAATATAACCAATTAATATAACTAATAGAAATGCGGAACTAATAATAAAGAAAGAAAATTTCTATACTTTCATTAAGTATATTCACAATCTCCTTAAGTGACAATATACCGATCCTGTCTGATTACTTTGTTTGGTTAACCATTAAATATTTAACGTCAGGTATGTAAACTAATCTAATTTTGCGCATATTTTTCTTTTAAACTGGAAAAATATGTATTACTATATCTAAATCTGAATTTCTGGGTGTATACCTATTAACAAAGTATAAATAAAAAGATGTTCACCTATAATATATAAATCTCCAAGCCAGATTTAAATGATTCTTTAACAGTTGTTCTTAGTAAAATTTGATGAATGCATGAATGCTTGTAACTAACTGTAAATGATTACGAATGCAGATTTTACTTAAGGACCTTCCATACTTCAGTTGTATCTGTGCGTACGCGTTGGTTTATTAACAATTTTAAACTTGAGAGAAACTTACCTTTGTTTATCTTATAACATCTCAATTTAAGACATCTACACAATTTAATTTTAATCAAATCTAACCCTATTATTAGCCAAATTAAACTAATTATTATTGAGCCAAATTTAACTGAAACCTAATTATTTAATCGGAAAATAATGTATATTACATGTGTATAGTGTAAAATAACTTAGATCCTAAATAAGGTATTTTGGTTTTATTCAAAATTTCATCAAAATCAGAGGTGAGTCCGTAACTGTATATAATTACCAAAATCTGTTTTATTGATGTAATAAATAATATATGTGGGCAATACGTAATCATCTCCTGTACTTTGTTGATTTTAACGACACTTAACTTTTTTCTTCGTATCGAACAAGTTAGAACCAGCAACAGGCTATTGTACAAATCATTATCGGCATTGTATAAAGTAGGCTAAGAAAAAGAAAACATCATGAACTTATAAAGAACTGATGGAAAAGTACAATTTATTTTTTTTTTGCCTTCAGTCATTTGACTGGTTTGATGCAGCTCTCCAAGATTACCTATCTAGTGCTAGTCGTTTCATTTCAGTATACCCTCTACATCCTACATCCCTAACAATTTGTTTTACATATTCCAAACGTGGCCTGCCTACACAATTTTTCCCTTCTACCTGTCCTTCCAATATTAAAGCGACTATTCCAGGATGTCTTAGTATGTGGCCTATAAGTCTGTCTCTTCTTTTAACTATATTTTTCCAAATGCTTCTTTCTTCATCTATTTGCCGCAATACCTCTTCATTTGTCACTTTATCCACCCATCTGATTTTTAACATTCTCCTATAGCACCACATTTCAAAAGCTTCTAATCTTTTTTTCTAAGATACTCCGATTGTCCAAGTTTCACTTCCATATAAAGCGACACTCCAAACATACACATTCAAAAAACTTTTCCTGACATTTAAATTAATTTTTGATGTAAACAAATTATATTTCTTACTGAAGGCTCGTTTAGCTTGTGCTATTCGGCATTTTATATCGCTCCTGCTTCGTCCATCTTTAGTAATTCTACTTCCTAAATAACAAAATTCTTCTACCTCCAGAATCTGTTATCCTCCTATTTTTACATTCAGTGTTCCATCTTTGTTATTTCTACTACATTTCATTACTTTTGTTTTGTTCTTGTTTATTTTCATGCGATAGTTCTTGCGTAGGACTTCATCTATGCCGTTCATTGTTTCTTCTAAATACTTTTTACTCTCGGCTAGAATTACTATATCATCAGCAAATCGTAGCATCTTTATCTTTTCACCTTGTACCGTTACTCCGAATCTAAATTGTTCTTTAACATCATTAACTGCTAGTTCCATGTAAAGATTAAAAAGTAACGGTAGGGAACATCCTTGTCGGACTCCCTTTCTTATTACGGCTTCTTTCTTATGTTCTTCAATTGTTACTGTTGCTGTTTGGTTCCTGTACATGTTAGCAATTGTTCTTCTATCTCTGTATTTGAACCCTAATTTTTTAAAATTAGTGCTAATAAAATGTGCTGAACATTTTATTCCAGTTTACGTTATCGAATGCCTTTTCTAGGTCTATAAACGCCAAGTATGTTGGTTTTTCTTTTTCTTTAATCTTCCTTCTACTATTCATCTGAGGCCTAAAATTGCTTCCCTTGTCCCTATACTTTTCCTGAAACCAAATTGGTCTTCTCCTAACACTTCCTCCACTCTCCTCTCAATTCTTCTGTATAGAATTCTAGTTAAGATTTTTGATGCACGACTAGCTAAACTAATTGTTAAAATTCTGTATTCTTCACATTTATCTGCCCCTGCTTTCTTTGGTATCATTACTATAACCCTTTTTTTGAAGTGTGACGGAAATTCCCCTTTTTCATAAATATTACACACCAGTTTGTATAATCTATCAATCGCTTCCTCACCTGCACTGCGCAGTAATTCTACAGGTATTCCGTCTATTCTAGGAGCCTTTCTGCCATTTAAATCTTTTAATGCTCTCTTAAATTCAGATCTCAGTATTGTTTCTCTCATTTCATCCTCCTCAACTTCCTCTTCTTCCTCTATAACACCATTTTCTAATTCATTTCCTCCGTATAACTTTTCAATATATTCCACCCATCTATCGACTTTACCTTTCGTATTAATATTGGTGTACCATCTTTGTTTAGCACATTATTAGATTTTAATTTATGTACCCCAAAATTTTCCTTAACTTTCCTGTATGCTCCGTATATTTTACCAATGTTCATTTCTCTTTCCACTTCTGAACACTTTTCTTTAATCCACTCTTCTTTCACCAGTTTGCACTTCCTGTTTATAGCATTTCTTAATTGCCGACAGTTCCTTTTACTTTCTTCATCACTATCATTCTTATATTTTCTACGTTCATCCATCAGCTGCAATATATCGTCTGAAACCCAAGGTTTTCTACCAGTTCTCTTTATTCCGCGTAAGTGTGCTTCTGCCGATTTAAGAATTTCCTTTTTAACATTCTTCCATTCTTCTTCTACATTTTCTACCTTTTCTTTTTTACTCAGACCTCTTGCGATGTCCTCCTCAAAAATCTTCTTTACCTCCTCTTCCTCAAGCTTCTCTAAATTGCACCGATTCATCTGACACCTTTTCTTCAGGTTTTTAAACCCCAATCTACATTTCATTATCACCAAATTATGGTCGCTATCAATGTCTGCTCCAGAGTAAGTTTTGCAGTCAACGAGTTGAATTCTAAATCTTTGCTTAACTATGATATAATCTATCTGATACCCTTGCAGTATCGCCTGGCTTTTTCCAATTGTATATTCTTCTATTATGATTTTTAAATTGGGTGTTGGCAATTACTAAATTATACTTCGTGCAAAACTCTATAAGTTGGTCCCCTCTTTCATTCCTTTTGCCCAGCCCGTATTCACCTACTATATTTCCTTCCTTGCCTTTTCCAATGCTTGCATTCCAATCTCCAACTATTATTAAATTTTCATCTCCTTTTACGTGTTTAATTGCTCCATCAATCTCTTCATATACACACTGTACCTCATCATCAGCATGGGCGCTTGTAGGCATATAGACGTTAACAATCGTTGTCGGTTTAGGTTTTGATTTTATCCTTATTACAATGATTCTATCGCTATGCGTCTTGAAATACTCCACTCTCCTCCCTATCTTCTTGTTCATCACGAAACCTACTCCTGCCTGCCAATTATTAGACGCTGAGTTAATTACATCATTACATTATTATACAAATAATAATGTTATAATTTATACATATTTATATATTGTATCGTATTGTATAAGTACAATTTATTTATGTTACTTAATATAATGGTTACATACATAACCTGTGTTTATTGAGCACACACATCCATGTGATTATTATAGTTCTTTCTGATATTAAATTTTTGAAAACAAAATTAATTTTTATTACAATATAATATGATATTAAAAAAAATACAACTGAAGTTGTATTTTAGGCAATCATTAATTCTGTTTCCAAATTTTAATCTTTTATTAAAAGGTAAAAACAATAAATATTAAACGTACAAAATAATGCTAGAGAAAAAAGGAAATAATTAAGAAAATGCCGACAACCGGCGAAAGTTCTCCACTCATAGTAATAATGTACATGTTCTACATAATGTTTATTACGTTATCAATGTTGTGTTATGTGCAGTACAGTACTTAATTTAGGAAATTTTCAATACACAGGAAATTATTTATTTGTATGATTAAAAATAAATATATAAAAAATTACCTTTTATGAGACTATCCCTGCTAAACTCACTAAATTCATCGTTTTTCTAGTTTCATTTCGTAAAGAAATAAATGAGCAAACTACAACCGCATGCGTATATAACTAACCATTTAAGAAGTATCTATACAATATCGGATGCTTCTGTAGATAATCGGTACCGGTCGGCGTATCTGTGTAGTCAATTTAATATAGCTCTCTCTATCGGTAACCCACCGGGTTGGTCTAATGGTGAACGCAGCTTCGCAAATCAGCTGTTTTTGAGGTCGAGAGTTCTAAGGTTCAAATCCTAGTAGAGGCAGTTACTTTTATACGAATTTGAATACTAGATCGTGGATACCGGTGATTTTTGATGGTTGGGTTTCAATTAACCACACATTTCAGAAATGGTCGACCTGAGACTGTACAAGACTACACTCATACAAATCATTCTCATTTATCCTCCTCTTAAGTAATATCTTACGTGGTTCCGGTGACTTAACAGAAAAAGAAAAAAGAAAAAGCTTACTCTATCGGTAAACAATAAAACTATCACATAAGAAAACATCGTGATTATGTGCAGACTGAAAAATTCGCTGAACTTGACAGGAACAATTTTAACAACTATTTATACAATACTACCACCGATTAAAACGAATTACTTCATCAATTTCTGATAATCTATCAACTAACTTAAAAGCTTATACGAAAATATATATATATTTTTTGCTTGATGAATTAATTTACTGTAGAAGCTTGTATGTGGGAATAATGTGAATGGAAAAATTTTGAAGTGTGTGAAAATGCCACGCTTGACCAGGATTCGAGCTCTCCAGATTAAACTATTCTTTAATATATTGATACATTAAAACATTAAATAATAAATATGTTGATATAATCCTCTGGATTATTTATTTATTATTTTGTTTTTATACCTAATTAGAATTGAGTCTATGATAATGTATCAATTCAATTAATACGATGTATTCGCTAATTATCTGTTCTATTGTATTCGCAGAAAAGTTTATGAAATAAATAATTTGAGTGATGTTTAAATTTTTTTTCCGAATATCGCCTCTACTAATTAATATTTTTATTATTTTATTCGACAAAATGCAGTTAGATAAAGAAAAACAGAATTGTAGATTTTTATTGTTACGCTCCCAAAATTTAATTAAAATTCTTCATTTAAACAAAAATTAAAACTATTTTTGATACTTTTGATACTTTTCAAATAATGTTGAATTCAAATATTACACACTAATAAAATTGTGTCACATTTTTTAGTAATAGAGGTTGGTCGCTTCAAGAAATTATATACAGGAAATTCCTATCTGTACCCAATTCGAGATTATAATAAATTAAAAATGTGCAAAATACTCAACATATATACATTTTAGTTGAATACAAACTATATAATATATTATTATGTAAAAAATATTTTTAAATTAATATTTTTCATTCGTTGTAAGGGATGAAAGGAGCGAACTAAAGATTATTGTACTAATTAACCTAAATATTATGTCGGAAATTTAGGTTAACGAAAAATGTTAACTTCCGTAAAGCAAATTTTTATAATGAAAATTTCTATGCTTTAATTTCCGTGCTGTTTTTAATGATAAAAATTTCTATTTATAATAGTACACAATAAAATTAAAATTATAAAACAATAAAATTATGTAAAAGTTAAAAAAATTTGGTAAAAAATTCATTAATTATTGTAGGCAATATTACTTTTAATTAACTGGAAATCCAATGTTTTTAGAAAAAAAAGACTTAGACATACTTATAATTTGCTTTCTGAAAATCGTTTTAAAAAGCGTTTTTTAAGAAAAATAAAACATTTAAAATTTTTTTGTGAATATAAAAACAAACGTCTTGCATGTAGGATTAAGTTTCCATAGCACAATTAATCAAAACTTATTGCCAATTTTTTATTTCAATCACTTTTGACGTCGGTGAACATTACACACAATGAATAATTTACTTAAAGATGTAACTAAAACATTCCTAATAAATAAGTTAACAGACTTTTTTTTTTCATAATTATGAGTTATTCTTACACAGTTTACGATTTAATTTTAAGTAGATAATAAAAATCTTATTATTTAGTGAGAAAAATTCCATCCCAAGCGGAAAAAAAATTACATATCCTTTGGTATTTCATTCAATTCCTCCATCTATTATCTATCGAGTCTCTTAGGCTAACAACGTTTTGTTGTTAGGTTTGTGTGGGGTTTTAAACTAATTGAGTAATTATGTTAAAATTTATCCAACCAGACAATTTGTCACTTACAAGAAAATTAGCATCATCAATCGGTCACTTTTGTAGGATTACATTATTAATTATTCGGTTTAATAACATCAATGTTGGTAGGAATATGACGTGAACCAAGTCACACCCGCTCACAAACTAGAAATCAAAACTAACTGACACAGCAGTTCACATAGGAAATGTTTTGTGTTATTGTAACTCTAATTAAACAACGTAAATTCTGTACGACACGATTTACATGCATTGTGGATTTAAATAAATAAATAAATTCCTTGACACTGTCTTAAAATGTATCAAAAATTAAGTACGACATATGATATATTAAGTTCATATTTTCATGCGCTTAATAAATTTCCCGTTTTATAAAAAAAGTAAAATTTTCAGCAAGTACAATAGAAACGTTTTATTTCATTTGATTATTTAAATACACGATTCGAGGTTATTATTTCAGTCATCAGGTTAAATTGTAAAAGCCACATTAAAATAAACAAACATGTAATAAGGAAAATCTTAGAAATTTATTCGGAACATGGCAAAAGTACACCCCACGATAGAACGGCTGGCCATTATCGCGGAATATATGTGCGTAATTCCCAGGTTGTACTTTATATTTACCTTTTTTTTGGTACTTTCTAATAAAAAGGTCACCTGTTTTCAGAAGGAAAAATTATTTTAAAATAACTCAAACATTTGGTTAGATTATATTTATTTAGGGAAGGCAGCCCTCCTAGGGAGAGGCATCACGGCATCCAGAAGCGGAGATCATGTTGTCTCAGTGAACCAGGAGTGACCCTGTTGGGAAGTCCGAAGGGTGGACAAGACAGGGTGGGAGGCTAGTCGGCGAAGTGTTACTTGAGGCTAACCGAGGCAACCGTCTTCCAGGAGGTTACCGGTTGCCCCCGGGTAGTTAAAGAAAAAGATTATTTATTTATTATATAAAAAAACTCAAACATGTCCACACAGTATAGGCCTTTATTTATATCCTCAACCTAACAGTCGAAACGCGCTGTGTTAGAATGGTCTCCTTTTAATCAAAAAGTACTTTTTTTGTTAAGTCTGTTCATTATTTAACCTAATGATGGGTTACAGCTTCGATACTCACTGTTAGATAATCAAACAAATTTGCTAGACGAATCTAAAAAAAATAGAGTAATTTTTTTTTTTATTATAAGAATTAAAAATGTAACTTGGTAAAAAAAAAAAACACCCCATAATAATATTTCTCATAATAATTTAAACATTTTTTGTCAGTATAACAAAAAAACAAAAACAAAAAAAAACAGCCGAACTAAACAACTTACAAAATTAAAAAATTAATAGTAAACTATATTTAGCGCATTAGTTTTTTCAAGACTTCAAATTCTATTAAAAATTGTTTATTTTTCAAAAAATATTTACCATTAGGTCAATTTTTAGATTAATTTTCTTTTTCAAGTTTTGTCTGCGATGTCACATCAATGATTCTATCATAACAGCATTAATGATAACACAGCATTTTGTACATTTTATACTAACAAAATTAAAATACTATCAAAAAATAATTCTCAGTCCCTTTTATTTACTTTAGCAACAGCCCTAAATCTCTGAAAGAAAAACACACTGATTTACTCAAATTTATTACTGAAATTTATTGTTGCTACTACAAATGATATTAAAACAATCTCATGATGAAAGGAATTCATGAATCGAGTAGAACTCTACAAATTAAATTTTTTTAACCTCTCTTAACAAATTTTTTTTTTTTACAATCTCTATAAAATTCATCTTTGGAAGTTTCCTTTTATCATGTAATTTAATCCTTCCATGAATTGATATATATGACATTTATGCTAACTGTGATCCTTGTTCGTTACATTATGGTATCGCAAATTTTAATTCTTTCTTAATACCTGATGTAATAGTTACAAGAAAAATTTTAATACAGAAAAGTGGAAATGTTAAAGATCTTAATGATCTAAGAATGCTTCTTAAAATGCACCTGATAATACTTTCCTAAATTAAAAAATTTAAAACTTAAAACGTATTTTTAACGAAGTTAAAAATTAAATCATGATGAGAAACACAACTAAGAAATCCGTATCTCAGCGTAAGGGTTTGAAGATAATAATTAATTTCATAATAAACTTAAAAAAAATCGAAAATATATTTATGATGTAATATTTATCCCCGAATCACTTAAAATTAACCTGCAAGATTTTTTTTCTTTAAAAAAATTTATTTTATTTTTTAATTACTTTTTAATCTTTTCTGAATTTATACCCGTGTGAAACAGGAGAAAAATCCTTAATATATAATAGTTAAGTGCTTAATATTAACCTTTTATTATTATGCTTTTCCAATTTGGATCATTTAGATATTACCTGTACAAGAATTATTTATTTTTGAAAATAAAAACGCTTTTTCCTTAAGTTGAACGTGATGGTGTGTACAATAACAATTAAATCTGATAGTGAATAAATGAAGGAAAGACCTTATTAAAATAAATAATCCTTTCAGCATAAATGCACTATTATCGTTTATGGAGATTAAAATTACAGCTTAAAAATATATATTCTACATCTATTGTTGAAAAGCTTATCAAAATAAGTTGTGGTTATCTTTTTTTTTATTAAGCCTGTAATTCGGTTTTGTAATATATTTGACCAGTTTCCGTTAAATTTTTATATTTGTACGGTTTCTATAATATTACAGTTACAGTTACTATACGGTACGAATACAGTTTCTATAATATTAGTAATGATCCCACAAATAGTAACTGTTTCATTATTTGCTCAAAGTTTTTTACACTATTTAATCTGTTAAGCATCTGTATTCATTAGCTCATTTATTTATTTTAGTTATACAACAGCGTATATATTGCCTCACGCGCTAAATAATTATTATCATATGTACTATACATTACATATACTAGTGTACTATAATACAGTACACAAAAATAAATATACTATTAATAGTGTTATTATTACAGTTAATGTTCTATATATTGCATTGTATAAATATGTTTATTTATTTAATATGCCTATTTATTACCTCACCTGCTAAAGAACTGATATCACAGAAAATTATTATTCATTTATATTTCATATACTACTTCTACTTTAAAAAAGAAAAAATCCGATGTGGACATCACATGACTTCCTTGTACACCTATTAAATTACATACACACATCTTCTGCTTCACCTCATTTAAACTTATTTCATTTGAAAATGCGATACGAAACTCCAATTCTTTTAAAGAATTTTTAATAAATCAATATATTTAAATTAAAAAAAAAAATGTAAATATAGGTAATGAAGTCGGGTTCGAATCGGTGTGCCTTCACCTTGTAAGATCCAAATGTTTCATTAATTAAAATTTAATTTGGCTATAACTCTGGAACCAATGAAAATAAGTACCACTTATGATATATCTTTGAAAAGCTCTCAATGAGGACTTATTACTGCAACTAAGAAAAAGTCCAAAATCAAAATGTTTTGAATTTTGGGTTTTTTGGACACTTTTGCTTCAGACGATTGCAATCAAAAGAGGAGATACACAACTAGATGTTACAGCCGTCCTAAATCCAAAATTTCAACATCCTACGGCTAATCGTGTTTGAGCTATGAGAGATACGTACGTACGTAAAGACGTCACGCCGAAACTAGTCAAAATGGATTTAGGGATGGTCAAAATGGATATTTCCGTTGAAATCTAAAAACCGAGATTTTTCGCGATTACAATACTTCCTTTACTTCATGCTAGGAAGTAAAGGTATTGTTCAGCATTAAATAGATTATGCGCAAACTTTTTCAACTGTCAAATAAATATTTAATCGGTCACGTTATAGAATAAAATAATCAATATACTAACTATTTATATAACATAGTTAATTATTTTACATAACATAATTTTTCTATAAAATAAATTTTATGTAAGACATAACTAGATTGTTATTGAGAGATGTCACTAGAAAAAGGTGTTGATAGGCATTTTAATACATAAGTTACTGTAATATCCGTTCTAAGGATATTATTGGATGATTTTTTTTTCTAATAATACTACAATCTCCATAGAGCATTCTTATGTATTTTTATTATTATTACTATTTTTATTTATTAATCTTAAGAGTATATGTGGTAAAATGATGCGCTGCTACATTTGAAATAAACTAAAAATACAAACGTTCAAGATCACATTCATAATCTAGCTACATTTTGTCGCTGTATAAAGGTATATTCAAACAGAACAGTACCGGTGACGTGACGGTGATAATTTAATCAACTATTCACACACATCAGTATATTTGCAGTGAAATATTAAACTGGGTCGCTTCAATACAACTTAATGTTCCAACGATGAACTGGCAATCATAGCCATAATACTTGGTGAAAAAAAGGAAGAAAGCAATAAGAAAAATAATAGAGTAATAGTCGCATTGTTAAAAATTTTAAAACATGAAGGAGTGTTTGTTACACTTTATAAAGAAATTATTGTTACTGTACAGAATGAACATTTTTCGAATACTTTAAAATACCTTACTATACACTTAATTTTAAATTAAATTGTTAACTACTAAAGCATAACATCATCTGAAAAATTAACGTCCTCACTACAGACGAGCGATTGCACCAAGGGAGTAGAAAACCATTTGTTTAAGTTAAAGAAAATTAATGTTTTTGAATAATCATTCCTGAAAAGTTAAATTTTTAACTCATTTTTGTAAGTACGGAATGTTATTAACATAATCGTAAGTTGTTTAGAAACTGATGTTTCTATTGAACCACTGTTTACAATTATTTCCCTCTTTCTACAATAAATGCTAATATTAAAAGCATTTTTATTGGTAATAAGATTTAACATTATTACATTTAATTTATTAATATTATTTTTAATAAGCAGAGCAGAATAAACGAAGAAATAACTTTTTATTAAAAAATAATAATAACAATACTAGGTTAGTTATATAAAAAAAAATATAGTTGTTAATGCAAGCAAAACAAAGAAATCAATTAACTTATAAAATTTCCACTTGGCAAACGGAGACATTTTGTTATATAATCTAAGACTCTTATATTATCAAAAATAACCATTCAAAATGAAAATTTCCGAATTGCGATTGGTGCTTGAACACGCAGTAAAATTATTATATTTGCCATAGAATTATTATTTTAACTGTCGCATATAAATCTGTGGTCTCAAAGGATTGGACTACACTGTAATATTAATTGTCTATTTTCCTTTATGATTTAAATCATTTATTTTTCATTTCGTAAATCATAAATTACAAGACATCGTCTCACTAGTTCAATATCATGTTCATCATTATAATTTATTAATAATATCTAAATGAAATAAATAAAATAAATAACTGTAATCGATAATATTAAATACAAAATTCTTTAAGGAAAATGTCGATTACAAATCAAGGTAGCTATTTTTTATTATTAGTACTGGTGGAATTTCACTGTATTGTAAAAACACATCACTGTTATGTTTGGATAGACCATAATTTGGACGACGAAACGAAATGCTTACGATGAATGAAGCACTCATATTAGCGGCAGTCTATCGACTGAAGGAAAATATATTACATATAATTAACCGAAAATTATGCATAGCTCTAATAGAAAGCACTATCACATATCAGAATCTACGCTAATGCTTTATTACGCTTTCTTCGTAATATCCATTACAGTCATCAGAATAATCACTGGAATGGCTGTAATTTCCAGTGTATAATCGTTTTCGGTTAATCGTCTCGCGCGGGTGCCGTTTATAAGTTTCTTCTAACCCTACATTCTTGCGTCTTTGATTCTAGTAATCATCACATGTTAAATTTACTTTTTCTTGTACTAATCTGATAGTTATTCAATTTAAAAGCTAAATTTTTGTTATGTAATCAATGTAATCTTGGGTCCTAACCCAGATTATCTCGTTGGGTTCAGGTCAAAATTATAACACGAAATCATAATACAAAACATCATGTTTAAGAAGCAAGGTATCTGAATTATACATTGTAGATCTGGATATACTGAAGAAAATATAATGAAAATTTCTGTTTCTAACCGGCAGTAAATTAGGAATTTGTTTTACAACCAATTTTCATAATTTGTAAAGTTCTAGAAATCGTGCTAATTATCAGATTATTGTTAGGGTTTAAAATTTAATGAACGTTAACAAACCCCCATTCACCACCAGTATGAAAAATAATATCTTTTTGACCTTTAGAATTTGGAGTAAATAACTCCAGCCATTTACTGTGAATCCTGCATCCCAGAATTTGGTGTAATATGCGTTGAATGCACATACCTCTCCCCACATACTTAATCAATCGACCTTCATTCTGTTCTGTACTTAAGACAACTTCCGTAGATGTTGTAATCGGTTATGAAAATATCGTTTTTTTAGCCAAATTTTCGGTAATGTAACGTAACGTAATTTTTTAAAATTATTATCTATTTTTCTTAAGACAATTGTAAATTTTATTTTCTGCCTAAAAATCAACTTTAATTTTCAAGAAATTAAAAAAGAATAATCAATACCAACTTCCCAAAAATTCTTTTATAATTTTGTACAATAAGATCCTGAATTTTGGACGTTGACTTTGTTCCGTATGAAATTCGTTCATATTTCGTATTAAGTATTTGACGAAGTAGTAATTTTTTTTTCAAAGAGGTGAAAAAATTCACTAAAATTACTCATTCCTTTTGGATTCCTTAATTAATTTTATAATACTCAACAGTATTATAAAAAATCCTTCTTGCTTTGGGAATTCTTTCCTAAATTTTTTTCAATAATATAAGTTTTCCAAAAAGAAAACTGATGAATTTGATAAATAACTTCAACTTTTAAGTTGTTAAGTTAGCTTTTAAGTTGAAGTAACTTTATGACAAAAGGAGAACTTAGCCCATGAGAAAATACCAACCGAGCATTGTGAGTTTAATTCTACAACCAATGAAATCAATAAAAATTTACCATTACAGTTATCTGTATTACTACTAACTATTATAATTTACATCGATTTGGAAGCAAGCAGCAGATACTTCCATTCTTAGTAAGGTGATAATAAGTCAAATTTCAGATCTGTTTTGTTTTAAATGTTATACCAAAGTCTTTAAAAAAAATGTCTATAAATAGATTTAACTACGATTTAACATTATGTTTTTCAGTTTTCCTCACAATTTCATGTGGGTGGTCTTCTATCTTCAGCCTTAGTAGTATTCTTTCTGTTGGTAAAAAATACGATGTGTTTTCAAATGGGAGATAAAAAATAACCTACTTAATTGTTCATCCATAATCGGTGACTATCCATAAAAATAGTCCCAGAAGTTAGATCTAGAGAATGCATCGATCACAAACTCTTAAATATATTTTTTGATGTGATCGGATCTCAAATAATATATAGATCACGGCAAAATGGTAAAATAATAAGATGAAGAATAGATGTAATTAAAAAACATTTTAACTGTTTAAAATATAAACACTTGTATTAAGGTAACTGTGAATATATTGAATACATGAAGATACTATATATAAAAAAATAATGATAAAATAATCCAAGTTTTAATGAAATTTATTTTAATAAGCGTTAAATAAAATTCAGTCTTTTTTATAAATATTTAAATCAATATAATTAACAAATTCGTCGATAAAGTAATATTGTTTGTAAAAAAGAAAATCTTTTAATTGTATTTAAAAAAATTTTTTTAATGATTCGGTTATTTTTTAAAAGCGGCAAAGAAAGGATGATAAAGCCCATTTTAATATGCCGAAGTATTGTATTTAATAACACGCAAACATTTGTCTGCTTAGATGGAAGCGGATACTGTTATTTCTAAAGAATAATGACTTATTTTTATCAAAATTCATCATCATTTATCTTTTTATAAATATTAGTATATAAAAAAATGTAACAAGTTTAATTTTTTAAATCTCACTGAATATGATTCATACTAATGAGCGTCAAACCTTTCTATCTTTTAACCTATTTATCAAAAAAATACGAGTGTATTAAAGCGTACTTGTTTTCAGTTATTAAGAGAAAGGTAATTGGACAGTGTTAACGGTTGAATGGAAAATGATTTACTCCTTTTCAGAAAAACGCTCAGTAATGTAGTCGATGAGGAGAGGCAAAATTCATTTGTCATGAGCCCCACTGAATTGTTGCATGATTATTTATTATTCTCATTTCGCATTATATGTTACTGAAATAAATTCCAATAATTTAATGAATATTGAATCGAAGTTACGATATTTACTTCATATGTTGCTTGTTTGCATTACAACTGAAATTCAGAATTTACTATTCAAAATTAAATGTTTAATTTTTTTATAAAAATAACGTTACTTTATGTATATGAAATTCTTTGTGTTCAGTCACATTAAAATTCAACTGAAATTTAATAAAAAATATAATTTCCTACATAAAAAAACGTTTTTAACTAGAAAAGAAATAAATTACAGATCTTTAATTATAAAAATTTGACTTGATCTAAAAGGACAACTTTTTGACTGAATTTTAACAATAGTTAATTTTTTCATCTTAAATCAGGACTTAATTTATTTATAAAATAAAACCTGTACAAATAAAAAATTCTACCATTTAAAAGAAATCCGGTCCCTAAAATTTGAAAGCAAATGCAAATATGATTTAAACACATGCTGGTGTAATTACACAGACATGGTAATGCAATTTCAGGCAATGTAACGTTTGCATGTTTAGTTTCCAATTACTTGAATACAATCTTTGACTTAAGTAATATGGATTTTTTTCTTTTTTATCATTCTTCTTGGGAATTTCTCTCAATAGCATGATTCCTCCTGCTCAATTCAGTGTTTTGATCAAATAAAGGCTTATTGATGATAAATTATCGGTTTATTAGATAAACCAATAGATTTTTTCATTCTTCTTGTAGTTGTGATGCATCATGTATTACATTTAATAAAATTGGTCCAAACTATTATTCAACTTAATGGTACATACGCTTTTTATATTTAACTAAAATTACTAAAACTCTGTTTACAACTTCCATAAACTTCCATAAAAAAATTATAAATTCTTTTTTAAAGAAAAGTATGAAAATGAAAGAAATGAAAACTACAACATAAGTTACGTAGTTAATTTTATGTAAATTTTTTTCGAAATAAATGTTACTTATAATAAAATAAATGGGCTCATCATATTAAATGTTTAATTTTTGTTTAGAAATTTAAGGAAAATTTAAGGTTTCAGATACATGACAACAGTACTCCTGTTATTATTTGATGTTAAAATTTGTGTCATTACCATTATTTTGCAGTAAAAGGAAGAATTTTAGATGTAAGGGAAAGATAAAATTTGAAAAATGAGTTGTCTTAGACATCGAATTGAAGAAAAAAAATCGAAAACTCAAGTATTTATAATTTTGTATTTAAAAGTATGAACGAACCCATATGTAACTCAGGTCTCTGGTCTTCATTAATGTCCCTTGCAGAACAGAAAGAAAAATCACTGGAGGAGCGGTTATGGTCATCGAATTACACTTACACAAGTACTGCTTGATAGGAGGAAGGGAACAGGATCTCACAGAGAAACTAAGTTCATCTGCAATTTCAAGAAGGCAAACTGGAAAAAATTAAGGTAGACCTGAAAGAAAAGCAGCCGTAGGCAAATTTGATTTCATCTCAAAATCCGCATAACAATACTCAAAAACTATGTTGCCTTACACTGAAGGTGGCTGCACATGTACCCAAGGGTAAGGTATACAATTACCAGCCCTTCTGAACGGAATCCTTGTCAAGTCTCAGGAATGAAAGAAAGGAAGCCAGGAAGAAGGTGGAGAGAACCAAAATGGTGCGAGATGTGGTTGAGTGAAGACGTAAGACAGCAGTAATGAGAAAAGAGGTGATTAAATAAAAAAAAGGATAGTTTTCCAAGTTTTCGCATACTCTAAACTATAGTGACAAGACTAGTAAAATCACCATATTTATATATTCCTTGGATAGTAGTCGAGAATTATGTAAACAGCTGGTCATTGGTGACCGAAGGAAGATCCTTAAGTAGAATCCTTTCAAAAGCGCTTATCAAATACTTTAAAAAGCACACAGAGCTGCTAAAAGGACTTAAGGGACAGAAGAAATAAATAAAACAATAAATATTAGGGGCTTGGAACGACAAATGTCAAGATAAATTCAATGATGAGTTCACGGTGCAGAATGTTGAAGAGGCCTTTCGCTCCCTGCAGAACAAAAAGGCGTCTGGTCGCTATATAATAATGGCAGAATTCCTGAAAAACCCTGGGCCGGATGCGTTGCGGACGCATCTGTCAGTATTTAATAACTGTACCAATTCTGAAACAAAAAAATTTCCTAACCTCTCTCCAGCTTCCGCCCAATTTCTCTCACCAGCGTTTTGGCTAAGGCTAAGGAATGAATGGCGAGTGCTCAGCTCACCAATTTTATGAAAAGCAGATATATCATTTGTTAGGAAATTAAGGACTCTCTGGATTAATCTGAAACGACTCCAGCAGTTTTTGTGGGTTTCAAAGGTGAGTATGACTGTCTGGAGAATGAAGTTATATGAAAAGGTATGCCTCTATAGTATTAGAGAGAATATTTTAAGGTGGTTTTATTTTCATCAACTAATGGTTCTGTACTACGAAGACTGAACAATATTACACTTCATTTCCACTCATATATATCATCCTCATTTATCTAAGTATTATCTGAAAGGTAATTACCGGAGGCTAAACAGGAAAAAGAAAAGAAAGAAATCTCTTCCTGGATATAAAGATGAGGGAAAGAAACATGTTGAAGGGACGTTAGAGAAAGTAAGGAATAGACTAAATGTACTTAAAAGATTGGCTGGGAAGCAGTGGAAATGCTTTTTACCAAACAGCAAGAAACTTATCCTACAAGTTTTATGTTAAACATCTCTTGCTGTTTGGGTGTGACGTGCTGACGTCGGAAAACTTGACTGAGGTGTAACGGGTGTAGACGAGGCCATGAGACTTGCTACTGAAGCTGTGAAAACAACACCGATCCTGGCATTGCAACCTGCTACGAATAATCTGCTGTTGACAATGGAACTAGAATGATTAGCGGTTCTTTAATATGAAAATTTAACTAGACTGCCTTCTGATGACTACTGGCATAGATGTGTCCGCATATCTATCGCTAGATACACATATGAATTTGATTCAGTGGTAAAATTAAAAGATACCAAGGGCTTAGTGATAAAACTGGTATTTTTACATTCATTCTACTTTTAAAAAATACCAGATAAAAGATACTAGAAAATCTGAAAAAGGATTGTTTTAAAATCTTAAATCATATCAATTTTTTTCAACCGTTACTGAGTAGGCGATTTGCTGCACTGTTCGATTAAATGGACGCAAAGAATTTTTTTTTCTTTACTAACACAGTAGCTTACACCAGACAAATGTTAAATTAGGTTGTTTGAATCGCGAGATGAATTAATTTTTAAGAATTTACAAATATACAATTAGTAGAGTTAAGTGATTATATTTAGTTAAGTTTTAATTCATTTTTTTTAAAGGATCCACAAATTTTACTTGGAAATTGTTTACAAGACAATTTATTTATGTTGCTGTTTGCGTATTTAAAAGCTATTATATACTTTTGAATTTACAACTAAATTCATAAATTAACGACAAATTCAGTGTTTTATTAGTATTTGAATAATCCGCCTTATAAAAAAGAACAGATATATTTTTCTTTTATTACTTATTAAGTGAAAAATATGATATTTAGCCAAATTATAATTAATTAAATAATTGTTGCGGAACACATCATTTTCAGTAGGAACTACAGTCAGTTCACTGAAATATGTTCTGATGAAATAATGCTCTTAAGTATATAATTACATACACCTAAACTATATATATCTGCAAATGGAAATGAAGATAATATCTGCCTTGTTCCAGCAACAGAATTCAGAAATTTATATTCAATAGCATTGCAAATATCAATCTCTTACGCCCAATTTTACTTATGAGAAAAGGGTCAGGTAAGAGCCAGGATAAGTCTGCGATAGCAGTTAAAGCTAAGAAAAGAATTTTCTTTTACCGCCTGAAAACAATTTGGTTTTGTGTTATTTACTGGGGATTCACTATTGAGATACGTTTAAATTACAAACCAGTCGCAACCAGTTAATAATTGTTTAGTTAAAGAAACTGGATTGGCACAGTATTGATAAATGTTTTTATAATTGCGTCTAATAGTTTAATATATACTTATTTTTCAAAACATGTGTTTTAATAGTTTTTTTACACATTAAGTTCTACAGTTTGAGCCCCTAATATTTAATTGTGTGAAATTCTGGGTCAGATATCAGTTTTAAGAGGTTCATCTACCTAAGAAATTTACTATTCTTTTGTGTTCAATTTCCAGTCACAAAAGTCAGTAAGAATTACTCATAAATTCTAAACTTTTTTCTAGTGATGATAAACTGTTACACCTTTTGTAAAACTTTTAGATGTTGTGGACACAGTTGAAAAAAATAACCTGGATTAAAAAGAATAAAAATATTCTCAAATTTATTTTATAATCATTCTGAATATTTAGGTCTATAAATTATGAATTAAATAGTTGTTAGTATAAGAAACTAATAAAAAATTAAAAAATTGAATTTCATTGCATGGTAATAATAATTGTTATATCCGTAACAATAAAATAGTTTATTACTTTCCTACATTAATGTCTAAAAACTTAAACTTAACAAAATGAAATATAATTCATAAATATATGTTTCAGACCTAAGACACATTTATTAATTTCTATCTGTTTTACAACCTGAAGTTTCAAACGTTTATTTACCAGTACATCCTGCTCCTATGATCTCTTCATAATTTGCTATAAATAAACGATTAAAAAGATCCGTATAATAAATCAGCTCTATATTTAGTCTAAAAATATTTGAATTTTTGAATTGTTAATCTTCTCTTGAGTTATCAGCTTTTTCGCTTCACTTCATATAATTCTTTTAGAATTCAAGTTTGCATAATTTATTTGCAATCTTAGAATTCAAAACCACGACTAAATCATTAAATAAGTATATATAGTTAAATTTTCTTATTTTTTTAACTATATAGAAACAACATAAGTTCTTTCATCAAATTTCATCAACAGAAACTTTTCTATTGGGATTTTTAAAAGATTAAATACGATTTTATTAGCTCTGCGTCAATGAAATTATTATTCGATACATATTAATCATCAAAGATTAAAACAAATATTATAAGTGGTAAGTGGTATTCAATTTTTACACGTTTTACCATAGATTTTATAGTGAAATTCTAACTACATCTGACAATTTCGGTAGTAGTAACAAATTTACAAGACAATTTTTGATATTTCACTTACGATCTCAAACAATTAAATTTTAGTTTATCAATATGAGGATATTTATGAGGCTAACCCCTTGGTAATGTTTACGGAATTCTTTCTAAAAACGTTTTTTAACATAGTTCTATTCTTATTACTTTTTATATTTTAGGAGCTCTTTATCTGAAAACATTTTTCTAGATATACGCTAATTCACCTCCGTAATTAAAAACAGCCTAGTTTTATAAATTTCTGTCGCATGTTTTACGAAAATATTTTTTTAACATATTATAATAAAAATAAAATACATAAACCCGAAATAATAGCTAAAACGTGTTAAATCAGGCTGGAATCTTATTATAACATGAATTTTGTAAATAAACCACCACTTAAGATATTCACCCCTCATTAAATTGCTTTTTAATCAGTTTACATATATATATATATATATATATATATATATATATATATATATATATATATATATATACATTGCTATCATTTTAGTGACCGAATTTTCATTTAATTTTATTACATATTATCACAGGTTTTAATAAAACATTTTTTTTTTAATTTTAAATAGTACACCGTAACCGAGATTTATAATAACCAAGTCTTCAAACAATTACCAGAATATGATTTTAAAAAACCATTAAGTGAATATAGGAAAATAGAAGATAATAGATAATAATAGGTGACAAAATTTTGATCTAAATCATTGGTTGATTTATACCGAATATTTTCCAGACCACGACTGGTTAAATTTGAATGCAGTTAGGAAAGAGTGAAACGAGACGTAATAATTTAAAATCTGTATCACAAAATTATGCTAAAGCAATATAAATTGTATGTCTCTTCTCTCTCTACATCTCTCACTTTCTTTCTTTCTCTTTATATATATATAGTGACTAGAGATGGGGCCTGTTTTCTCAAGAAGACTAAATAGATAAGAACAGACTTCTTTTACTGGGGCTGTACAAGCAATGTACTTTTATTTCAATAGAAATAAATAAAAAATAAATCTGAAATTTATAAAGGAATTGAAAATAGTGTCCTACGAAAGTGAAGGAAATTTTGTCCATCGAAATTAGTTTCGTGTTAATTTTTTTTCACCATAATAAGATTCCGCTTTTGCAACATAAAAAGTGAAATATAAAAAAAAAGAAAAGAACATAATACCAAAATTCATTATCTCTTTCAAAAAAGTTAGACAAACTCAATATTACTTGTTTGTTTTTTTAAATATAACCAGTAATTTAAATATGACAAAAATCTAATATTTGTCCTATGAACAGATTATTTGCAGTCAACTTCTGTATATTTTCATTTCCTGGTTAGTTACAACCATGAAAGGTGCTAAATGTGGTAAACCACAAATAACCTTTTATAATTTTGATCGCATGATTTATCCTTGAAGGCATCATTCGCCACTTTTTTTCGGTTAGTCAGAGGAATCAATTTACAGTCAGATTGTCGGGCTCGCTAACAGGCTCCGCAAGATGTTATTAAGTGCGTATGTGTGCCTGCGCTCTATCGACTAAATCTCCTATCTCACCAATTCCTCCCCCCTTCTGGGGCCGGACCCGCAATTAAGCATAACACAGCCTCGGGAGGTCCCTTCGAGCTCAAGGGATCCAGAGTCAGGGTGCATGATCACCTCTGCCCATCTTTAATTTACTATATTTTATTTACCCATAAACACGAGGGCTCCCTGGTCAGTCATCTTGTAATAGTATTAATCTGTCACTCCAATACTTAACGTTTTTCTATTTATTGATATAAATACTTTTCGTTCGCAGACAACATTTTATATCTTATTTACTACAATAAAACAAAGATATTTTCAGTACCTACATATTACGATTTTAGCGCATTATTTATAGCTAAAATAGATGGGACTTGTAAGATCGGTGTTTTTTCTTTTCGCTATCTTGAAACAAAATATAGAATTCATTTTCCACATATAACGTGCATATTCTAACTCTGCAGACCGCCATTACTAACTGTGATTATTAAATTATTAAAAAGTACAGAAATTTAAGAATGGGTTGTAGCGATTCCCAATGGTTTTCCTTCAACTGTGCAATGAATCTGTGAATGTAATCATGTACACGATCGGCCTTCCTTATCCCTTAAAGGTACTTAGTCCTTCAGTAATGTTTACTTGCAGTACTAAATTTACCGTCTTTCACTCTATTGTCATTATCTTTCTTACACGAATTAAAACATAGGACTTTCTGAAACTTGATTAATTCGCCTGTACAAAAATTATCATAGGTAGACGGCAAAATGTAACAAAATTCCGGTAAGCAAATTTCATTTTGACTGTTTTAATGTATCTATATTTATGTAATAAAGTTATTTAATAATTACGATAATTGGCATATTCGTGAAACAAATCTTTGATTAAAACAAAACACGTGTGTATATATATATATATATATATATATATACACGACTACCCCGGTCTGACTGGAATTCATGACATATATAAATATGTGGGTTTAATTAAGTTTTTTTAAAAAAAATATAGTATTTTATCTATGCGTAAATTTAATTAAAAAAAAAAAAAAAAAAAAAATGGCGCCTTAATAATGAAAATGCAATAAGTCTTCATTGTTATGTTAAGTTTTATTTTATATTTTAGTTGGTTAAATTAAGTATGTACGTTTTTAACCATTTTTGAAAATGATAACTATCTAGCTAATCAAATTTTTAAATAATTAATTAAACAGTAAATTTATAATTTTCTATTTTGTTTATAATAGCGTTCATACAAACTTCACGCTCATTTAAGATTACTTCATTTTATTATTTAAAAATTATTATGTTTTTTCTTTTTTCATAATTTTCATTCAATAACTTTTTCTGAAAAAAAGGGGAGATTCCAAGTTATTTTCATAAACCGATTCTATTTAAAGTTATTAAAAAATACGAATTAATTATTATTTTTTTTTTTTTGTTTGTTAATATGTCCAAAATAAGTAATAATATATTTTGTCTAAGAAAAATGATTAAAAAATGTAATATTATTATAATTATACTAACTACAAAGGAAAACGGAAAATTAAATATTATGGGAAACGAAAACAGTAAACTAGAATCTGCACAGTTTTGTTACGTACAAATGAAAGTTATGAATATTAGATGTAATAAGCGAGATACCAAAAGGAGATTGGCACAGAATCGTTTCTAAGTAAAAAAATAAATAAATAACTAAACTTATTCATATAAAAAGATTCGGGAATAAGGAATAAACATTTGTAAAACTATTTGAATGAAGATAAAGTATTCCTGCAAAACCAAAACTAGTGATAAAGATTCTAAACTTTTTCATTGTATAAGAATATTTTTAAGCAGGAAGGTGGAGTTCAAATTGGGATTCTTACATTAAATAAAGCAGAAAGATGATTTTGCAAGGACTTTTAAAAAAAACGAGGTTAGTGAGTTGTAGTTTATTTAGATTAGTGAATCTCTGACGATAAGCAGAGATTAGTAAAACAATTACTATTTAAACTGCTAATTATATATTTTCAACTGCTAATTAAGAATATAAGTTTATGAGGCATGCTGTGATAAAAAAAATCATGCAGAATAGAATGAAGATAAACCAGACAATGAAGAACCTTTGTGTATCTTCTTACTGCGACGGATGGTGCGAAATTACCTCATTGGACGTCAGATGATTTTTAGACTGCATGATGGGTATTAAGCAGAACCTCGATAGAGGGGTGCCACAGGGGTCGCTCCTTGGACCGACCCTCTGGAATATGGCTTATAATAGAGTGTTTCGGGTTGTTCTCCCATAAACGGTTACATTATTTGGCTACGCAGATTATATAGCGTTGCTAGTGGAGGCAGAAAGGTATGAGGCTGTAGGCAAAATAACTGAGTCGTATACAAGGATTAGTGAGTGGATGATGCTGGGGTAGGACTAAAGTTGGCTCCAGAAAAGACGTAGATGGTGGTGATCTCTGCCGCCAGGAGGAGGCCAACTTTACGTCTGATCCTTGATAGCAGAGAAATTGTGTCTCAGGTGGCCATAAAATACTTAGGAATCTGGGTTGACTCCAGACTGAGATTTAGTACTCATGTACTCCGGGCTTGTGAAAAAGCGGAGAAAACCAGGAGGCTTATTGCTAGCCTACTCCCGAATACAAGAGAGCCCTCCCAACGTAGAAGGCAATTGCTTACTGGTCTGGTCTATTCAGTTTTGCTATATGGCGCCGAGTTGTGAGGCGTTTTTAGATTTGCCAAGTACCAAGTACAGGGGTAAATTGGAATCCATTCATAGGAGGTGTTGCATCAGAGTAGCGGCCGCCTGAAGGACGGTGTCCAGAGAGGCAGTTGACGTGATTGCTGATTCCCGCCTGTAGACTTGATGATAATGCGGCGTAGCAGAACTAGGGAACTGAGAACACTCCCATTAGAGGAAAGGAAGCGTTCTGCTGAAGAACTAGAAGAAGAGATCGCACAAATATGGCAGGAGTGGTCGGATCGGGCCATGAAGGGTAGGTGGACCCACCGCCTTATCAGGGACATCAGGGGGTTGTGCCAGAGGACCTATGGCACGCTGAGTTTTGAGTTAACGCAATTCCTGGCGGGTCATGGGGGATTCAGGTCTTATTTGTATAGGTACGGGCTCTATCAATCTAAAAATTGTCCGGAGTGTGAGGTGGAAGAGACACCCCAACATGTTATCTTTATGTGTCCGCGATTCGCTCTTAGAGAGATGCTCGGCAACCTGAGATGTGAGCACGTTTCGCCCTGAAGTACCCTAGAGTCCTGTTACAAGGTGAGCCACAGTGGAAGACTGTGGAAAGATTCGTCAGGACGGTCATGAGGAAGCTCCAATAATATAAGAAGCCCCGCAGAGGAGAATGGCGCCGGAGGGCGCGGGGGCGGACAAGTCCTCAGCTGAGTGCCTAGGGGGCCCCCCGTACGTGTGGGGGTCGCCTGGGTGCGATGAGGCCGGGTACACTATGCTCGTGCATCTGATGGTGGCTACTGATAAGTGGTGTGACTATTTAAGATTTCTGTTTTGATGGCTGTGTGGGTGTGTAACACGTAGGTGTTGCCCTACACTGCTTAGGCGCCCGTAAATGAGGTTCCTCTACTTCTTAAAAACACAAAAAAAAACAGACAATTAGATGATAAAACCGAATATATTAATGTTAGTAGTACGATCTATTGCTATATACATATATGTTGTACATATTGCAGCATATATTGATAATTTTATGTAAATACAATTTTGGTGTTCGCATGAAGCTTAGTGAATAAAAATCAAAACAAAGAAGGTTTATTCGAGACACTTATCTTATGTGAAAAATAATTTCGTATATCAAGCGATTTCTAAAATATTAAACGACAGAAAATACAAATTTTAGGGTAACAATTTTAAATATTTGTCAGGTAAATGTCATAAATTACTAGTAATCGATAAACGTGTCCTAAAAAATATAAAATAAAATACATATATTTATCGGAACAAAAATTTACAAGCTTACAATTAAGCGCAATAATTTTGAACAACCATTATAAATGATGTATTGATTCAGGCACGACTGTCATACCCACTCTCTATATACTAGCTGACTTTCAGAAATGCAGAGCTATTTGTTGCGTATAATACCTCGAGGGAATGTCGTGTAATTTAATTACCACATACATAAATAAAACTAATTACCGTGAATTTGTACACTATTACATTTCTGGTTTATTTGCATATAAAAAATTTATAAAACTCCCTGTCAGATATAACACCTTTACTGAGAATATGCTGGTGCAGAAGGCAATGTCGCTGTTAATTTTGTGAATCTAGTACGACTTATTATGTTCATAAATTTAATCAAGATTTCTTCTCTATTGCAACGTTTAAATAATGTTCTAAGTGATTTTTTTTTTCACAGATTTTATTTAACATTTGATTAAAATTATAAGATTATATACAATAATACATACATAACATAAAAAAAAGAAATAAAAGAAATAATAAAAATGTAATATTAAAATGCAAGTATTGTATGTTTTTCTGCTAATATTTACTGCATCAATGGGATATTGATAATTTTAAGATGATGATGATAATAATTCTTTGTAATGATCACCACTTACCCCTTATAATAATCTCAACTTCCGTTAAAAATGAAACTACTGTCTAAGAAGTAGGGATGAACTAATTCAAGAATTGTGTGTATGCTTTAGTATGTTGAGTACTTATAACCACCATATTTAAAAAAATACACAGTTTTTTCAAAATTACAGATTACATACGTAGCAAAATCCGTAAATCACAACAAAAAAGAGAAAATTAAAAGAATAACATGAAATTAAATTTATCAGGGGTTAATTTTCCTAATTAATTATAAAGTAATGATAACCCAACTGTCCAGGATTACTTCTTTACTTTCAACAAGATATGCAGATTCATTAAATTGTTTTTTGTGCATTTATTCCAATTTAATTTAGCTAAATTTCCCTTTTCACAGCAAATATATTATTATCTCTAATATTCTTATAGAATATTTATAATAATGTTTATAAGTATCAATATTCATTTTCATATAATAGATACATATGATGCGTAGCTTTCTTTTAACAATATTTCATTGACAGGGAGAGAAATTTTCACCATCTTTCTGTTGATCTTCACACACATTATTTATATACAGCTGTCTTTAATATTATCACTATCTCGATTCATTCTCTGATACATATTTATAATAATAAATACACGCCCATAATTCTATGTTAGATGAAGGAAGCAGTGAGCATCGAAAACGGAATATTTAGAATTTCCTACTACGTACCGACGTAATCACTTTCAATTATGGTTACGATACATACTTCAACATGTCAGTCAGAAACGGTAGTACATCCCCCACAAGATTTATTTTACAATCCATCTCTTGCATCAAGGATCGGCTGAAATAATCTTTCATACTTAAATAGAAGTAACCACTTCCCTACCCTTATGAAAATTGGCTTTTCACGAGATCTAATCAGAACTTATAGAAGATGGCGTTTGAATCGTGCAGCCATGATACGGTATTTCCGGAGCTAGTGCGGTTACAGGCGAATTCTGTACAAGCACGATGACTAGTCGAATGTTTAAAGCCGACATAATGCCGTTACATTATAAAAGACAGATTCTAATATTAAGATATGTAGCACAACATATGGGCCTGTGCTATCCATATAAATTATAAAATGTTAATAATTCATTGGGTGCTTTATATGAACACCGCACCATCTACTCCAGACCGTTTGGAATATCCGTTACCGTGAGTTAGTAGTTAAAGCAATTTTGCGAAATTACTTTGAATAATAAATTAGCAATTTCAACACGAGAAATACTCCAGTGGTTTATACCCAATGTAAAAATAAAATTAGATTAATCCTCAGTATCTATGAAGGGATATACGAAAATTTATAACGATGATTTTAAAACTGAATATGGTGTTGGATGCGCTTTGTACGTTAATAGTGTAGCTTATCTTTGGAGACCACCAAATATGTCCAATGTTTATATGGCAGAGCATCTGAACAGCAAATTCTTCGCAATATCTGAACACGGAATATTTTTGTGAAAACGAGTGTACATATGTTCTGATTCATTAGACACATTAACAGTTACTCAGAATAAAAATATTGAGGATGCCCTTGTCGTAAGAATTCTGTCCATTCTGTATGTATTTATATGAACTCCATGGCATGCTGAAATGAAAGCGCAGATGAAACTGTTAATATTGCAAAATATGGATATAATCCACATTTGAGGAGCAGACGTCAAAAATATTTAACCGATATTATCAAAAATACTTGGAGCAATAAACAGAGAAGATTAAATACTAAATTGAATGCAATAAAAATTACTTCATATAAGGGGAGAGCGATGCAAAACTGAGTCGCCGGGAACAAATGGAACATGACTTAGAATCGGCCACAAACGAATAACAAATTCATTAATATGAATGTGTTAATTCATTTACAGGAAAGAACAATGAGTAATGAGACAAACAATGTGTAATGAGACTGCGGTTTATCAAACACTGTTGCATCTACTTGAAGAGTGTTCAACGTATGAAAACCTCAGAAAGAGGTATGGATTAAGAAATGATATTGCATTTGATTTGGAAAACTCGGTAAAGAAAAAAGAACAGTTCCTTACTTTCATGGAGCAGATTTCGAGCACGGTGTGTAGTGATCCTTCGACGAATAAAGCATTTCTGTTATGTTTGACTGGCGGATCCCTATTGTGAAGGCCCTTTCCACTTGAGCACAGAATTTCCTTTATTTACTTATAATAAGAGCAATGCAATTTCTGTATTTTATTTAAATGAATTTAACGTTAAGTTTTATTTTGTATTTTACTTAAATATCAGGGTCCTACACACCCTTCCAACTGATCCTATTGGTGATACTTTCTTTAGTTTAACGTACAAGGACTAATGAATTTAGAAATCGTTATCCGTATATACATTAAAAAAATCCCTTTCGTCACGCCGGAAAGTGGAGGCAGATTTCACCGGTACAAAGTAGGGGATTAAAATGTTTTCACCGTAAATTAAGAAAAACTTCAAATTTACTCAATAAGACAATATGAAAACAAGTTTCACATGTTTAGCATACGACAGCCCCCCCCCCCCCCCCAACTTATAATTCCGGCAACATTTTGGTCATTCCTTACCGTAAGAGTATGTTGTAAAAAAAATTGTTTCAGAGTAAAATTTTAGGTAATTTTTAGAGGACTAAAGACTAAATCGATGCGATACCGTGCCTAAAAAGGGAATTATGATTTTTTTTTGTCTGCAAAACCTCATTTTTTCCACCCCCTGAGCCAGTGATTGGCGATATAAAAAAAATTTACTTACGTAAGTTTAGACTTTATCCAGAGAATCGTAGGAACTTTAAACAAATTCGATATTTTCCTTAATAAAAAGGTTATAGCAAAATTTTGTTTTTTTTCGAAAAAGCCACCCCATTTTACCCCCATGGTCCGATTTTTGGCTGTTAACATACTCGACCGAGATTTTGCGTCGAATTTTTTTATCGGGAACAATTTGAAAGTGATTGGCGCAAAATTACGGCAGTTATCGTGTCCATAAGAAAGTGAAATATATGTGTATGTATGTATTTTGAGCTGACGGTGGTTTTGGTGTCTGGGGGATGTGAAACGCGACGGTATGTCGAAATTTTCCGTAAGTCGAATCATGGTACCCATTACAATGGGTAGCTTTCTTATGAAATTTACCTAAAAATAGTAATAATAACAATAATGGTGAAATCAATTAAATTCTTGCTGATCTCCGTGGTGGAGTGGTAGCGTCTCATCCTTTCATCCAGAGGTCCTAGATTCGAATCCTGATCGGACATGGCATTTTTTATATCCTAAATATTTCCATTCTCACATGAAAAAATGGCCACAGCAGTCGATACTCCTCATTTCAAGAAAAAAAGTTAAAAATAAATAATAAATTTCTCAGAATTAAAATTCTACTGACGTTTCATTTTATAAATATTTTAATATTATGAGTATTAAATAGGTAATTAATATCATAAGTATTTATATTAACATAAATTTATGTACATTTATACAAATGTTTTAAGTCTTTATTTATTTTAATTATTATTCAAGTAACGAAAATCGGTCTTCTTGCGTAGAACTGCCCAAGAATTTTGTCGTTTATTTTTTAATTATGTTAATTCTTCTTAATTTTTAAAATCTAAGTAATGGTTTTATTTTAAGATTTTTTATGTATATTATGAGTTATTTTACACTATGTATTATATATATATAAGGTCATATATATATATATATATAAAAGTCCTTTTACTAATAACCCTTAAAAACATTTCTTTATTGTAACGTTTATTCTTGTAAAATATATTTTTTTAAAATAAGTATATAAAAAGTTACTGAAACGTTTATATTGAAACTTTAATTTCAAAATCTTCATTATTAAGATTTTAAGTAATAATTGTTATAACTTCTAAGCTATTACTGTACCTGTACCTCTTGCCTTTATAAATATCACTTGACTGGCTATTTTTTAATAACTGGTAATATTTACGTATGCAATACAACCTATTGCTTGTCATTACCATCATTACATTATTATCAATCATTACCCAACGATTGTTTCAAGTGTAAAGTGGATTTTTAAAGTAAGATGTAAGCTAATAAACTTTAATAATAGTTGTTAGGTCGCAGGGAAGGATATGAGATGCTCAATACCTAATGCTAGTCGAGTGGGAGACTTCACAGTGAATAGACGTGTTTGTATACTGCTCCGCGAGTTATTATTATTAGTTTGGATTTACGGTTAATTTTTTGGATTTGGCTATTGGATACATAAGAGGATTGGTTTCTGAGCTTGGACTACTACTTTTTAAGAGTTTACGGATACGGACTTACCCAGTTTTTTATGTTTTTTTGAGTTTAAACAATAACTTACTTGTTTGGTGTTTTTTACCTATTGTATTACTTTTTATAATAGGTAAAATTAAGTTACCGTGTTTTAATGAACTTGTAGTGTCATCTGAATAACAACAATGTGAGGAGAAACGCTTTTTTACTAGTTTTTTAAGGTGTATTTGAGATTAGAATATACACTTTTCAAGCGAATTATTCTGTGTTAAGACAAGCTACTACAAGTGTGTTAAAAGACGTAAACAAGGACTTGGGAAATTTTTCTCTTGTTCTTCATAGACAGGAGAATTTTTCTAAGTCCTACGGGTAGAGTTATTATAGGGTCTCCGACTCTTTGACCCCCCAAAAATTTTTTTCTGACCCCATTTTTGGACGAATACATTTTCCTTCCCCCCAACACCCTCCCCCTATTTTTTTTTTGGGGGCACAAGGTCGTGTGGGTACTCATTGGACTTGGGGTTATCCACTGAGTGCAACGCCACACAATGAGACGTCGTGGATCGCTTCCTTTGAAAGGGACATTCGGGCAATGTACTAGCGCGCAGAAACTTCCACATGTGAAGAAAACTGACGTCAAAGGCAAAAAGAGAGCCCGTCAAGGGTCCTCAGAGAAGGAAGACGTGCTGCCAGAAACATTGGGCAGTCTTATATATCAACTTGGTCTCACAATGGTGGCCTTGAAACATCATACGGGTCCTGGCTTGAACAGATACATAGTTACGCATGAAATACGAGTTGAAGAAAATTTACGATGGACTAAATGCATTGACCGAACTGTCTGCACCATTGATCCAAATCACGCAGGCCACGCAGACGGATGTTATCTATAGAGAAGACGACATGGAACAAATTCTCTCTAAAGAACTCACAGACGAAGAGCTCATAGAACTACTTCCAAAGAAATGGCCGAGCGCACTGAGGACTAAATTAAATCTGGTCACTGAATTGCCTTCGGAGGTAGGTGACACCTGCAGTTTGAGCAACGTCAGCAGAGTCCATGTGATTGACGTCGACGAGTCCAGAAGACCTAAATACAAGGCTGGAGATATCTTAAAAGACGAGCAATCTGTATTGGGTGAACAAACAGAGGTGAGACGAAGCAAGTATAGAATATTTATGATTCTAACATGGAGGACAAAAATACAATGTATATTATATTAAAAGCTCTGAGGAGAATCTCGCTCGAGTAATACTACTAATTTGTCCTATATAGTGCCAAACAATAACATCGGCAATTATATGAAGAAGATCGTATCGTACTAGAATAGGGAAAAAGAGGACATGATAAAAGTTTTGACCCTACATACTGATGGGGCTGCCATGCAGGTTAGCCTGGATAAATACGTATCAAGAAGGCTACTCCACCTGCGGAGGATAGTAGGACAATAGAAGTTAAGTCTGAGGGCAAAACATATGCAGAGCTACTGGGAGCAATGAAGACGGCTGTAGCTAGAGACGACGTTAAAGATGTAATCTCACTAAAAAAAGGGAAAAACGAAGAGGTTCTGGCCAGAATACAGGCCTCAAAACGTGCTGCAGATTTTTCGAGTATACTGAAAGATAAGGTGGCGGATCTAAAAGTGGATCTGAAGACTACAGCTGGTCGGCGTACGACTGTACATATTAGGGATGTCGAGAGCGGCACCACTGAGGAGGAGATTTTGGCCGCAATTACGGCAAGGATCGGCGATACTGACGAGGTTAAGATCTCTTCTATAAAACCAGGTTTTGCTGAAACCAAAAATGTGACGGTGATTACATCTTAAAAGGCAGCCTGTAAAATGGTAGAACAACGGTTACTAATAGGCTGGGTAAATTGTAGAGCTTTTATACGTGAAGAAGGGGAGAAATCTTTTAGATGCTGGGGCACTGGCAATCGACGTCAGGATTGTAAAGGCCCGGATAAAACTAACCTCTGCTTTAATTGCGGTGGAAAAGGGCACCTGATAGCTAACTGCCAGGAACCTAAGAAATGTCTTGCATGTAATAGTTAAGAACACAGAACAGGGGCTTGGCAGTGTATTAAAAACCAGAATGCTTAGAATACTGCAGGCTAACGTCAACAGGAGTACGCTGTCTCACAATCTAGTCTCCAGAATAGTTGCGGAAAAGAATGCTGACTTTTTCGTTATCACCGAGCTGAATGGCTCGGTGATAACCAAAGGCTGCAAGATCCGGTTGGCAGACAGACACGGAGGGAGACGTAGCTTTTAAGATATCAGCCACAGAATTGCATGGAGACTCAGTTACAGAGGCAAGGCCATAGTGGCGGTAGAGACGTCTATGGCGCTAAATGTGGGCGTATATATATCACCTAATGTTGATTGTAGAGTATTTAACAGTTAGTTCACTTGATGTGCAGCAAAATGTAGTTAACAACACAGATAAAAAGATTATTATGCTTGGTGATTTCAACAGCAGATTGGTGGCAACCGGCAGTCAACGCATGAATAAAAGAGGAGAAATGTTAACTTAACTTATGGAGACCGTTGGTTGCTATTGCATAAATGATGATACACCAACCTTTAAGGCCAGGGTTCACACCTCCATTCTTGACCTCGCAATTTTGGATAACAGATGGAGGAGCCAACAGTACAACTGGGAGATCCTCCAGCAGGACATAGCAAGCGACCATTATGCCACGATGTTGATTCTAGAGGAAATTAGTTTCAAGAGTAATGATCAAACTCCTGTACTTGGATTTTCCGTTGATCAAATAGACGAGATAACCCACAAAGTGGCTGCCAGACTGTCAACGATGGAGAACTTTGCGCCAGAAGCATTGTCTAACATTATCAAGGAGGAAATGGACAGGGAGTCATGTAATGGAGTCAAAAAGCATATGGTTTATTAGTGGACAAGAGAGATAGCGTACCTGAGGCAGACGTTACAAGCTAAAAGACGCATCAAACAAAGACTCAGACTAGTAGGTGGGCAGAGATATCAGGAAGCATCCATTAAATACATTGATGCTAAAAGAGCCCTTAATAGAACAATAAGGAGAGAAAAAAGAGACCATTGGGCTAGGTTATGTGCTGATTTACATAACGATCCATGGGGGATAGCCTACAAAATTATTACTAAAAGGTTTGGAAGATGTCTCCCCGTTCTTACAAAAGAATGTGCCGAAGCACAAATACCCAGTCTTTTTCCTCGCATGACGGTTGAGGAGAGTATCCCTACTGAGTGTGACAGTAGACGATTTGACTTAAGTGAGCTGCAATGTGCTGGGGGCATGTTGGCCGTTAAGAAAATCCAGGACCGGACAAGATTCCAGCGGCAATCATCAAGAGCTTTATTAAAAAAGCACCATGGGAAATGCTTGAGGTGGCCAGCCACGGGCTGATTAATAAATCTTTCCCGGAGTGTTGGAAGGAGGCTAGGGTTGTCTTCTTGCCCAAGAACACAGGTAATGGGGGACAACCGACTTTCAGACCTTTGAGCCTTCTCAACACGATGGGGAAGGTTGTTGAAAAAATGCTGGCTGGCCGCATTGTGCAGGAGGTGGAGGAGGGTGCTGGAATTAGTGCAAATCAATATGGTTTTTGGAGAGGTAGATCCACCGTACATTAACAGAGTAGTGAACTGGGCTGATGAAGCTAGAAGCAGCACTAGGCGGACGAGAAGTATTCCTCTACTTGTTTCTCTCGATGTGAAGAATGCGTTTGGATCCATCGCATGGAACCATATAAATACAGCACTGGTAGAGAAAGGAATTAGTCCATACTTGCGGAGACAGGTAGAGGAGTATCTCAGAGATCGAAGGTGTGCAGTCAGTGCACAAGAAGAAGAGGTACTTTTTAGCATGTGCGATGGTGTGCCACAAGGCTCAGTGTTATGGGTCCTGGCCTTTGATGGAGTCCTCCAGCACACATACCCTGAAGGGGCTCAGCTTTTGGCTTACGCTGACTACTTGGCAGTACTCATTCAGGCCAAAACAATTGATGAGGTAAAGGATAAGGTAAATTCAGCACTCAAAATAGTCGGTAGATGGCTGCATTCAAGAGGACTACAGCTCTCGGTGGATAAGTGCAAATATATCAAATTTACCGGTAGAAGGGTGTTGGAACCAGTGGATATATATATATATATATATATATATATATATATATATATATATATATATATATAGAAGATAATAACATTGCTGAAGTTCAGGTATTGAGATATTTGGGAGTTACTCTGCAAAGAAATTGTCGTTTCACTGAACATGTATTGAACGTTTGTCATAGCGCAGAGAAAATGATTAAAAGCTTGAACGTTATTATGTCAAAGCACAGAGCTCCTAGGGTATCGAAAAGGAGACTACTTGCGACAACCGTAGTCTCATCGATTTTGTATGCGATTCCTGCATGGTGGCCCGCTATGACTATTAACAGGAACAAGGACAGATTAAAAAAGATACAAAGGAGGGTATTGCTTGGAATAGCATCCGCTTACAGAACGGTCTCGTATGAGGCCCTCTGTGTGCTTTCTGGTGTGCCCCCTATTGATCTCATTGCTAGACACAGGGTTGAGAGGTTTTTAGGACGTGTGGATAATGAAGTCAGACAAGATATTAATAATATATGGCAGGAAAGATGGCTGCAGGCTGGGGTAGCCAGATGGACCAGATCCTTGATCCCTGTTATAGTTAGATGGACAGGCAGACGCCATGGAGAAATAGATTACCACGTCACACAGTTTTTAACTAGCCATGGGTGCTTTAATGAATACCTCCACAAAGTTGGCAAAAGAGATCAACCTACGTGCATGTATTGTAACGAACGTGACGATGTAGAGCATACTTTCCTAAATTGCCAAAAATGACAAATGCTAAGATACAATGCTGGTATTGACGGAAAGACTCCGAGAGAGATAATAGATCATATGCTCAGTAGGGTAGAGAATTGGAGAAAGGTTGTAGAGTTCATAAGGTCAGTCCTTAAACAAAAAATTATAGATGAAAGGAATATGGGTTTTTAGTTTGTAGTTTGGGTGGACAGCCTCAGCGGTGAGAGCCAGCATGCTGAGGTGTGCTGGTTTCAATGAGCCGCTGAGGACTCCTTGGGTTGACTGTTAGGTTTTCTTAACTAAGTTAAAAAAGGGAAAAAATCTCAAAAGAGCCAATCGGTAGGCCTGACCTGCCATGCCGGTATATAGCCGGTAGGTGGGGAGAGCCTATTAGAGTAATGGACACTCCCCTGGCTGGCATAATACCATCAAGTCGGTCCAGCCCAGGGGAGTAGAAAAGTTTTTAAAAAAATACCTAATGTTAGGAAAAAAAAAGGTATGTACCACTTTGTTCTTTGTTGTTACATGTCTAGTATTAGCACAGATGTTTTACAAATGATTTGGTAGAAATATATAGTCCTGTATTTATAGAATACATTAAAGTTGGAAGTTGGGAGAACGTGACAGGATATTGCAATTGGAACGAGGGATAGAAATACAGATTTTTACAGGTGTTAGAACCTAATTATTAAATTATGCGATTTGCATTCTTTCAGTCACTGAATCCTTGTTTAAAATATTATGTGAAATTTTATAATAATAATGTAAACAACACGGTGTTTATTTACACTTCAGTGTATGTATTTTATTTCCCTTTCGCTCTCTCTCTCTCTCTCTCTCTCTCTCGCTATATATATTGGCTATTTTTAGTAAATATTTAATGTTATCAAATCACTACAATGATAAAAGAAGAAAAAGTTTTAAAAAAAGTGATCTTACAATCCCTGCTTCTCTTTTTTCGGTCTATATTTTTATTATTTTATTTATGTAATATGTAAACAACCTAACATTTTATTCCTCTACGATATGGTTGTATTTAAATATTTATATTAATTAATTATTGATTGTGATTAACTTTAACTGATTAATTTAAATATATTTTTTACGGGTGCCAACCATTTCTGTCGGTCTTTTTCGGACCAAGCACAATAAATGTGATTTAAATTCTGTAAAAGAGTAAGAAAAAGAAAGTATCATTATTATTATTATTAATAATAATAATAATATTCAACATTGGAAATCTTCAACAATGAAACAGCAAAAATAATTCAATAAATACATTTTATAAAATAGAACTGATATAATGATTGTACTCTTATTAAAATAAAATTTAAAGAAGAAATCGCTAAAAATTTTAAAACAATTTTTATCAGATATGCATTTCTGGTGCTAAACAATATAATAAGTAATAAGAGAGAGCAAAAGTAAAATATAAAAGCATTTAAATAACAATTTATCTCCATAAAATGATAGACAAATTATAAATGTTGTGTAATTATAAATATTATATAACTGAAGTCTGAATGCATGTATTATATGATCGATAATAAGAATGGGTTTTGCTGGAAGGAGCCTTGTTATAGTTCAGAATTTTTTTTATTTTTTAGAGAAAAACATTTTACAGATTGGTGTTAACTGAAAATTAAAACTTTGGTGACACGGTCATGGAGGATTCTGACTGATGTTAGAAAAACATTATATAAATTCCTAATTACAAGGATAAAAATTTTAATTAATGATAAGTTCAAGAAATAAAATATAAATAACTAATTGAAAGTAACAAAACAAATTGTTTACGATTATCTTTCTCTTCCACCTTTAAAAGAAAGAGAAAGTGATGAAACTAAAAAGAGAAAACAACTGATTAATCTATTGAAAGAGATTGGCAGTGAGATTTATTTAAACTTTTTATCCCTTAAACAACTCTTTTCCTTCAACTAAGTAAGTAGAAGTTTAATGGGACTTAAACTTGTTGCACGAGTGTAGAAAGGTTCTAAATAAATTCAATGGTAAGTTAGATGGTAGAGAAAAGCAATAAAAAGTTCAAGTTAGAATTAAAAATTTTTTTTCACAAAAATGAGTTCTTTGCAATTTAAAAAGTTTACAATAGAACAGTTTAATTTTTTCTTGCAACTATGACCTTATAATGGAAGAGTGAGTAGCTCTTTTGCTTATTTGGAATGTTTGTATAGTATTATTCTTAAACAACTATAATACAGGAAGGTTTATTATGAAGAACCCATGTTATAGGTTTACTGTAACATATGGTTTACTACAAGCAGAAAATCATATGAATAATGCAAGAATAATGATTGTAGGGTACATAAAACAATTTGGTAATTCACTAAATCTAAAGATAGCATCCTACAGGGTAATCTGCTTATAGCCTTTTATTATAATTAAAATTTAGATTCTCTTTTTCAGATGACTAATTTGATCAGTACTCTTAAATGAATTTATAAAGCTCAAGGAGATAATTGGTTTGTGTCTTAATGTTTTAAAAGTAATCCAATAACTTTCTTTAAAAGAATTAAATGTTTGTAATAAAATAATTGAAACAGATCTAGCAACCTTTCAAGAACTAATAAAATTTTACGCATGGTATTACTCTAAAATACACTTAGAGAAAAACCCTTTCAGTACCACTGTTACATACTGAGTAACTATTTAGTTTATTGTTTTTTGTTTTTTTTCTTAAGTTAACTGCTTAAATTTACTCATTTCAGCATCATTAAGTACTGTTAATGAATACTAACATAAATAAATGAATATTCTTCATAGCTATATCTGAAACAAAGTAAGATGACGTAGTGAAAATAGTTGTAGTTCTAATTAATAATTATTATTATTTCATAAATAATTACAGTTCTGGATGGAATTTTTAAAAATTTGATACAATGTCAGATGTTTCTGCTAGATTTTTGTTTAAGCTATCAATTATTTTATGTGAAATTAAATTCATATTTTTTAGTTTATTAATTTTATTATTCAAAAATTTTACAGAAATATTTGATTTTATATATATTTTAACTCTGGTCAAATATATTTTTAAGTTATATCTTTTTGATTTGTTTTTCTCTCTTGTATTTCCTGGATATAAATTCTCAAAACTAAAATTCATTGTTCAATTTGCCAAAATAAAATATAAAATTAAGGAAAGTTTTGAATTAAGAAATAGAAATTTACTTCTATTATTAATAATAATATTATTTCCTATAATATATAGACTTTTTTTAGAAATAGATCAAGAATTACTAGACGGTGATAGTAGACTGAAAATTTTTATTTTGAAAATCTGTCATTTGAAGTTTACTGGAGATCTGAAATAAGAATTCCCTTAATTTTTGTTGAATGATGATTTATTTTATTAACCAATTCCACAAAAATAATTGCTCTTACAAGTGTATATCGATCCATTCTTGTTGGACCAATATATACATCAGTATTTTAAAAGTGTTATTAAAATTTCAATTTAAACGAAAATAATTGAGAAATGGAGTTTTTACATTTTTGTTACACATTTTCAGAATCATACCATATGAATGTATTGTCATGCAATATTACAAATTTACCCTGCTTCCAAATTATAATTACTTTTTAATTTTATTTTTTTGAAGTTTTAGGAGCATCAACTTCTATTGTCACTAGCCCCTTGTGCAACAAAGAAAAAGAAAATATTTCTTTTCTTCCCTATTAAAAACACTAGCAACATAATCAGAAGACTGTCTTGCCATAGCAGATCATTCAGAAATAGACTTGTGAAGGTATATTAAAATCCCTAAAAGAAACACAAGATGACAAAGGTATAAAAACAGACAAACCATTTCCAATAAAATGTTGTCCATAACATTTAAAAACTCTTAAATATCACACAAAAATTTAAAATACATGTATTAAAAAGTCAAAAAAGAGACAAAAAATGACGAGGGTGTAAAGGACCTTTGCAAATTAAAAAACACACAAATTATTTCTAACAAAAGATTGTCAAAACTAATGAGAATATTTAAATGTCAAACAAAAGTTAAAAAACGCATCCAAACAATAAAATTTGTAAAAAACATGTAAAAACTATCTTCTTCTTAAGATTCTATTGCCTAGATTTACCTAGAGTTATATGACATATGAATGCATCTCAAATAGCCTCTCCCATGTAATTAATTGTCAACCTCACCTATCTTCTCTTGTTGCAATTAAGGCTTGTTGCATGGTGCACACTATTGTTACCGACAGTACTCTGACCACCGAGTAACTCCCAGTTTAAGGAGTTCTCCTCTACCAAGTGCCAAGGTCTCTTTGGAGAGCAGATGAGCAAGTAGAGGTACAGGGTACCCTTTTGTTCTTGGGGTAGGAAATTGCCTCTTAAGGTGGAAGAACTACCTAAGTGGTCGAAGCAAGATGGGGAAGACAACGAGAAACCACTCCATTAAAGATCCCATTGGATATCCCTGGTATCAGTAGCTCATGATGGAGGCTTCTTTACCTAAATTGTCAAGAGGTAAAATGGTCCCCCAATCAGATCTTTGGAAGGGAGCAAACTAGATAAGCTTTTGCTTCAATAAAGTACAAACATCAGAAGAGAGTAGGAACTTGGAATATAAAAACAATGCTACAGACAGGGAAATTGGACAATAGTAAGGGAAATGGTAATGGTAAGGGAACAAGTAAAAACAGACCAAAAAGTAGAGGAGTAAGCATAATTTTAAACAAAAATTAGGAAATAATGTAAAGGGGTATGTGCAATACAATGAGCGAATTATCCTAGTCAGAATTGTCACTAAACCAAAGGACACCAAAGGTGATAGTGCAGGTATACATGCCATCAACCAAAGAAGAAGGAGTAGAGAAAATGTATGAAGAATTACGTAATTTAATAGAGATTATCAGAGGGGAAGAGAATTTGATCATATTGAGAGATTGGAATTCTAAGTTGGGGAAGGATGTGGGAAGAGGGTTGTAAGGAATTATGGACTTCGTAGAAGGAATGAGAGAGGAGAAAGACTCATAGTTTTGCACAAAATACAACTTAATAATTTCAAACACACTATTTAAGAACCATTCAAGGAGGATGGATTACATGGAAACCTCCATGAGACATAAAAGAGCACAAATAGATTATATCTAAGTGTGGGAAAGATAAATCTAGTAAAGGACAGCAGAAGTTATCCTGGTGCATATGAAAATATTGACCTTAATTTATTCATAATGTGTTCTGTGTTACAAATCAAAAGTTTAAGTGCAAGAGTAGAAAGGAATCACTGAAATGTTAAGAAATTAAAAGATGAAGTAGTTCATAAAATGTACATGGCAGAAATGGAGAAAGTTACTGAAGCCACAGAAACAAGAGAACTTGATTGTTGAACAGAAATGGAATGGAATAAAAAAGGCTATTCTGAATACAACAGAAAACGTAACTGGGAGAAAAACAAATGAAAAGAGGAAGAATTGGATAATTGAAGATGTTGTTGAGTTGATCAATGAAAGAAGAAAGTACAAAAATGCAGTAGATGAGGAAGGAAGAGAAAGGTACAAGGAATTAAGGAATAAGATAAATAGGAAAGCGAGACAGGATAAAGAAAAGTTCTTAAAATAGAACTGTGAAAATATAAACAACTGTATAAAAGTGAGACAGATTGATAAAATCTGTGGAGATATTAAAAATTTCTTCAGTGTAAGAAAGGTAAAAATTATGAATATAATGGATGGAAAGGGAAAAATGATATATATGACGAAGAAAAAATGTCAAAGTGATGAAAAGAGTATTTGGAATGGTTGTAAAGAGGTGACAATCAGATTTTAATAATAGAAGAGTTATTGGAAGTACTACCAGAGGAACTGGGGTAATCGGTAATGCAGGAAGAGTTCATAAAGGCATTACATGAATTGAGAGATGGAAAGGCATCAGGAATGAACAAATACAGCAGAATTCTTGAAGAGGACTGGTGACAGAATGAAAAAAGAATTATATAAGTTGGTCTGTAACATTTATGAAACTGAAGAATTACCCTGTGATTTTACTAAATGCATTATAGTACCATTACCACAGAAAACAAATGCCCAATCATGTGAATAATGTGGAACATTGAGCCTATATCTCATGCATCAACAATAATAACTAAAATTATTCAAAAGAAAATAGAAATATCTATTAGAGAAACAACTGAAGAAAGGAAATAACTACTTTCATATTGTTTGTAGACCTGGAAAAAGCATTCAATAGTGTAAATTGGAACATCTAGTTCCATCTTTTGAATCAGTTAGGTATTTGCTACAGGGAACAAAGAATTATTTACAGTATTTATCAAAATGAAATAATTTTCTGTGGAAACAATAAAGAAGAAGCAAATATTAAAAAAGGGGTGCGACAGGGCTGAACCTTGTTTCCATATTTTTTGAACTTATATATTCAAGAGGCCATCGATAGAATTAGAGGAAGTGAGTGTAGATGTAAAGATCCAAGGAGAAAGAGTTGACATGTTAAGATATGCAGACTGTATAGCTGTAATTCCAGAAAGTAAAGGAGGACTTGTAACGAATTTTAACTGTTATGGATAAGGTACTGAAAGAAGAATTTCATATGTGTGTTAACAGTCATAAAACAAGAATACTGGTATGCACTAAGAACAGGACGAATAGAAATACAATAAAACTGAGGGGTGAGACTATTCAGGAAGTAAAATTACAGATGATGGAAGAAGCACCAAAGAAATAGTGAGTAGTATACAGAAGGCAAGGGATGCCTTTAACACAAAGAAAAACCCTTCTACAGCAAATAATATAAGCCTTGAATTAAGAAAACAATTACTGAGAACATTTTTGTGGAGTATTGAATTGTATGAGAGAGAGAGAGTCATGGACAATTGGAGGAGAAGAAAAGAGGAGACTTTTGGCTTTGAAATATGGTGTTACAGAAGGATGATGAAGAAAAGCTGGATGGAAACATTGTCAAACGAGGAAGTATTTAAGAGAGTTAATGAAGAACTTTTTGACACAATTAAAAAGAAGAGCTAAACTAATAGGAAACATTCTTAGGCACCAGGGCTCAGTTAAGAAGATGATAGAAGGGCAGATGGAAGGGAGAAATTTTAAGGGAAGGCCTCGGTTGAAGTTCACATAATAGATATGATTCAGATGTGATTCTTACTGGAAGCTAAAGAGAAAGGAAAATAAGTGAGAAGAGTGGAGAGCTGCTGCCAACCAGCCTGGGTTGTTAAGGGCTGTTAACCAAAGAAGAAGAAGAAGAAGAAGAAGGTTTACCTGTAAAGCCATTCTTTTTTCTTCTCTGTTTCATTTTCCTAAAGGCATCAATATTGAATTCCACAGTATCTGAGACCTCAGAAATGGAATCATCTGATGCTCGGCAGTAAACCAGGGGATTACTATTGGCTCTGATAGTAACTCCCTGTAGTAAATAGTAGTATATAGGGCCTTAATACCAGCTGATGATGTGATAAGCAGTCATCAGAATCAAGACTCGATGCAATCTCAGCTAATGCATGTGGGGTAGCTGAATTCCTTAGCCTTTCAGTTATAGCCTTCCTTGCTTTTAGAGGTACTTCATTTTTGTTTGTCCTTAATACTTTTCCTAATATTTTTATTTATGTGTTGTTAGTTCCCTGCATGGGAAGTATTTCAATTTATACTTTAGCTTCAGGCTTAGTCTGTATTTCATTTCACTTTCCCTCACCTTGGAATTGGTCGAAGGATCATTGCTCAAAGGTGAAGAATTCTTTTGTTTATTAGCAGTTCATTTCCTTGCCCGTTTGAGCGTCTTCTCTGGTTGACATCTGTATTTGATTCCATGAGCGAAAGACCGTGTGTATTCAAATTTCTGACATCCAAAGCATCGCAATGTAGTCAGGTTGAACGGGCAGATGTCAAGCCTGTGAGCAGAGTGTTATTTCTAATAAAGCTGAGATTTTAAATATTCTATTGAATGATTTCATTGCCAGATGATGTGATTAATGAAACCTCATAACATCTGCGAGTCCTAGAGCAAGTTGCTGCTTTTCGCTCTGATGTTATATCTGTGGAATTACAGAGGCAGAAGTAACTCAGGTAATTTGCAGTTCTGGTAGGAATAAAGTCCACAGTTTCATCGATACAATGAAGCTCCTTGTCTGTTCTATCTGAATGTGTTGTTACTTTACTTGAATTTTTAATACAATGCTCTAATTGGTTATTTCCCTGTTTGTAGGAAAAAAGTGTTCTTAAATTTTTGTTTAAATGATGTTTATAAGGACCCTGTTGTGGGCTTCGCTTAAAGGCCTTCAACGCTTCTGCCAGTTATTGGAAAGGTTTTTTAGAAGGCCTTGTACCTCCATATTAGTGATAAGTTCAATTCTAGAGCATTTTTGATAGATCAGTGTGGTTTTTACCCAGGAGAGGACATGGAAGATGGTATTTTTAAGGTTAAGAACAGATGTCTTCTACAGGTTATGAATAGATTCTTCTAGTGAGTTTAAGTACATCTTAGATATCTTTTTGGATATATCAGGAGGTTTAAATAAACTGTTGCGGCCCTCTGCCTTGTTGCAGCTGCAAAAACGTGATTGTACACAGAATGAGCTGAATGTGTTGTGTAATTATTTCATCAATCGAGACATGTTCGAGACGCTTCTCAGAAGTAAGAAAGATGCAATTTAAAGGTTGCCCACAGGGTAGTGTTTTAGAACCACTGTTCAGGATTACTGAATTCGATTCTCTGATGTGGTTGTGGTTACTCTGTAGATTCCGCTTAATCACTTAAGAGAATGATGGGATTTTGCTGGTTAAAGGAGATTCAAACGATGAGTAGGAATTTATAGCAACCAAGGTTTGCAAGATACTCCAGTTGTGGAGTTTGCAACATTAACATGGTTTTTTACACAGAGTAAACAACGATGTTGCTCGAAGGCAACACAATAGCTGTTATACGATGGCCATGTGTATTAATGGCAGGTCATCAAATTTGGTATGTTCTGCTGCAGAAGTATCTAGGTGTTATACCTGATGAGAATCTTAGATTCTAGGGGCACTTTCATAATACTTCCAGAAAGGTTTGTTTTGTTTTCTTCAGTGCTCGGAGAGCAGTTCATCCCAACTGTGAAGTTAATTCAGAAGCATGCGCGTTCTATGAAAAGGTGTATTTGAAACAATAATTCTGTATGCTGCATCTGTGTGGGCTCATCGAATGAGGTACAGATGTTATAGGCATGTTTTGTTGAGAGTCCAGTGTCTCCTACATTTATCTGTGAATAGTGACTATGTGTCTCTCGAGAGGCAGTTCTTGTTGTTTCTGGTATTAGGTCCACTGATATCCTTGCGACTAAGCGCTAAACACGTTATGACGCCAAGAAAGTAGAAAAAGTTGATCTGAGCGCATAAGAAAATGTATTTAGATAACCAAGGTTTCCATTTAAAGCGGGTCAGGTGGAATGAATCGTCCAATGGCAGTTACATGCGTGGTATTTTTCCTGATGTGAGAAGGATTTAAGTATTTCGTGAATTTCCTCTAATCGGCATATTATACAGTTTCTTTCTGGACATGGTGCTTTTTCAGATAGGTTGGCCAGATTTGGTTTGATTAATTCACGCCTTTGTTTGAAGTGTAGGGTAATTGATAATGTGTGCCATATCTTGTATGTCTGCCCCAGGTACGAAGCTGAAGTAGTTATAAAGCTGACGAGGATGAGTTCTGTTTTGGCTCTTCAATTTAATTGGCAAACCGAAAGGAGTGGAATATAATTACTGGCTTTCTTAGATTCTTAGCCCTGCGGAGGATGGTTCAGGGAAACTGATGTAGTTATGGATGTATACATAGAATAGCAAACCGGGCAACTGGGAACCCGGTGGGTGCTTATCTGCCAAAATAGGCGTTTTGGCATCGACCCTCGGTTACCCGAGATATTCGCTGTTAGGATGAAAATGATGTGTTAAGAACTTTGTGATCGAGCTACGGTGTGAGAGGGTGTTGTCATTGTTCTCGCTCCCGAAAACCGACGAGAATATAAAGAGATAGGATATGTTTCATTACAGGCTTTTAAATTTTTGAATCTTTTTCTTGATTTTTCAGTAAATCAAGAGGACTTTGAGTAAATTGAATTTTAGGACAAAATTGTCGTTGCGGTCAACTCTTGTTTTGTTAGGATGAGAATAATACTTTTGATGTTTAAAGACTCAGTCAAGTAATGATGTGAGTGCATAATCTAATTGAAGTTAGATATAGGAACAGCTTTTGTGTGAAATCTTCAGTGTTAGTTGAAGGCGAGGGGATCGCCTTCACTGATCGGCTTATTTGATAGTTGAGGATTGCAAGTTAGGTAGGTGGTTGTAGTTGAAAGAAACAATTCGAAAGCGACAGTAAGAAGTTGTGTAAAATCACTAATGGAAAGTCTGCCAAGTCATCGTGATAGTGCATCGGTGGCATCCTGACAGAGGCCAAACGGATGACTGTAATTTGTTATCACGTAAACGTGATAACAAATTACAGACCGAAATTCTTTAAACGAAAGAAACGTTTAAGCCCGACAGGGCACGAAATGGAGAAGGTGGTGTGGCGACTGGGCGTCATAAGGCGGGTGTCTTTCGCTATGGGAGTAAGGATTTTAATTCAGTTTCTCTACGATTTCTTCCTCTGTGCAGTTTAGCAAATATCCACAACACAAATACCCCCATCGAGTTACTTAGAGTAACGTGTAGTGAAACCATAATGTCTAACAGTCCAATTTTCTTTGTCTTCAGCAACCGTAAAGATTGTAAATCGTTGATGGTTTCAACGAATATTTATACATCAGTCCTTCCTAACCTCAGTTACAGTCTCTGTTGAGAAGTGAACGTGAAAGGTTGTGATAAATAGTGCTCCTGCGTTAGTGTGTGTTACTAGTGCTTGTGTGTTGGTGTACTGCTTCGTTTCTGGCTACCTGTGTCCATGAACATGTGACGTCTGCAACATCCCGTTAGGACGGCCATCCAGGCCGTCAGCCATATACCAAAGCTGTTGTCAACGACCTTAAACCTTTGTTTAAAAAACTTCCTACTTTTATTTATTTCTATAAGTTAATATATTAGTGAATATTATTGAACTTTTACAAGTAATTTTATTCCTAATTCTTAAATTAATTTAATTAATTTATAAATATTAATATTATATTTATAAAATATAATAACTCTGTTATTATATGTTTTTTTCTTTATTGATATTACTTAATTTAATTTAACTTCATAAAATAAGTTAATCTTAATTTAATTTAATTAATTAAGCCATTAAATTGGATTTATGTAAATTAAATATAATATAATAAATAATTTTTATATATTATATTAAATTACTTCTAGTTTTTACCTTTTTACTTTTTATTTTTAATTTTCTACGACAAACTTTTCATCAAAGTCAAAAATAGTTAAATAACTTAATATTAACTTAAATTTTAGCAGTACTCTTCGGACGATTCTTTCTTAATGGAAAGCTATCTAATCCGAACCCGCCTTCCTACCCCTCGTTCTCCCACCCCGGAGTTTTCTGATGGAGGAGGGGATGACGGTGTGGGAGCACGAAAACGTCTAAAGCGTAGGTCGGTAACCACGGGTGATCAAGCCTTCGAGGAGCCCAACACTACGAGCGGCAGCTCTGAAACGGCAGCTGCCACCCACGGAGGTTAGCGATGGAAATTCCTCACAACCTCCGGTCACTAGGCGGGAGTAAATCCCACCTATTATGTTGGACTGCCCCAAGGAGTGGCCAACGCTGGCGAGAGCAATCTCCGCCATTATAAGAGGGCGCCTGTTAGCCAAAAGTACCAGGTTCTCTGTAAGGCTGCAGCTAAACAGCGAAGGCAACTTCGGGGAAGTACAGAGTTTTCTGCATTCCAAGGGAGTTGCCTTTCACTCCTTTCAGCTCCCAAAAGATAGGAAGCTCAAAGTGGTTATCAGGGTCATCGCTTATGCGGCCACCACGGAAGAGGTAAAATAGGAGCTGACCTCGCTCGGTTACTCGGCAGTTTCCGATATCCCAGGGCTTGGAACAGTACTAAGGCCTCGGATACCTTTATCCACAGGACAATCCCTGTTAAGATCCGAACCGACTAACACACACTGACCGGCGCATATCAGCCTTCGACTGAACTAAGCTCATATCAGCTCATCCTCAAGCCGGCTCCACAACTGGGAAAACGTATGAGCACTTCTCATCCGCACTATGCCCAGCGTCGACAAAAAAGATCACGGTCATGCCCCTCGCCACGCTGCAATCAGCGAAACCAAGAAGCACAACTGCAACCAGGTCGGACAGCTCGGAGCGGGAAATCCCCTACATGGGAGCTCCTCAGAAAAACTACTGTCCCATTGGTCGACATAAATGAAAGTACCGAAATCCCATGTCGTTGCCCGTCTCAGACGTGTCACATAGATGGTTTTGCATTGACGTGGGATTGGAATTTGTCCGGGGCATCATTAGTGTATTATTATATTACTTTCTATTAATAAACCTATAAATTTTCTTTCGGTGAAGTAGTATCTATTTTATATAACTCACGGGATCCAATTATATCAGAGCTGCAACTATGTCATTAATTAAAACTACTTTGAAATGCATAATATATATATTTAGGTGACATATTTTTAATGACTATTTGTATTTTTTAATTACACATATTTAGTTACAATACTAGCACATTGAAATTCATTTAATTTTTTTCATCCAAGTAAAATTTTCAAATAATTCTAAAAAATTGTGTCACTTTTATTACATGCAATGCAAATACGTGAACGGCATATTGCAGCAGCGTGGTAATGAATACCTGTGATCGTAGAATCTGTTATCACCATTATACTAATGGAATGAATAATCAGGGTTGTTCACACCATAAATTCATGTGAATAAGTATAAGTTTCTGCCATAGTATAAACTTTCCTGAATCATACTATTTACTCGGTACGAAGTGGGATCCATATAAATGATACGTTAAAGTTTGCACAATGCTGAGGTTGGTTACAAAACGCGGTGTAAGTTGAATAATGTGAGTTATTTTAGTTTAACTTATGTTTTTAATTTTTGTAACTTTCGTTCCATACATTTTTTTTTATTCAATTTAGTTTCGTAAAAAATAAAACACTAGAATGATACAAATTGAGGATCTGTTAAACGTAAATTTCTAGTGGTCTAATTTAAAAAAAAAGCAATAGAAGGGCTGAGTTACAATGGTTTATTATCTTTTTTTAGTCTATTATATTCGTTTTTTGAACACATGCTAGAAGAGGGACATGAAAGATTCTGAAGATAACAGTAACTTTTTATTTGATATTTATATTAGAATAGTAAGATTAAATTATACAGGTAGTTATTTTTATTCGGATTTGAATACTAAATCGTGGATACCCGTGTTCTTTGGTGGTTGAGTCCGCAGTAGTCGACCTGAGTTTGTTCAAGTATACAAATTTACCGGTACAGTTTCATTACACCGATAAGTCACTAATGACTTTAATTGATGATGCGACTATAAATAAAATTTAAAAAAAAATACTAAATTAACTAAAAAGGAAATAAAGGAAAAATATATTGATAAATTTGATCTTGTAAAAGGCTAATTCAAGAATTGATAAAAGTTACGATTTACATTATTATTCATATTTTTGTAGGTTTGATAATTAATACAAATCTCCTCTGCTTGCATGAATCACTAAATTTTGTCGAAACGGAGGAATTCTCCATAGACCAATACTTTCAGATATTTCGCGAAGGTTATTTCAATGTATGCTACGCGAACCCCAATTAAAACACTTTTGTATCTGCGTGTCATTTATCCTAGTTCCTTACTAGATACCGTTACAGAAGGATGATCACTCATTCTTTCTTTTAGTCTTATAAACTATGGTTTAATTTATCGGAATACGCATTTTACTAAAAACCCAAAACAAGTCTGCGGAAAACTGATATCGATTGAGAATTGGATTACTCATCAAATCAAGACTAATACCTGATAAGTTGTCTTTGTGACAAAAGTTATTGGGTTAAATATACGACTATTTAAGAAGAGAAAATCTAAGAAACCGCGAACTATCAGTTCGTCAGTTGACACCAGATGACCTTCACCATTTCGAGCAATATGGGGAACGTTCACATATGAAATCCATCACTTGTTCTAGTTCTAAATGTCCATGTGAGGGAAGGACTCTGGATAGGTACAGCTATCTAATGAATAGTACTAGGAATTGAAAATTTTACGATAGCAGTTTGAAATATTATATAAGATAAAATATAATGTATAAAATATATATATAGAATTCTCATTAATGTTAAGGATAGTACTTCTGTCGCCCGAAAGCAAAATGTTTTAGGGTCTTATGAAATGACAAGTTTCCTGGGGATGATCAAATTGCTTTCGTTTACAAACCCTAATGTTTCGCTTTGACATGGCTTAATAAAATTCGAAGGTTTCATCATTATTGAATATTATGTTTACGTATATTTCGGTTAAAAGTATGTCTTGAAGCTCCCTCAAAAAGTCAAAATGAGGTTTTAAGATACAAGAATAGAGTGTCGGATCATTGTTTTTCATCGTAAGTATAAACTGTGAAGACTTATATTTAGAAAATTATATATTTTAACTAGTGTTTTACTTGTTTTTATATTATTGAATTTGTAAACTTTGCAAAAAATAACAATTCTACCTCTACCAAACCTGGTAACAGAGCTTTTTTCGTTTTACTCAACTCTATTTTTCGGCTTCCGAGGAAAGATCTTGTTACATTTTCGATACCATTTTTAATAAATCATTTAAAAAAACTTCCAACGAATTTATTTAAAATATAAATACAAAAAGATTGTTTTTTTTACAGAAACAACAATACTCTGTCTATGAATTTTTAAAAGAATAGTTATTATTAACAAATTAGAAAAAACTGAACTTTCTGCATCTGTTTCATTGGGTAACAAAAATGTGCTAAAATAATTTTCAATATCTTATTCCTAATTGTGTTTTATTTTAATCTTATTTTTTATATTTAATAATTTCTTGTATATAATGTAACCTTAATATTATTTCAAGTAATAATTAAGGAATTTAATCGCATCTATTTTTCAACATATGTGTCCATGAGACGTCATCTATAAAATATACCGATCAGTTTATTTATTAAGGATTTTGAGGTAGATCTGTTCTCGTTTAACTTCTGTGACTATTTTCACCAATTTGAGCGTTTTATTTTTTGCTTTTTAAGAATTTCAATAAAAAATAATACATAAAGTGAACAAAGTAAAAAAAGGGATTAAAGACGAATAAGAAAACAATATACTTAAACGTTTTAAAAGAATCACATCGAATTACAATCAGAATCCAAGAGAGAGGACGATGAGGAAGTTCCTTCATTCAGAAAATTTGGCTTAAAAATTAATCTTTAAGGTAAATTAAACCAAATAAGTAATAATAAATATTAATATATAATAAACTAAAAGGACACTGTCTAAAATATTTTAAAATCCATCAAAGTTAAAGATATTATACTGATTGTCTCAAAATGTTTAAAACCCCTTTTACTTTATTTAATTGGGAAAAAAGATTATGCTCCAAAACTGTTAACAAAATATTTTCCTTAAAATTTAAATCTGAATGGACTTTTCGATTATCAATCATCAATACACGCTGCAGAAAAAAAATATATATGTAAAAAGGTAAATTAAACAAAAGGTAAAAAAAAAAAAACAAATAATTAACTACATTAACTGACAAGTAAACCATACAATAAAACAAAATTTTTAGCAGAAATTTTTAGGAAGATAAGAAAAAGTAAAATAAAAATTAATAATAAAGTGTTGTTATAAAAACAAAGTTAAATTTAGTCTAAAAACATCTAATCCATTTAAACCTCCAATTCAGACAACCCAAAAAGATTTAAAGCACGCTGCTTTTATAGAACGGATAAAGCAGACTTATTTCAAAAAAGATAAAGCAAGCATAATACTTAAACCGATTAAAGAGATATGATAGCCCTGCTCATAACAAATTTTTAAGTTTGAAATAGGCACAGATATTTAATTTCAAAAAACTATTGGATATTGATCCCCTGTCATCTTCCAATAATGAAGTTTCTGATTCGGTAATGATCAGTTTTCCAATTATCCAATTCGTGTTTATAGTGTAAATTATTTCATCCTCTGGTATGCCATTTATAGAAACCGTTATTAAATTGGGAAGCATTTTCTTAAAGCTGTTATCATTATGTTCTTTTTTTCTTTATATTACCAGACTCATTAGATTGTATGATAAACCAGTTCTTCAAAACCTCCATTATATTATTCCATGATCAAGATACTAGGACATAGTGCAGTCATAACAGATCATAAAAATTTTACCCATAAAACATCAAATTTTGAATTATTAATACAAACGAAGTGATTTCACCCGTAGACCTGACAAAGTGCAATATTAATTTTATTCATACATGAACTATTTTTGTTTCATAACTAGCAACCTACTCGGTTATGGCAGTACTAAACAGATAGACAAGCGTATAAAAACAAAATTAAATTAATATTTCGCAGTTAGGGTATTAAAAATAGGATGATGCAAAAAATAATCTGAGTGGTCACCACATGACTTTTTAAACACAATTTTAAAAGTACATCAAATATTATTTCACTTAATAAATAATGATTTTTTAATATTATTATTGAATTATTATTTGTTGTAATTTTTTTTTACACTCAAAGGTTAATACTTATTAATAAATCCATGTATTTAAATTTAAAAAAAAAGGAAAAAGGGAAGAAAATGTTGCAAACAATGAAGGAATAAAAAATGAAGAGAAGATGATAAATATAAAGAGGAAGAAAATGTTGACCAAGGAAAGAATAAAAAGTTTAAGAGAGGATGATGAAAATAAAGTGAGTGACAATTTGAAAACTAGAGAACGTATACACAAATTAAGAATAGAAGAATTATATCAAACCAAAGAGCGATTAAATGATTGGAAACAAAAAAACTAAACGAAATGATGATCAATTCCGACTTACGAAGCATATTATTCGATGATATCAGAGGAGTAATGAAGTAAAAAGTAAGACATTTTTCAATTTACTAAAAAAGATCGGACATATATGCCTAGGTGTATTGATATTCTTGCGAGGGTCTATTTTTCAATCACTCTGAAGTTAACTTTAATGTAGATAAAATTAAACAGAAATTTCAGAATAATTAAACAGAAATTAAACTAGAAACTCCAAAAATAATACGTTTATATAAAATAATACAATAAATATATATATTATAAATATATGTATTAATAATACAATTTTCAATTAATATAAAATAATAAGATACTTCACTAAATCTATTACATGTACACAAATATAATAATACTTATTAAATTACATATACACATTTTTAAAAGTACACAAAATTTTATTTCACTAATAACTTCTGATTATTTTTCATTTTTTCTTTACTGTTATTACTGAATAATTTTTTATTATAATTTTTTTTTACAATCACGGGTTAATAATTGGCTATAACTCTGGAACCAATGAAATTAACTACCACTTATGATATATCGTTGAAAAGCTCTAAATGAGATCTGATTACTGCAGTTAAGCTCAAAATCCAAACCTTTTTTGGATTTTGGGCTTTTTTGAACACTTTTAGTTCAGTCGATTGTAATCAAAAGTAGAGAGGTGCACAACTAGATGTTACAAAAGTCCTAAATCCAAAATTTCAACAAACTATAGCTAATCGTTTTTGAGTTATGTGAGATACATCCATCCATACATGCATACAAATACATAGATTCACACGTACATACGTACTTACAGACATCACGCCGAAACTAGTTAAAATGAATTCAGGGATGGTCAAAATAGATATTTCCGTTGAAATCTGAAAACCGAAATTTTTCGCGATAACGATACTTCCTTTACTTCGTACAAGGAAATAACCGAGCTATTATAACCTACAGATGGATCTTAATTTATGAAGTTATTTATTATAGCCAAATCAATTCTAGCAGAAAGCTATGAATATTATGTAGAAAAATTCCTGTTACTCTCATTGCAGCGGTACGTCCACTACATAATTTAATAATTACATTATAAATAAACTGATATTATTAAACATTTCTGAAAAATATTTAAAATGAAATATTTATTGATGAATATTAATAATCAGAAACGAATTTTCGGACATCGGTTTGATAAATTTACTTTGGTTAGGTTTAATCCTAAAGAATAGTGTGATATGAAAAATAGGAAATAATTAATTTTCCAAGTAATTGGAAGAATAGGAGAGGATTAGGAAATAGTGTATACACTAAATGTATATATATAAAGTATATTATGTATATAATGTTATTTACTGTAAAACCCCAACTAACCTCGATAAAGATTTAAATTAAAACTTTTCTAACAATCAATATAATTGCAAGGGTGATTTAAAAACCATCATATGATTGATAAATAATATTATTATATTTTATACATAATATAAACATATTGATGGGAGAAATTTAACATATAAAATGATTCTGTAACAGAGCGCAACTTTTAATTAAATATAAGCACTTGTGAATGATTCGATGTTACAATCTTTTTCTTAAGATTTCCTCTAACTCGTCTCTAAAATAAATTAATAATTGTCCATCTGAAGTATTACAATTTTACGTTTAATTATACCGTCTAATAGACTTTTTTTATCAAATTTTAGGCATAAGTGGCAGCTAGTAAAAGGAAAACCAGAGAAAAATAAATTTATTTTTCTCTCTGCCAAGCAAACTCTTCATTGCTGACTTTAATTATATTAAAGAAAGAATATTAAATGGTGAGTAGTTGTAGTTGTTTTAGTCGTAGAATATTTAATTATTTTTAAAATAAGGAATCTATATATAGTTTATTTATTAAAACAAGAAAATTTTAATGAAAAAAAAAACATTTTTTAAGAAATATTACAGCGTAAATTAAAAATCTAAGATAAAATAGAAGTAAAATAAATTTTTGACTTGTGAATTAATTGGTAATTAAAACATTTTCCTATGATTTTTAATATAAGGAAGAAAAAACGTGTCTTGTTAATTATTTTTGTTTCAAATGGTCGACCTGTTCCAAACTACATGTTTATCGGTACATTTGCAACATTTACATTGCACTATATCAGCAGGTATGTCAGGCCTGGCAAGTGGCAGCATGCCTATACACATGCATCCAGGACCCTTAGCTGGAAAACTGGTAGGAAAAATGTATATATAATTTTTATTTTATTAAGTTAAATTTTTCTTGCTGCCATGGCAAACAAACATTGACAGTGAATAGTGAAACAAGAAAATTTAGATAGTTGGATTGAATGGAATTACCTAGCTTTATTAAAATTAAACATTGAAGCAAGTACAATCAATTTTATTAAAATATCCAGTGATTTCAAATTAAAGTCTTACGTTTGTATTTTAAACTAAAATAATATTAAAAATTTCTAATATCTCTTCAAACTTAAATTTTCCAAATTAAGAAATACAAATACATTTTTCGTAATGAGATAAATAGGAAACCTGATAAAACACAGAATTAATAGCGCAAATCTGTTGAATGAAACAATTCTATTATAATTTAGTTTAACAATTTTTCAAATTAAAACGGGATTTCATTTTTGATAACCATTTAAAAGATTTTTTGCTACAACATTTTAAGGAGCAGGCTTTCCATAAACATATTTAACGCCTCGGGGAACAAAAACCATTGAAAATTTATTAACTTTTTGTTTAATACTTATTTTAATCATGAACGCAAAATACAGGATTAACTATTAAAAAATCTATTAATAGATTTTAGTAGTTAACTTATTTTTTTATATTTAATTGAAATCTTAATATATAGCGTTTAATAAAAATAAAGAAAAATTTATTCTGGAAGTTGTGTAATTTAATATATTTTAACTAAAATACCAAGATATACCGCATGAAAAGATACCATTATGAAACTCGTGATGAACCCCTCCCTACTTAAATGTTCATGTAAGTTATTAATCGATAATGAATACTGATTTTGCTAAGGTACTTTGTAAATTGTTTCGGGAAAAACATTTTACATCAGTACTATATTCGTTTTTTTCACTAATTAAAAATTTTAGAAGTTACATACATCTTAAGAACCGGATTAAGTGCTTTATTCCCAAAACGCATTTATAATATTATTTATACAATGAAAAATTTTTCAGAATATTCCTATACCATTTATTCGTATTTTATTTCTGTAGTATCTAAGAAGTAGGTTATTGTCTATTTCTTTCAAAAAAAGTATATCAAGTGATCGTCTAAAAGTTTTTTTAATTTTGAATACTACTTGATATAGTCGTATCATCTTTATAATATTACAAATGATTGATAATATTTAAAGAGAATATATAAAAAATATTTTAAGAATGAAAAATATGAAGATCTTACCTGTAATGGAGTCGCTTTGTAATTTTAGACATAATCAGTAGTCATGCAATTGATTCTTACCTAATGAAAAATAAAGAACAAGAAATGTAATTAAAACAATGAAATATATATTTAAAATACCATTTTTGTTACATAAAAGTGGCACAATTTACTGTTTATTGTGTTAAACTGAGACTTCATTCAAAATTCTGTACTACAACGATTTTCTGTACAATTATGATGCTCCACCCATCTCTTAAATATCATTAATTCATTACGTACACTATTTTATCAGAGCTTTTTGTTGTTGGTAAAACAGTAAAAAAAAATTGTTTAAAAATTTAACAAGTAAATTGGTTTATTGTTATACGAAAAGAATGGAATATCATATTCAAATAAAAATAAGTACCAGTAGATCATGATTTTAGTATGTTACTTATATTATCCATGTATATACTAACTTATATGATATTCATTAAGCATTGTTAATATAATTTTTCCTTATTTTCCAATTTTTTAATTATTAAATTTACATCACTATTATAAAACATCTGATATGGATATCACATGAATTCCTTTTACGCCTATTAAATTCATATAAAACTTTTTTGCTGCACTTCATTTAAACTTACTTTATTTGAAACTAAGATACAATCCTCCAATTCTTTAATAGAGTGGACAGTTATAAGTCCATTAATACTCGTATTACTAGATCAGTATTATTCTTATCTTCGTGAATTGCTGATTAACAAAAGTTTTAAATTTCTTGTGCGTCGTACAAAGAAAAGTTAATAATAATTAAACTATTCCGTTTAGTGAACTCCTGTATACTCGTTACAAATGTTAATTTCGACCTAACTGTGTAAAACATTCAGTTTTTATTATTGGATTATTTGGTAAATAATCAAAAATGAAAAAGAAACAACCACACAGGAAAAAGAAAGATAACATGTAGAAATATATCTCAAAAAAAGACAGAGGATGAATATGAAGTGGAAGAACATGTTAAGAGCAAGGGAAGAATAAAAAAATTAAGAGAGAATGATGAATATAAAGAGTGAGAAAATTAGAAAACTAGAGAATGTGCACAAATTAAGATCAGTAAAATTACATCAAGCCAAAGAGCGATTAAACGACTGTAAAAAACAAATAAACAAAATGATGACCAACTCCGACTTGGGAGAATATTGTCCGACAACATCAGAGGAGTAATGAACTAAAAGATAAGACGTTTTTGCAATTTATTAAACATCGGGCATGTATGCCTCAATGTATATGTTTTTCATGTGAGGGTCTATTTTTCAGTCACTCTATAGTTAACTTTAATTTAAGTTTCTTTAACAGAAACTCCAGAATAATTAAATTAAATTAAACTAGAAAATCCAAAAATAATACGATTCTAAATTATAATTTTCAATCAATATTAAGTAATATCAGATGTTTCACCAAATCTATTACATATACACTTATGTAATGCCTATTAAATTACATTTTTAAAAGTACATAAAATTTTATTTCACTAATAATTTTTTTCCTTTTTTTAATATCATTGAATTATTATTTACTTTAATTTTTTTTACAATCACATGGTAATAATTATTAAATCAATATATTAATTAAGAAAAAGAAAAGGTAAATAAAATAAATTTAAAAAAAGTTAAAAAAAACAAAAGATTATGTCTGATTCGAACCGATGTGCCTTCCCTTTAAGATCAAAATATTTCATTTATTAAAATTTTTATTTTTATAGGTGCCCAACTAGAAGTTACAACAGTCCTACATTCAAAACTTCAATATCCTACGGCTAATCGTTTTTGAGTTATGAGAGATACATACGCACATACATAAATACGTACGTACAGACATCACGCCAAAACACTTCCTTTACTTTACACAAGGAACTAAAATACGATAAGCATCCGGTGGTAAATTAGATTTAAATTTTCTTGGTTTGTCATTTACTGGTAAAGATGGATTATTGGAGAATTTTACTAAATAAACAAAATCATATTAAAAAAAAACCATTGCTGCTATTTTTTTTTTATACTATTTTTATTTGTTTTAGACTACTTATTTTATAGTCAATACCTGAAGTACTATTTCTGAACAAGGAGGAGAAATACAATGTAAAGGGACTTAACTGAATTTGAACAAAGTAAGTTCAGTTATATTTTACGCTTTATTTTTTATATTTCATTTTTTGCTTATAATTCATTTTTCCGTCATATTTAACAATCTCAATCAATTATGTCCATTGGTTAGAAATGAAAAAAATAAATTACCTTTTAAATAATTTAGAAAAATGTTTTCAGTATTTGTTAATCATTAAATTAATTAAAATTACAAATGATAAAGGTAATAGAATTACCTTTAACCTTTTATTACGTATGTAAGAATACAAATGCATATTATACTACTTAAGTATTTATGAATCATCAACTGGAAAGTTACTTTGATCCTAACTGTATTAGAAAGGAAATTCTAGAAAGTCTACGAAATACTGATGCAAGGTATTAAGACTAGGATTATGGAATTAGATAATACGTTCCTTCTTTCTACATTAGAAGCAAACACTTACCCCAATTATTGGTGAGACAGTCGGACTTAAGTTTGCGCCACATGAAAAAAATATACTCTGCCATGCAATCACCTATGATTAAAGATCAGACAGAAGCATTGCCTAAAGGAAATTATTACTCATAACTGTTTTAAGATAAATATACTAAGCTCGAAAGAAGAATTTAAAACTTGTTTTAAAATCAGTTTAAAAATGTAAACTTTAAATTAAAATCAATTTAAAAAATGCTTATATCAATTTTATAAACAATGCTTGAACAATTTTTTTAACACTTCCATGACAAAAAAGCGGGGTACTTTGAATACAACCACAAGTAATAGAATAAGAAATTACGTTGCAAATAATTCCCATACCATGCATACGAGTGAATACATAATAATCCATTGCGCCCATATCGAAACACAATTTCTTAAAAGTATCTATATTAGCATATTATGATAAAATTTTCCCCCGTAATAGTTGATGTTTTGAACGAAAAATATCAAATTATGTAGATCAAAATGTAATAAAATAAAGAAAGCATTTTATACATTTATATTTTTATAGACTAACATTTCGACATATTTACAAACTAAATCTGCTACTTACGGTAATTCCAAACGCCACATATCACTACAATATTATTTCTTAAATATTTTCAACATTAAAATCCAGGAAGATTAAAACTTACTATTCGAACGTTATCAATCAGATTTCAAAAAAAAAAAATAAATGAAAACCAGTACTGGTTAAACTACTTGAAGTTTTAAAAAATTGGATTTAAATGTACCACAGAAAATAGATTATTGACATTGTTAGACGGTAAAATAACAGGACCAGGATTCCTGATAATAAAGAGTACAAGTACTTCTTAAAAATATTACTTAGATTTATAATAAAATTGTAGATGAAATAGTTTTTAAGTTTATTCTAATACTACAGATACGTACGTATACACGATAAAATTATTTCGTACATACAACTGATAACATTGTCATCATTTAGTACGATTTAATTTTCTATTTCTCTTATACCATATCAACTTTTGATCTGTTAATAAAATAAATAACATTATCTGCTAAAAAAACACATTTTGGTTAAGGAAACAGTAACTAGTTAGTTATTTATATTAAAAGGTAAACGTAAAGAAATTAAAAGAATCCATTTCCCGGCTGACAATATTAAGAATGATTTTTCATTGACTCTTTATTATAGCAGGCTATAAAATCCTACAATTTTCATACCAAAAATCAGAAATATACGATCTTATATATGTACTATGAATTCGTTTGATCCCGTAAAATTAAATTCCAATATAAGATTTTATGAAACTACGTGTGACAAAATTCATACTCCTACACACTGTAAATTTGACCATATTGACTTATTAATGTGAAAAATATGGAGATAACTTTTAAGCAACTAAATATAGCAATTTTTAAATATTTATTCAATTTCAAAGAAATTGCTACGGTTTGAGTCTACAGAGTCAAACCATAGCAAATCGCTTAAACTATGAGAAAATAAACATCAAAGCTTTAATAAAAATACAAGTTATATCCAGGCAGTAATAATTTGTCGCCTTTATAATTCTATGAATTTCAACTATAACCCGTTTTCGTAAATTCCTGGAAGATATTTGGCTCTTTTATTACTGTAAATAATGAGGGAATGTTATGCCTCTCCTCCACAACAACTTATTCTATTTCTAATTTATCAAAAACTGAATAAATTTTGTGATAACCTTGTGTTTTAATTATAAGATCGCAAAAGGTTTATTAATTTTGAATTAGAAATTCAGTAACCTCATAAACACGAGGAAAATAACAAGGAGTGTTTGAGTGTGCGTGATGAGGATTTAGCGAATGACAGAAAATTTTGAACAGACACATAAGTTACACAATACTAGAGTTAAAACTTACCTCTTTCAAATTTAATTCGTAATAACCCCAGAATCAATATAAAAATGATGCCTTTCCAGATATGTGCAAAACAACACCTCTCTAAAAGAACTAGGAAATCTAGGAAATGTTTTAAGGTCCGAGATTCGATGAACGGAAGTTTCTTATGTTCGCCTCCTTTTAGTAGAATGCCGGGTAACGATTGTATATATTAAGAAATGCAAGCATATACAAGCGACTAACGAATGAAGAGACCAAATTACTCCCACTATAAGAAGTTCCCCTCATTACAAGTGCCAATGATCTTCTCAGAGGGCAAATGAACCGTAGTCGGTATAGGGTACTCTACTGTGGGAATGGGGAAACTGCCCCCAAAAGAGAAGGAACTTCTAAAGAAATTCAACAGTATTGGAATATAGAAGGCAACAAAAACCTACTGTATTAAAGATCCTACCTAGTTATAATTCCTTGCATTACGCCAAGATGCTGGTTTCTTCTGTAAAATTTTCCGAAATTAAAGTAGTTTCTCATTCGGATTTCCGGGAGAAGCAACAAAAGAAATTAAAAGACCAATGGAATATAGGAAGAAAATGAAAATAAATTAAATGGATATAACACTAAGTGAAGTAAGGTTGGAAGGTTAGGTTAGGTTCCTTTCTTGTAAAATGAAGAGTGAGGAATTTACTATATTCTATTCTGCAGAAAGAAAGAAAAAATGGAGATGCAATAATTACAAGAAAGGAAGTCAGTAAACGGGTGCAGAAAGGGTGTATATAATTCATAGGTTAATATCGTTAAGGATTAAGATGTTACAAAAATAAGTTATAAAACAATTATATACGCAATCATCGAATTTTGAAGAATATAGTGTATATATGAGAATATATTCAATACTGTCATACAGATTATCTCAATACTCCAAGTAAAACGGAATATTGAAAAAAATTGCTGTAGTTTAATGCTGGGAGACTGGAATTTTGTAGTCGGAAAAGATGAAGAAAGAAATGTAGTAGGAAATTTTGCCTTAGGGGTTAGAAAATGGAAGAGGAAACAGATTAGTAAAATTTTGCCTACAGAAAAAGTATTTATAACCAACATTTAGTTCAAAAACCATAGAAGTAGGAGATGTATGTGGATATCCCCTGGGAATAAAACAAGCTATCAAATAGAACATATTTTAGTAAATAGTGAAAGGTATAGGAATGCTGTTAAGATGAAATAAGGCGGTATAAAAATAAGACAGGAGAAATTGAAAGAGCGATGTATCGCAGATTAAACAATAATTTAAAGGATTAAATACAAAAGGCTATGGAAAGGTCGTTGAATGCAAGGAAGAATGCAATGATAGTGACGATCTAGAAAAGAAAGAGCAGTATCATATGATATAGGAAGGTGAAGAGAATGGTAAAATGCTATATTTGGAGAGAGAAATAAGAGAATATCGAAGAAATACGTGAAGGTCCTGTATATGGTAAGGTAGAAACTTGAACTAAACACAGAAAAGGAATGACTGGAGTAGAAGAATTTCTCATAGAATTTTCCATAAACGCTTAAAGGAGAGGAAAAAGGACTAAAAGAAATAGATTAACCTTGTAGTATACAGTTATACCGTATTGTGATATACATTCGGGAGAATGGTCTGAAGACTTTGTAAAGAGAGGAATGATATCTTGAAGAAAACTGGTACCGGAGAACATACAGAACACACAATAGGTTTAATAGCTCATGCCGCTAAAATATTGTTAATGGAAGAGAATGGAGGATAGGAACAATTCGACTTCAGAAAAGGGAAAGGAAAGAGAGATGCTATCAGCCTACTAAGAATAATGAGAGAGGAAGAGGATGAGTCTATCTTTCATAGATTTAGAGAGGACATTTAACAGATTCAAATGGAATAAAATAATGGAGATTTTTAAAGAGAAAGGAATAGAATGGAAAGGCAGAAGGTTAAAGAGTTATACAACACATGAGACAAGTAGCAGCAATGAAAGTAAATAATTGACTGAGTCGATCTAGGTCGAAGTGCTAGGCAAGGTGGCAACCTTTTACCGACACTATTCATCATTTACAATGAATATATGATGCAGAATATACTAGAAGAAAGAGAAGAAGGAGTAATTATAAGAGAACGAAATGTAAGCCACGTAAGGTTTGCTGATGATATAGCAATTCTAGCTGATGGCATACACATGCATCATAGATTGTTAACAGCCCTGGGAAGGAACGAAAGGGTATGAAATTAAAATAAATATAGGAAAATCTAAAGTGACGGAAGTAAAAACACAAAGAAAATTTAGTGGTAAGGACAAATGAAAGTAAAAAAAAAGTAAAATATTTAACACATTTGGGAACTATTATGACAGAGGGACTGGAAAAAAGCAATGGAGATAAAAGAACGATACCAATGGCTAAAAAATCCTTCAGTAACAAGAGGATATTACTACGTTATAAAAGTTTGAATTAAATTTAATGAATAGGTTAAACCCACCGGGTTGGTCTAGTGGTTAACGCGTCTTCCCAAATCAGCTGATTTGGAAGTCGAGAGTTACAGCGTTTAAGTCCTAGTAAAGCCAGTTATTTTTACACGGATTTGAATACTAGATCGTGGATATCGGTGTTCTTTGGTGGTTGGGTTTCAATTAACCACACATCTCAGGAATGGTCGAACTGAGAATGTACAAGACTACACTTCATTTACACTCATACATATCATTCTCATTCATCCTCTGAAGAATTATCTAAACGGTAGTTAACGAAGGCTAAACAGGAAAATGAAAGAAAAGAAATTTAATGAATAGGTTAGCCAAAAGCTACGTATGGACTATCTTGTTTTGTGGTAATGCACATTATGAGAGAAATACACAACATAAAAAGTAAAGTGGTCTGTGATTAAAGGAATCTTGAAAACTGCATTGGAAGGATCAGCAGAAGGAAAAAGAAAGCGAGGAAGAAGAAGAATGAAGGTAGTAAATGAGGTGAAGTAGACGAAAAAGGTTTGACACAACTATCTCTATCCATTTTTACAGAAATACTCTCTCCACAACTTTTTGTTACTTTAAGTTATTTATTTCAGCTTTTTCACTTTTTTTTACTTTTAGATGTCTTGGGAGGATCATTGTAGCGAAGATAGTCAAATCCATTACTGTAGTCTTCTTTCTAAACTTACTCGCAAATGAAACAATGGGGAATTATTGACTAGATAGCTCTGTCATGAAAATACTCAGTTCTAATATAATTTATTATATTAGTCTTTCTGACATTATGCTTCTGCTACTTTTTAAAAACAATAATTTAATCTTTTATTTATTACCTTAACTTCTAACATCAACGTAATTTAGGACATCTTTATCTTATTGATTGCAACAGTTTTAAACTTTGTTTACTCTTTGCTGCAGATTTCTTTCACTCATATTACACTCCACGAAATTTGTACATTAAGTAAAACTATATTCCAGTTATTACTATTTTGTATTCCTACTGGCGGTAAAAATTAATGATAATACAAAATAGCAATTAAAATATGGCTTGAACATAAAAAATAGAGAAAATTTCACTTCGTTTCAGTAATTAATTAAAAAGAATTAACATAACTGTGATAAAACTTTCCCTTTTCTTTCGAAAAATATTTCCAACGATATTAATTTTACCACAACTAAAATTTAATTCGTCTACTGGCACAATGCCTGTTTTTGTGGGCCTCACGGGAAGGTGAAGCTTCTTTTGTGTCGAGTAACTGAGTACGTGGTTCGGAGGCGCTCTTGTAAGTTCCGGGCGCACACAGATATGTCATCACTGGGTACCACAGTGGAGTAAGGTCTCGGTGAAGAAACCGCGACAGTAGTGGTGAAGGCAGCAGGCCGCACATATGCGGATCTCCATCTCACTGTAAAGGACTGCGTATCGCCGGGCGAAGCAGGTATACTCTCGGCGCATCGAGGACATGGAGAGGACCTTCACATCAGAGTTACGGACACTAGAGATGTTGCTAAGGAGCTACTTCAATATGGAACTTATTAAGAAAATTTTTCTGTTATCCGCTATTTCCCAAGTAATTCTGTCAGAAATTGTAATTTATGAAAATAATTCATATTTATATTCTAAAGATGAATTAGAAAATGTGTGTGATAATGAAAAAAAAAAATTAACAAAAAAGATACCAATGATGAGTAGAAGTAGACAACTGATATTATATGTTGCTAAAATTACGATGCTAAAATTACGAGTTTGAGAAAGCACCAGATCAGTCAAATGACTAAAAATAAAATGAATCAGTAAGTAACGATTGTATAATAATAATTACATGTAATAACTTTTTTTTAATATTAGATTTATCATTCCCAACTGAAAGAGTTATTGCTTGAAAGGTTACTGCTAACTGGAAAACTCTTAATCCATATCGCCCGAACCAAAGTTAATGAGAAACAAATTATTAGTCAACTATTGAGGTATAGATTTAGAAAATTTTTTGTTTGTTTCAAACGGACAAAAAATTGTTTGAGATTAAATAGTAATCAAACAAGGAATTATTTTGCTTTATTCTTCCTTCAGTTTTTAAAGTTTTGTTTTTTTATTTTAATGAAGTATTTTTTTTAGTTTAATAGAAAGTAACTGTAATAAAATCAGACCCTCTAGAATTTTTTTCTCGTAATATAAAGTGAGTTATCAAGCTTCAAACTCATCGGTAAAGATAAAACTTAATTAAAAGAATTAAAAATAAATCAAATTATATTTTAATTATTCCTCTTATCCATCAGTTAAACTCATTTTAATTTTAATTATTACTGTGTAATTCCTCCTGACGTATAATTAAATCTACAAATATTGTTAATGGAAATATAATTTGTTTATACTACGCCTTTGTAAGCTACACACTTTCAGGCAATATAACTAACTGAATTAAATTTTCTTTTGTTTTAAACTTTTTAAACATAAAATTGTTAAAAACATGAAAAATTAAATAGTTCTATGTTTTTATGTAACAGCACTGTAATACACACATGCGTTATTTTAGTTAACTGGTAGGAGAAATACTGGTTAAACCATTTTAAACTGGTTAAACTCATAAAAATTCATAGAGATATAACTTACCTTAACGAAATAAAGATTCTTACTCTTTAATTGTGTATTTTTTATGTATATATTTTTTTCTAATAAAAAAATTTAATTCTCCTAATACAATATATCCTAAACATCACTTCACTGAATTAGCAAAATTTTTTTGTAGGTGAGATTATTTGTATTTTTACCGATAATTCTCAGCCTTTCATCCGGAGGTCCCGGGTTCGAATCTTGGTCAGGCATGGCATTCTCACACATTACAAAAAATGTCATTCATCTCATCCTCTGAAGCAATATCTAACGGTGTCCCGGAGGTTAAAAAAAAAAAAAAATATATATATATATAATTTTTTTTTTTTTAAGTGATAGAATTTTCGTTATAACAGTGTTAGAATGAAATTACATAGATCTGAACACGATTGAAAAATTTAGTACGAAAATCTTTTTAGTCATTACAGAAAATTCCACATATTTTGCTGAAGATTTATCAAGAAAATTTTAATTATATTTTTAATACAAAAACTACTATAGTTGACCGGTTTCCGATTGGTTAGAATGAAAGTATTATAGGTTGCAGTGGAAACTCAATAAAACTTGTAAAATTTATCAATTTAAATCTTTAGTTCTTTATTGATTAGTGCTGAGTCTAACAGCAATTTTGTTTTTTAGTTTATTACATAGGATGATATAGTTATTTTGAATACCAATTTTTTAAAATACTAAATTATTATTTTTTTTTTGTATTATTATTATGTCTCTTCTAATTAATTTATTGCAGTTTTCTTTTTATAGCAGCATTAACAATTAAATAATTGTGTAGTCTTGAACGAACTCAAGCCGACCATTTCTGAGACGTGTGGTTAATTGAAACCCAACCGCTAAAGAACACAGGTATCCACAATCTAGTATTCAACACTGTTTTACTTATGTTGAATTAATTTCAAAATAAACATACATTACTGCAGTGTGCTACTTTACAAAACTGTAGTCTGTTTTATACGACATACATTATATTTCAAAATAGATAAGTGGCTATAGTCAATTTCTTAAAAGAAAATAATAGTTCTATGAAATAATTGTAATTTTTTATAGGGTAGGTTCAAAAACACCTACAGATTATCTTACTTTTTACTGATGGTATAACTGATGAAGAATGCTCTCCGCTGTTCAGTACGCCTACTGAGGTCTAGACATCCGGTCACTTCTAGTGTTTTTTCGGAGGAAGACCTAATAAGCTATGTTAAGTGACATAATTATTCAGGCAAATTATGACACTGCTAAAATAAATCAATCTTACGAAAGATTTACAAATATTTTTATTAATTTGGCAAATAAAAGAATGGACTAAATATTAGTCTAAATCATAAGTTTGGTAAAATATAGTACATTTCATAGATAGTTTAATGTAAGTAAATAAGAAAAGTGTAGTTTTAGGAGTATTTTTAAGATTCTTGCTTTTTTGTTAAATATATTTCTAGACATATATTCAATTTTAAAAAATAATCGATATCTAATCAAATATACGATACTGTTTACTTTTATTAATGATATTGTTTACTTAGAAGATTTTAATTCGTTAAAATCCTCGTTAAATATATATTTAATAGAAAAAATACCTAATTTAAATATAAATCGAGTATCTTTCCATCAAAATGTTTATGTTAATATCTTTAAAGTAGCCAGAATTCTCAGCTATAGCCCAGTCGTCAGGTTTATATACTATACTACTATACTAACTCAATCTTAATTACAGAATGATTACTGGTAAATGCCATACGGAATGGAATAGGTAAAAATAACAGTGAAGATTTTAAATTTACTTCGTTGTTTATATCTACTTTTGTTGCTTAGTGGACAGTTCACCATGTTAACCGTAAAAAATATGTATTTTCTTAAAAAATCATAGTCAGGATGAGTTTTCTACTAATAATTCTTAATGTTAGTTAAAGGCTCATTACGATTACGATTTTTAATGATTACAAATAAATATTGTTTAATGATAAGAAAATTAAAAACTGTGAATATGTTTTCCTGTAAATTAATATTAAAATCAAATTGAATATATCTTCGTTATACAAAGATTCTGTCTATTTCAAATAATAATATTTAAATGCGCACAAAAATAGTAAATTAACTATTTTTTAGTTAAATAATATATTTAATATTCAAAACACCTTTATAAAATTTACATGAAAGTTTCCAGCACGATTTGAACTTATTTCGGTATTGTATAAAATCACTGTAATACATCTGAGGTTTTCCTTCACTGGTTTCTTTAGCAGCACAAAAATATTGCGTAAGTTTTTCCTCATACTCGTACGTGTATATTCTATGAAATATTCCTTTAATATAAAACTAAAACAAATTACCAGTTGCCAAAAAAAACTGGCATCTTTGTGCCAGTTTTTTTTGGTTTCGTGCAATGAGATCATATAAATCGACGGCAAGCTACCTCAATAATATGTTCAAAACCAGAAGTTGAGTACATAGTTTGTTTTAATTATAGTAGTACATAAATTAAGCTTAGCATCATGCTAATGTAGAAAGGTACGATTGCCGACAAAGCTCTGGTTATACATCGCGAGATAAAATAACACTTCTCAGTCTCTTCATTTATAAAAACCGTACATTTATAAATTAAAAAAAAGGTAGAGAACAACTCATTGGTATCCGAATGTTTAACAAGGATGGTGGTTTTTTACGCGTGATATATTCAAATATATTAACATATATATTAAAAAAATATTAAAAACACTTTTATATTTCATTTCCTGCTTTGTACTCCATAATTTTTCTGTGTATTTCTTTTCATTTCTTTCATTTTTTTAAACAAAATGAAATTTATTTCTGTTATTAATTAAATAGTATCCTGTGTTATTAAAGCTACACAGACGTAAATTATCGTTTAATTATGACTAACTCAATAACAATACTGTTACCATCTGGCATAATATTATTTATAATCAATACTTGTAAATTGCCAGATTGTAAATTATAGATATTTTTCTGCACTTTGAATAAATTTTGTGTCAGTTATTTGTAATATTAGAAATAATTTTCAAAAGTAACAAAAAAATTAAATATCTAATAAAAAATTAATATAGAAAAATGAATTTTAATTGATTATGATTGACTATTTTATTAGACCTTAATTAGTAATCAATATAAAAATTTAGCATTCAGTTTTCTTCTCTTCTTTGTGACAGGTTCCTTCCAGGTTAACCTACGATCTAGATATAACCCTAGGTACCGTATCATGTCCGGATCAGGGATGAGAGTATTGTCCAGTTGAACTAGAGGGCAATTATTCCTCCTCATGGTAAATGTCAGGCGACTCGGTTTGGCAGGATCAACTTTCATCGTCCACCTACGCAGCCATTCGTTGATAAGGTCGAGTACAATTGCAGCTTGCCCGAGGCAAGGTCGGGATCACTATCTACCGCCGCAGTATAACATCTGATCCTGGTATCTTACCAGTAGGTGAGAAAACTATAGATTGGAAAACGTAAAGCCCAAAGGCAATTAACAGTCCTTTTTGCACAAGGGTAATTATCGTTTCATGTCTTTATATTACCGATCCAACATAGACACCACAGCATCGTTCCAATTCTTGCACAATGGCCGGCTGAAGCTCTGGAAACTGGTGGTAAGCCATTAGAGGAATAATAATAATACAGCCTATTAATAAGTTTTCTGCCTATTAAGTGTTGTAACCGAACGTTGTAGGGGACTTTGTATAAAAACAAATTGAAAATAAGGGAAATAAAATTGGTGTGACATTCTCAAGAACTATCAATCACTGCCAAGAATATTAATGAAGAAGAGAAATCAAAGGGTTATCGGTTTTTTCTACAATAAATTGAATATATATATATATATATATATATATATACATACATATGACATATATATGTATATATATATATGTATGTATATATACAAATGACAATACATACAAATGAACATCAGCATATTGATATTCAGTCCTGCAGTGAATTTTCTTCCTGGTATTTCAGAAGTAGGATATGAATAGCAAACATTAACATAAATATGCTGTGAGACTGCAACTCTAACCACTGATTTATCTTTTGTATCTCAGGCTTTGTGCATCTGTCGCAGCTATAAGTAAAAAAAAAAAAATTGAATTCAACACAGAATGACAAATAATGTACCACTTTCTGTCATGAAACATTTAACATAAAAAGTGTATGAATACATCACCGATTAAATAAACAGTGGTTGATAAATTAAATAAGTTTATTTGATCACAAAACTAAAAACAATTTAAAATAAAAACCGTTTTTAAAGTATTAAGTTTAATAAAAAAGGAGAATTATAACACGAACCTTATTATTTATTAACATTATTAAAAAAGATTTAATAAATTTTATATAATTTATATTACATTCTTTAATAAAATTACGTAATATTTTATATAATATTTATTCTTGTTGCGTACTTAATAAATTTATGAAAATGTAGGATGTGTTTCATTTCTCGGTTTTATTTTCTGGAATAAAAATGTAATACAGCCTTAATAAACCAATTAAAAACGGAAAACAGTTTTTATTTTCTTTATAACTCAAATTATACTGATTTATAAACGAATTAAGTAAACTTGTAAAGAAATCCTACATTAACGCTATAAAGTGAATTTACAAGCCTAGTATATATTTTTATTACGGAGTTAGTAATAGGTTTAGATATTCTAAAGAAAAATAATTTATTTAACTACGAGTACATTACAAGAATGATTCAATTAAATAGCGCCGTCGTAAAAAAAAATCATATTTTCAGAATAATATATTAAGAATAGCAGTAGCTTTTCGTTTTATGATAAATGAATAAATTATATACGTAAATTATTACTATATACTAATAAAAAATCTTCAATTTTCCTTAGAATAATAAAAAAGAAGCATAAAGAAGAGTACTGAGTACAAGAAACATAACAATTCACCAAATATTATGACATTATTATTTAATACTACTGAATAAAATGCTTAGGTTGATCAATTATTTAAAACTAATAAATAATTAATTTTTATTTAAAATATTTAATGTAAGCAGCGTCTCAGAATTTTGTACGGAAGTCCAGCGTTCGATTCCCGGTCAGGCATGGCACTTTTCATATGCAATCAATTTCCACCGGGCTAATGACCATAGCATAGGTGCCTGCCCTTACATAACAAAAAGAAAAAAAAAATACTGTATGAAGTTTTTATCAAATTATCAGTGAGTGGTTTTTTCTACGGTACCCAGTGTACTGATGGCAGTTTTTACTGTAGCGCTCTCTCTGGGATGATGACGGTTGTATTGAATTGAATATTGAAGATTACTTCACTTTGAAAAATCATTTTGTATTTTTGATTTTTCAGTGTACATAATCATAATCATTTTTGATATTTCAATGTGGTTTTACTTTACACAACAACGTAATCTTTATATATTTATAGTAGTGGAACGACCCCAATTTTTATTATCATTTCTTTTACGTACTTTTTCAATTGAGTACGAATAGAACTAATAGAATTTGTAAAGCAATATCATTATCATTAATAACTTTGCAATACCACAAAAACTTTCTAGGACAATATTTCTTCAATTATTATAAAGGTAAATGGTAAGAAATGGACAATTTATTTACTATAACCCTATAATACACAGTAAATATCTAAACATATACCAGGTATAAATAAAATAATGGTGAAGGCAGGTTAGACCTGCCTTTTGAAAATCAAAATTTTATTAATGCTTATAGTTACTACTTGTAGCACAACGTATACATGTATACAACATATAGTCTACGTGTTTTTCTTATCTATTCAGATACATCCAATAGATATATTATTGGTATCTGTACAACAATATTTACTGTTCAAATCCTTTGCGATAAATTGTAAGCGTAAATTATATAATTATTATATGCTTGATTAATTTCTATGTTTTCTAATTGCCTGGACTTAGTGGATAAAAAACATAATCTATATCTCAGCGTAACCCTAGCGTGTTACTACGTTAAATTGTACACATGTATAACGTTCACTAGAAGATCTATTTTGCTACGGGCATAAATTATTAAACTAAAATAAAATTACGTGATCGTGATTTTTTCCCGGAATGGAAGTAATGAGTGACAATCGGTAGCCAAAGAACTTCAGTTGATTCCAATAAAAAAGAAAAATATTATAGAAAACGTTTTCAAAGTAATAAGAAAAAAATTACACAACTTGATAGAAGTACTGTAAATTTTTAGCCCCCATAACGATCAGCTGTTACTAAAGATGTTCTGCGATTATGCTATAAAATCAGCCTTACAAACTTTAATATTGAATCTTGATTTAAATTTTTGTAATAGAAGGGTAACTTCAGCGTTATAAAAATGCGTTCAACAATTGTTTGATTCATGAAATAGGCTTCACTATTCTTTTCCATTTTTAAAATAGAAATGAAAATAAAAAATGTAATGTTACTATAAATAATTTTTATTTTCAAGAAACACCAATCTATATAAATAAAATAACTTGTGATTCGTTCACAATCATCGCCTAGCAAAACTTACAGAAGATAAATTGATGAAAATTTGTATGCACGTTCTTATTACAGCGCAAGTACACACTAAGAAAGGATCATTTTGAAATTCCGAGTTTAAAGGGTTAAAATGAGCAACAATGAAATTTACAATCTTTTGAATTTCTCAGAAACAAACTTAGATATCAACTTGATTTTTGGCTTGTGTAATCGTCGTGTAAATATCTAAAAACTAATTTCTAAAATTTTTGAAATTCGGAGTATAAAGAGTTGTTTCAAACCCGGCCTTCGTTTAAATTTTTCTGTAATAAACGAAGATATAAGCTTGATTTTTGGTGTACATAATCTATATGCAAATATCTAAAAACGAATTCAAATAATTCATTATAATAAAGTTTTTTAAACATGTATTTCAAGTGCAAAATAACTTTCTTTTTGATTATCAGATCACCCTCAACTTTTAAAGAATAATTCCTCCTTCTGATTACACATTTCCTAACAGTATTTGTTTAGAAAGTGTTTTTATGCTATTCATTACTTTGTCTTATCCACTAAAGTCACTATGCTAATTTGATTTGAAATGTTATTACAATTAAATGTTAAATGTTAAGTAGCAATTTCTGAATTTAAGCAAACATCACCCGATTTAAATGTACGCTGGGATTCTGATTTATGTTAAGGTAATAGATATGACCGTTGTTCTGATTACTGATGCCAATTCATTAAGAAAAAAGATATTGTTAAAAAACATCGGAGGAATTATTTCGGTACTTAACCCTTTTAATAGGAATTAGCTAGTAAAAAAAGTGGCTGATTTAAAGAATTTTTTTTTTTTTATTAAACTGAAAAATTTTATTTCTATTCATTAGAAAATTTCATATAAATGAAACATTCATATTTGGTATAAATATTTTTAAAATTGGCAAAGTAATTTTAAACTATAAGTTATTTTAACTATTTTACAGGACCTCCCGACTCCACAGATCATCAAATTTGTATCGTTTGCGGATGACATGGCATTCCTGGCTGTGGATATTTAATCCTATCGTAGCTTCTGAAAAACTATATACTATACTGAATCTAATTAACGAGTGGCCAGCTAGATGGAAGATGAAGGTTAATAATAAAGAGTAACTGCCTGCGAGTTCAACTTAATGACGTTTTCATCCCGCATGCTAGCAGATGCGATACCTAGAACTGCATTTTGATCGTCATCTGACGTGGAGGAGTCATTTCAAGGAGAAAAGGACGCAGCTTAACATTAAGTTCAGGGAGATGTACAGGTTGATAGATAAGGGGTCGCACTATCATTATCTAACAAACAACTGCTGTACTCAATGTTTCTGAAACCAATTTGCGCCTACGGAATCCAACTGTTGGATACGAAAAACAAGACTAACATTGAAGTGCAGAACGAGTTACTAAGCGATTATAATTATTATAATATATTATAATATTAAAAGATATTATTAGCGATTCCAAAACAAACTATTGAGAATATAACAGAAGTGCCGTCGATTGAGAAAAAACTGAAACGCAGGATTGTCTGGAATTGCCAAACGTTCGAGAGGAGACACGATGATTCAGTACAAGATATAAAATGAGACTGAACAAATATGTGAACTGATTAACCTCCTGCATAACAGCGAGGACGTTAGGCGCCTAAAGCGACTGCATATATTAAATCTCTAAATTCTCTGAGATTTGAGGTGAATCAGCTACCCCAGGTTCTTGTGCATCATCAAAATTCTTCGTTTCATTTCGCCATTTATTTGTGTTGGTTCTTTGATTTGTTTCACTGTTTATTTGTTTGATTAGTTACACTTTGTGTGATTGACAAGACTGTTGGTGTTTTTTTATTTTATATGTTCTTAATTTTAGACTTTGATCAATGTTCTTTGGACTCATTTTTGTATGTACTTATTTACATCAAGTACATATTTATAAGATATCTACACATATACCGTTATTTGCGGTATTTTAATGAAAAATCCCTCTCTGTATGTCATTTATTTTCTATGAAAATCTACTAATGGATCCGGTAAGTTGGAACCAATTGTAAATTAAACACTGTGGCAAAAAAAAAAAACAATGTTACAGTCATTCTTAGTTAATTACTAAGAATGTCATTACAGCGAGTCTTGATTAGTAGAATATAAACTTTTAGAACATAAAAATGTTAACTCCTGAAAAAATCTATTTTGTTTAATTTCTCAGCTATTAGAGTACTGTATTGAATTAAAAAAAAAAAAAAATTCAAGTCAAAAAATCTAAACAAGTCAAGCAAAGAAAGTTAAGCGAAAAATAATTCATAATAGTAAAGTTTTTAAAAAACGTATTTCAAGTGCAAAATAACTTTCTTTTTGATTATCAGATTAACTACGATCACACTTAACTTTTAAAGTATAATTCCTCCTTCTGATTACACATTTCCTAACAGTACTTCTTTAGAAAGTGTTTTTACTTTGTCTTATCCACTAAAGTTACTATTCTAATTTGATTTGGAATGTTGTTATTTGTTTGGTCTCTTTAACTAGCGACAAGGCTCTCTTCAAAGATTTCTGTGTAGAAACATTTGCTTATATAAATTAAATATTTACCCCACTTGAATATATTTCCATTATAAATTGCTTCGATTTAGAAATTGAAAAATATTAATTATATCAGTTGTAGCAAATGATGTCTCCAAGTTTAAATGTACGTGCAAAATTTTAAAATTTATTAATGTACTCAGAAAGTAAAATAAATGATACTTTCTTTTACTTGAATATCGATAAAATTTCTTGAACAATTCGGTCAAATACTTGAGTCAGGTGAAAAATATTAATGACCAGTCAACGAAAAGTAAAATATTATGTATTTTTTTTTGTATACTCAATTAAAACTTAAGCATTCACAACTATCACTGTTTGCGACGTTTTTTGTACACTTTTAATATATATTATAAAACTTATATATTTTTCGTGTTTTTATTATGTTAAAAATTTATACAAATTAATAAAATATTATTTTTAATTAAATAAAAAGTACAAAATAGATGGAATTAGCTCGTTTTTTTAATGTAATATTGCAGATGCCTTTACTGGTCTTGTAATTGATCGATTCTAAAACTCGGTCACTATAGTAAAATTAGCTCAGTTTTTTCTTTTATAATATTGAACATAAGCCATTTAAGAAACACATGAATGTTTTATAAGCCTTTTTTTATTAAATTAACTCACTTTTTAAACTATTATTATACATTCTGATAGATTTTAGTTAAAGAAATAAAATTGTCAAAATTATTTTTTTTTAATGTTTGGATTTAAACAATTTTTTTCCTTAGGCCTCGTGTAACTCACAGTACGGAATAAAAAATATTACGTCACTCGACTGTGCAAAAATAGTGTTTTAATTCAGTTTTCTATTTAAACTCTGATATTTGGAATATTGTTATGTAAATAAAACGAAGTAAAAAAGCGATTTAAAATTCAATCAATTTTTTTAAATTCTATTAACGATTACACGTATGTTTGGTTGTGAATATTTTATTATAAATCGCAATTTAAATTTATAAGGCAGATCAATGTATTACTATACGGAAAATAATTGCTATAAAATTAATTATTCTGTTAGCTAGATAACTTTACATCTTAAATTATATTCTAAATTTCAATAAATTCACTAGTAAATAAGTCATTCATATCAGCCCTCCGATTCCCGAATTTTAAGGAAACATCTATCAATTCAAATGTACGCTCGGTTTCTGATTTATCCAATGTTAAGATACTAGATATATTCGCCGTACAGATTACAGGATGTTATTTCATTAAGAAAAAAACTGTTATTTTTATTAAGAAATAGATTCAGTTCAACATCCATAACTAAGGAATGAAATGATAACTCGTAAATTAACATTACAGATAAGTCGCAATTAAGTTTCAAACTTATTGTTATCATAAAAAAACCGTTCATATATTATTAAGTAACAATATTTTTATTTTTACATTAAGATTAAATTAAATTACATTTATGATTTAATTTCCCTAAATATTATTTTTTTCATCGAAGAAACATTTATTTTGTCCTTAAATACTGTTATTTTCTCAAGCAAGTTACTGTATTATGAGCTATAGTTGATGTATAATATATGCATTAACATAGCTAACATTTTATCGACGCAATGATAACAGTGAGCACGTATTAGTAGAATATTTTATTAAAAAAATAACACGAATTCCCTTGCTTCCGCTTCACTGTCTCCGGAACATTCTTACGATGCGTACGTTTGTTTCTTGACGGTTGTATAAAAAATTTGACGTGGACATCACATGACTTCCTTGTACGCCTCTTAAATTACGTACATTTTTTATTACATATTTTTTAATTTTTTTTTATTGAATTATTTATTGTAAAAATCTTTTTACTATCAACAGGTTAATTATTAATATATCAATATATTTAAATGAAAAAAAAGGAAATGAAGTCGGATTCTCACCTATGTGCCTTCCCCTTATTATCCAAATGTTTCATTAATTAGAATTTTATTGGGCTATAACTCTGGAACCAATGAATTTAAGTACCACTTATGACATATCTTTGAAAATCTCTTAATGAGGGTTTATTACTGCAGTTCAGAAAAAACTCAAAATTCAATTTTTTTGTATTTTGGGGTTTTTCGGCACTTTTGTTCCAGTCGATTGCAATCAAAAGGGGAGGTGCACGACTAGATGTTACAACAGTCCTAAATCCATAAATTTCAATATTCTACTGCTAATCGTTTTTGAGTTATGCGAGATACATACGTACGCACATACTACTTATGTACGTATTTTTAGTTCCAGCGTGACGAACAGATGTCACGCTGAAACTAGTCAAAATGGATTCAGGGATGGTCAAAATGGATATTTCCGTTGAAATCTAGAAACCGAAATTTCTAGATTCTATTGTATTTAATTTTTAATTAATTTCAATAAATATATAATGTCTATTTACAGACATTATAAATTTGTACAAAGAAAGTTAATTATAATTATGTTGTTTACAGAGTAATGTATATTTCTTAAATTCTTATTAAAATAAAAATTTACAAAATTCGTATTTTTAAGTAAAGAAAATAGTTGTGTTCTTTTTAAATAAGAAGAAAGAGGAGTTTTTTTATATTAAAATAAAAACATAACAAAATTGTCTGCTTTATACTTGGGTTTTTCTGGCACAAATCCATACAGTAAAAACATGTTACTAAAATTCGGCTACAAGAGTTATTAATAAAGACTTAACAATAATATACTCGATCAACCCTACCTATTATTTTTTTCTTTTACTGTACTGTTTCTTTTTATGGAACATAGGTTGCTTAGCCTCTAGTGTTAGAGTCATAAAATTTATAAGTTTCACAACGTCATTTTGTTCAACGACGTGTAAAGGAATGTTTGAAAAGGAAATTGGATTGAAAGGTATTACAGAAAATATACTACACAAATCAATTTTTCTTGGTACCTCTATATCGAGGGAAAGTTTAAAGAGTTCAATGCATCTTACAGTCCAGTGGAGTAATTAAAAGAGAGCGGGATCTTACAAATGATCAGTCCTCCTTGATAATCAGAAAACAACAGTCCATTAAAAACATTTAATATTAAAAAATGAGCGGCTTTTCTGCTGCTATAATTTCACATATGGTAAAGTACGTCCCAAATCTGGAAATATCAACTCTGTAGTGAAGATACAACAGAGATGACACTACTGAATTCATTGTCCATGGAATTACATAAAAGGATATAAGACAGACACTATTACAAATCATACGGATGACAAGTGTACTCAAAAGCTTAATTTTTGTCAATAGAAACGTTATAAAATCAAATTTTATGAAAATAAAATTTTCATAAAATTATGAAAATAGAATCATCCAGATCTGAAGATCTGGATTATCATTATTATTATTGAGGAGAAAATTTTAGTTCTTAAAAGAAATTAAATAATTTTAATTTCGATAAACTGGAAAGAATAAAAATTTAAAAATTAGAATTGAGAAAAGCTGTTGATTAGATAATTAAATAAATATTATATGAATAGTAAACTTATTGTAAAGTAAGAATAGAAATTAAGTAAATTAGTAAAAACAATAAAGAAATAGTTAACAGAACTTTTGAATCAAAATCATAGTATAGTATAAGTGCACTATAAATAAAATACAACTAATGTCTACTTGTTTTATAAAATACTTCTGATTAGGAGTTTCAGGAAAGGTACGCATGTATACAAATTGAGAATGGAAAAATCTTTGCGTACAAAGTAGTGCCAATGATCAGGGGTACGCTGGAAAAAGATGACGGCCAGCTAAAATTTTATATACGCATATTTACTAATACTACCAGTAGAAAACACTATCTCTGAAACAGAACAAACTGTTCTTCAAAAAGTGTACGAAATTAATGTATCGATGCTTTTCTTTAATTTACTAGGGCGGGGAATCGATTAAAAATGATCCTAGTTAGGAAATTTTCATTGACTTGGGACTTTGATAGTTTTATTTTGGTTTTCCTGGAAAGACATTTCAGATTTCGAGTATTTTTGAATAATTTAACGAAATTCTCTTTCTTAGCATCTATCTAGAATTTGTAAAGAAATATTTCCACGAAATTTATGGTTCTTGCTTGAGCGATTAGGAAAATGCTGCGATTAGATTAGTGAAAAAATCTTTCGATTTTATGAGAAAGATATAAAATATAACAATTAAATTATAATTATCGAATACTTTATTAAATGGTACAAATTTTTCTTCTTTATTTTTTATATTGGGAAATATTATATACTGGAAATATGGTGATCAGTAGAAATTTACATAAAAATAAAGAAGGTAAAATACAAAGATTGAGTAAGACTAGAGAAGTTAAAAAAGATCTCTGAAAATGTATAAATAATTTAACAGGTTATTGCACTCTTTCAGAAATTTCTTTATCCACCGATAAAAAAGAAGACATTGATAAAAATGGTAAAAAAAGTTTTAAATGGAAAAAAATTTAGATAATTGTAATTGTTAACCTATGACCAATGACTGTTTTAATAAAATATTTTTTTTAAAAATCTATTATAATAAAAATATTTATAAATAGTTTTATTTCAAACAAAACGTCTGTAATTAATGTATTTATAACGTATATAACGAATAATGTATACCCATAAAGTAATTAATATCTATTCAAATTCATTAATATTGGTTAATCAATTTTATTTTTATTTTATTATTTATTTTTTTTTTTTGAAATTTATCTTCTTGTATGCTTACTTTAACGCAGTAGTGACATTTAACTTAATAAGGGAACTTCACAATGTTGAAATATTTTCATCCACAACAGAACTTATATAACTAAAGACTTTACTTTCTGTAAATGTTCATTTTAAATAAAACCCACATTAAAAAAATCCCCTTTTGGAACGCCGGAAAGCGGAGGTAGATTTCACTAGTGCTAAGTAGAGGATAAAAAAGATTTCCATCTTAATGTTGAGAAAAACTTTAAATTTACTCAACAAGACAATGGTTGCATGTGAAAAAGTTTCACATTTTAGCACACGACAAGCCATCTTCTCACAATTCCAGCAACATTCTGGTCATACCTTACCCGTAAGGGTTGGTCATATCAAAAATTGTTTCAGACAAAAAGTTTAGATAATTTTTAGAGAATTAACGACCACTTTAAACCGATTCGACACTTTGCCTATTACGGGAGGTATGATTCTTTTTTTCTTCAAAACCAAATTTTTTCAACCCCCTGGGCCAATGGTTGCTAATATCAAAAAACTTTACTTAGTTTTAGGTCCTTATCCAAAAAATAGAAGGAACTTTAAACGAATTCGATATTTTACTTAATAAGAAAGTTATAGCGAATTTTGTTTTTTCCCCCATTTCCACTTCCATGGTCCGATTTCGGCTGTTAACGTACTCGACCGAGATTTTGGGACGAGTTATTTTTAAGAAACAATTTGAAAGTGATTGGCGCAAAATTACGGCAGTTATCGTGTCCACAAGAAAGTGAAATATATATTATATACATACATATAAATGTGTGCATAAACTTTTGAGCTGACGGTTGTTTTAGTGTCTGGGGGGTGTGAAACGCGAAGATATGTCGAAATTTTCCGGAATTCGAATCATGGTACCGATTACAGTAGGTAGCTTTCTTATGAAATCTACCTAATAAATTATTATTTTCATTTAACAATTAAAAGTATTATTTATTAAAATAAAAACTTTGGTCGGCGAGTTTTTAATAAAATTAGAAAGAGATCGTCATTACTGTATCGAAAAAAAATATGTATTAATCTCCAGTTTAAACATATTTTAATTCATTTTTTATTACAGCGGAAAATATTGACAAGAAATCCGTACATAATTTTAATAAATTTTACTTTTCTGTACATCCTCAAAGTAAAACTTTTAATAAAATTGAAGTATCAGAATATTTATTTTATATAAAGTTTTAATATAATGTAATAAAACTAAAATAATCTATCGTGTGGAAACCCAGATAATGGCAAATAAATTAATGAATCTTATTCCTTTAATATTTTCTCGTTACCTCACAAAAAGACGAAATTAGAACTGGTAAGACGGTATGAAAAAATTTAATTTATTTTTTATTTTTTTAATTAAGTAACATACATTTAAAAATAAAATGAGAAAATAATGCATAATCTTTTTGTTAAAAAAAAACAAAAAAAATAGATAAATAAAAATATATATATATAGATTGTAATACTGAATAAGTAAAGAACTTAAAATTTAAATAGACCTTATGAATCATTAAAACTATAAAACTGTACATTATAATAATAACTATAAAAATTAAATGAGTTCTAAGTTTTAAAATACTACATTATCGAATCCATCTCCTGGTAAATAATCATTTTCTAAGCATACACTTTTTTCTCCTATTACTATTTGATTCCACGTTGGTATGTTTCAAGAGGAAAAGAGATTGTTTATCCCGTACCACGATACCAGTTGGTCTAAAATTGGCAATTCCACGTAAAATTTGAAAAATTATAAATATTATCAGCCTTCGGATCAATACATTTAATTATTATATAATTCTATATATATATATATATATATTTTTTTTTATCTGGAAATTTACGGGCATCGACTGCTAAGGTCACACCTCGTCAGCCCTCGTCACAATCTTTAAAAGAAATTACTATCACCATTTGGATCGTCATATGTAAGGGTGTAAAGGGCTCTTACATTTTATTTAAAAACACAAACTACACAAAACATTTAAGACATAAAAGACAAGGACAATCACAAACACTTACGGGGTGTAAAGGGCCCCAATAATAAAATTTGAGATAAGGTTCTCAAAAGAACATGAAATTTAAAATTAAACTTATCAATACCATTTCTTTATATATATATATATATATATATATATATATATATATACTACCGCTTAGAGTATCTTTAATCACAGCTTTAAACTTTCATTTTATAGACTTTTAAGAAGTCCACTGGCGTGTAGAAATGCAACTATATTTTCTTCATTTCCATTTTCCAGATCAGCACTAATATTATTTGTAAGACGGAACCTCTTTCTGAGGTCCTCATATATAGTACACTCTTCTATTAGATGCTCGATTGTCAGTGTTTTATTACAAACGCCGCACATTGGTCTCACTTCGCCGGTTAACAAATATAAATTTGTTAATCGCGTGTGACCATTCTAAGTCTGGTCACCGCTACTTGTTCACGGCGAGTCAACTTAAAGTCGTTTTTCCATTTATAAGGAGAAGTTTTAGCTGAGTTTAATTTTGTATTTAAACTCCTCCATTCAGCGTTCCACTTGCTTCTTACTATGTTTGTTAGACGGTTTTTAACATCTGCCACTCTTACAGGAAATGCATCCAAATCATCGCAGACTGTTGCCTTTCTGGCAGCATCGTCTGCGATTTCATTACCTTTAATACCAGCATGCCCCGGATTCCATACAAATACGCATCGCTGTCCTCGTTGTTTTAGAACGTATAAAATGGACAGGCTGTTTGCAATTAGGACATCCTTAATGTTCTTGTTCCGAATTGCGACAAGTGCACTTAATGAATCGGAACATATTAGCACTCTCTCTTCGCAATAGTGTTCAGTGTAGCGAAGAGCTTGCTGAATTGCAGTGAGTTCTGCCGTGTAGACACTGGCCACATCTGGCAGTTTCCAAAAGTGGGCTTCTTCATTTACATATATCGAGCATCCAACACCATGTTCGGTTTTAGAACCGTCAATATAAATTCTAATACGTTCTTCGCAACTACTGACGGTTGCCAAAAATTCCTGTTGGATGATCACTGCTGGTTTCTTTTTTATTTCTCCTTGAGAGAGATCCAAATTTGTATTTACCGCTGGCAAGAGCCATGGCGGTATTTCTCTAATAGAAATTGCCAATGTATCTGGAATGGCAATTTCATATTTACTTCTTAATTCGTGGTACCTAATTTCGGCTGGTCTGGAATAGGTAGCACGACGTTCTATAATGCAGCCATGGGATGATTCGTAAACAATTTATTCTTTATATGTGCAGGGAAAGCCCATACATTTGCTGCATATCTTAACAAAAGGATCTCTCTTCTATAATGTAGTGGCATTATTCCGGCTTCAGACATCAGACTAGCCGCCGGACTTGTGCGGAAAGCGCCTGTTGCATATCTTATTCCGCTATTATGAACTACGTCTAACTTTTTTAATGCAACTTTCTAGCGGATGAATATACGATACATCCGTAATCTAGTTTAGATTGAACCAATGCTTTATACAATCTCAATAATGTCTCTTTGTCTGAGCCCCAATTTAAGTTCGGTAAACATTTTATAATGTTTAGGGCTCTTTTGCATCTATCACTCAAGTCCTGTATATGTAATCCCCATGTAAGGGATTTATCCAATACTAATCCTAAATATCTTACATTGTCTTTATATTGTATTGGATTATCATCAATTGTCAATGCAGGACTTTGATGAGGAATTCTCTTCCTACAAAAGTGTACACAGCACGTTTTTTCTGGTGAGAATTGGAATCCGTTATTCTTTGCAACTTCATTTAGAGCATTGATCGCTCGTTGCAATTTGTACCTCACCATAGCAGTCTTGTTGCTGGCATACACAATTGCCAGATCATCAACATAGACGCTTTTGCTGATTTCTGCTGGAATGGCTAATATCAATTTATTGATGGCAATGGTAAACAAGGTACCGCTCAACGGCGAACCTTGTGGTATGCCAATTTCCAAATTTCTTACAGATGAATATTCGCTACTGACTCGTACTTGGAAAGTACGGTCATTCATATAATTGCTCAGTAAGACTGGCAGGTTGCCACGAATGCCCCATTCATGTATCTGGAGCATTATACCATGACGCCAGGTCATATCGAAAACCTTCTGAAGATCAAAGAAGACTCCGACACAATGTTTCCTTTTAATGAAGCTGTTATATATAACGTCCTCTAAGCTGATCATTTGATCAGTGGTAGAATGGTATTGCCGAAAACCTGCTTGATACGGTGATATCAGGTTTTCTTTTTCCAAAACCCAGACGAGTCGATTATTAATCATTTTTTCCAGTATTTTTCCCACAGCACACGTCAGAGAAATAGGACGATGGCTATTGGGGTCTGTTAAATTTTTATTTTTATTTGGTACTGGAACAACATGAGATTTTTTCCACTGCTGCGGGTACGTTCCATCCCGCCATATTTTATTATAAAGTTCTAATAATCTACGCTTTGCAGTGGTATTCAGCTGCCTGATCATATTATAGTGGATTTCATCCGGACCAGCGACTGTGTTACCTGATTTTTCCAACGCTTTCGTGAATTCTTCCATTTTAAAAGGTACATTATATGAGTAATTATACTCAGTTCTGAAGTTTAGTAGACCTTCAAGTTTATTCTTTTTTAGTACGAAAATCTTCTTCGTAGTTGGCCGTTCTGCTGGCCTTTTCGAAGTGATTGGATAACAGCTCTGCAATTTCATATGGAGTGTCTTTTATTACATCTTCATCTTGAAGGCTAGTTATGGGAGCAAAATCATTACGCCCACAAATCGCCATCACTTTCCTCCAACACCTGATGCAGTAGTAGTTTTGTCAATGGATGACACGTATTGCTGCCAGTATCGTTTTTTCGAGTCTATCATAAGTCGTTTTGCATACGCCCTGTATTTCATAAAGACAACAAGATTTTCTATACTAGGACGCTTCTTAAAGGCGTTATACGCCCTTTTCTTCCTTTTTATAGCTTCACTTATTTCATCGTTCCACCATGGAACGGGTTTTTTCGTAAGTTTCCCAGATGTTTTGGGAATATATCTCGATGCCGACTGAATTATTGCATTTGTTATGGCGTCGACATCGTCTCCGATAACTCCAGTTGTTTCTGGGAGTATCGTTCTAGCTGTGAAGCTCGTCCAGTCTGCCTTTTCAAATAACCATCTTTTAGGGATGGGATATATTGTTCTTGTAACATCAGTTACAATTTGCACCGGGAAATGATCGCTTCCATGATCGTCTATGACATAGAAGCTGTACCTCGGTGCTATCGATCCGCTTATAAGTGCAAGATCTATACAGGACGTCGATCCATCTCTGGCATTGAAAAAGGTTCCTGTTCCGTCGTTTAAAATAATAAGTTCTGTATTCATCAGGAACCCTTCCAGTTCTCTTCCACGGGGATCTACTCGATCCGATCCCCAAAGAGAATTATGAGCGTTAAAGTCACCCACCAGTAAAACAGGTGGGGGAAGCTCGGAAGCTCATTCTAACGGCGACCGCTTGTAGGTTTGTGTTTAGAACAACCGCTTCGGTGGTAGCTCTAGTCGATGTTAATATAGCTACTCCACCTCTAACTCTTACATTTGGCGGTTGATCTCGCCGAAGTATATCGAATCCTTTTAATTAAAAATTTACATTTCGGCGGAAATGCGTTTCTTGCAGACATATACAAATCGGGTCTACGTCATGTACCAAGCATTGGAGCTCATGGATGTTTGAAAAACATCCATTGATGTTCCATTGTACAATCGACTCGCTAATTTTTAATTAAATTATTGTCTGGGTTTTCCTTTCGGCCATCCTTTTTTTCTTTTCTTCTCCATCCTACGAACAGCATCGTGTTCGCGGAGAAGGTCGTCGCCTGTAAGGCTTCCGGTCTCCGTATCGGAGACCACCGAAGCCGCCGACGACGACGGGCATGGATCGGCACCGGTTACAGGCGCCGATTGTGGGGCGGCAACTTGGCCGACCCCAGACACGGGGGTCGCACCGGTCACCGCCTGTGGAGGGGGGGACATTCGTCTCCCCCTCCACAGGTGTTGAGCGTGCCGTGGGGATCAACACGTACAGCTAGTTCTCCAATTTTCTTCAGTCCTAGAATCTTCTGAGACTGTATATCATTAACAGTCTCTACATGAAGTCCCGTGAAAGTTTTTCTTATTTCTTTAACAGGGCCTCCAGCACATTTGTTTATTTCTCGAGCGATGAGGAAAGGACTCACCTTCGAGAAATTACCTTCTTCCTTAGTGATAACCAAATACTTAGGTTTTGGAATGCTGCTCTTGAAAAAAGCTTTCTGCAAGCTTTTCCTAGCCTCAATTTCAATCCTTCTGGTTTCTGCACTCTTTCAGCGTTTCGCCTCAGGCGAAACGGCCGGTTCTAAACGAGGGTGTTTACGTGAACCCTCTGCCACGTTAGTTTGTTCAGGAATATTCATGAACATTGATCCCTTCTGTAGCAAGGCTAGCCGCCGGGGTACACCCCCACTCCAGGGCTACTAACATTGGAGGTCCGATCCGGTACTCCGGTGGAACCGGCATATGTTCTGGCAGAGAGCGGATGCGCAGTCTCTGCACTGACTCCAGGCTCCTACTCACCGAAGCTTTCAGAGCTCCCATGCACCGACATACATGGGCACCATTGCTACATGCTTGCCATCGCAGGGGGCATGTGGACAACGGAAGGGTCTCTGTTACACCTGCAATAACATTGACCCTGGCCGCCTAGTTTGGTATGTGTCCACTTCCTAATCAATAAATTGTTCATATCCTGCAGGTAGCCGAAAAATCCAATCCATGTGAGGACCTGAAGGTGGAAACAGGTCAAAAGAAAAGCATATCCGAGGAATTTACTCGGAGCCCCGTTAGCCAGCTATATGTATTGTACATAAGTACGGCTGTTACCCGCCCTGGACGTGGAACGTAGATGTTGTGTTCCGGACGTGGGGATTACCTACCTCAGGGCAATTCTATATATTATTATCTTATATAATTATTATATTATTCGGATTATGAATATAATAATCAAAAATAGTACTACTGTCTGTAAATATAGTGCTTAAATTATGAAATATTACACATTAGTTTGTTGAGTAAGAGGCTGTTAAAAAAAAGTGGTATGGCAGTGACAGGTACCGCAGTTCTTGACATCAGCCAACAATTTATTCGATAACCATTAACATCACAGTCTCCAGATCCCAACAACCTGCAGAATTTCTTTTACTAAAAATATTTTTAAATATTTATTCAGAGTATCCGGGTTAAAGATATCGAAAAGTAGTGACCTATATTTAGAAAACCAGTCATTGTAATTTCTTAAACGTAAGAAAAGAAATCACTACCTGTCTCTTTCCTGTCGTTTTCTGATCGACAAGAAATATATCCAAGATCTGTTCTGTATACTTCCAAGAGCAGCGAAATACGTATATGCAGGCAAGCCGACTCACAATTGTAGTCAGCAGTAATCAGTCGAGGTGTGTCCCCACAACAGAAGGTTCTGTTCGTGCTCTGGTTAGCAAAGTTTCAATCAGTACATTCAGTTCGTATGCGCCGTTGAACACGCGTACTGATTGAAACTTCCCTAACCAAAGCACGCACTGAGCCTTCTGTTGTAGGGTAAAACTTTTGGTAATTTATTTGTATAAAGATTTTACTTAATCTATTAAGATTTATTTTGTTTGTTGATCTGTGAGAGTTATCTCACATATAAATAAAAAATTAAGTGAACGTAGGAGTTATGCTACATTCATTTAACGTTTTTTTTTTTCACGTATTTAGTGTATTAACAAGGATTAATATATCGAAAATTCTGATTAAAACATGTCACATAATTAGTATTTCTAGCATGTTGTCAATTCCTTATAAAAAATGTCTCGCTTCCAGATCGTAATCAAATTTTAATTCAAAAAGGGACAACAATTCTCATTTACTTTATTTCTAAGTATTTTGATTAGATTTTAGTTGTTATTTGGGAAGAAGAATATTTGTATAGTAACAGGAAATCAAACGAATGAAAGTTAAAGAATAGTAAAATCCAAACTCTGATATGCGTTTGATTCTAAAAATGAGCGACTGCTTAGTCATACATAGATTTATTAAATTTCCCAACAATAAATTAACTAGAACATCTAGATGACTATTGTCTATGTTACGTATTAATAGTTTCAACAAGTTATAAAGGAATTTGGCAGAGACGTACTAACCAGTTAGTTCAAGCTTTCAGTTATTGTAGATGGTGTGGAAATTTTAAGGAGTAGTAATAGAAATTTTTAGGAGTAGTAATAGGAGTAGGAATAGTCCAGATATTCGACTATTTTTGAGTATTTAATTTTCAATATTTGCCAACAAAATATCGTGTAATGTTGAAAGATAAGTTGCACTTACGATTCTCTGAGAAGAGTTGTAATACCCTTCAATGTGATAATAATTTTGACATTTGGTGCAATATGCCTTCAAATTAATCACTGGAGAAGGCGAAGTGAAATAGCTTTCGTCAGTTTTGTCAGACTTTTATAAGTCTACGAAATACGAAACACAATGGTAACCGTTTCTCCCAGAATGATAAAACGTTGGTGAACTTAACGTTATAGCAAATTTTCCCAACGGTAGTAGTAATTCCCGTTGCACAACATTCCGTATGAATTGTCTTCATTTAGTTAACATATGTGAACCACTAAAATTTCTACCGTCTATTTGCTACAATTGTACACTATTTCACTTACCATTTTTGCCTGCATTATATTCTAAATTACTTCAGCAACAAACATTTTATATATGTATGAAATTTTAATTATTTTTGGTCGATGTACACTGACGGGGGTTGCTTTGTTATTTCTATTATGTTGTTTGTACGTATTTAGTTCTTTTTCATGTAGTTTCTACAATCTGATTTTAACTGTACTATTCTCTGGTGACTTCTCGTGAATTTAGTAGGATTTTTTTGTAAAAACAGTTGTTTTGTTTTCGATTTGTTCAGTTCGTTTGCATTGTACTTGTCATTGTTAGAAAAATTTAGATAAACAAAAAATTAGGTTAGGATAGGTTCATGCGTTTTAATTTTGAAAGAAAAAAACAAATTAATTAAAAAAAACTCATTAATAGAAAATAAACAAACCATTAAAATAAATAAATAAATAACTGGAATTTGCACAGATTAAAATGTTATTAAAATGAATAAAATTACTATTATCAACCACGCTACATTTTTGCAGATGAGGTTAAAGCTTAATCATTGCTTTAATACTCGTAAGTGAGATAATTACTAGCTTCAATGAAACAAAAAAAAAAATTACGATTCATTTCATACTGAAATTATTTCTTAAAATACAATAAACGCTATTTTGACTGCTTTTTAACCTAATACGAATTTAATTCCGCATGAAACACACATAAAGAATTATTTAAATATACACTATTAAATACATAATTTACTACTTATATTTTATATAATATTTAACCTTTACATTGCCGACCATTTTTTAAAAAATAGCTATTCCCGTACAAAACTATTAATTTTAAAACTTAAACAATCCATAAGATTGTTTCGATAAGCTGAGTAAAATGAATAAAAGTACAAATGAAAAAACTAAATTGTGGGTGAGCTAATCGTTTTAAATAAAATATCGTTAAATAATTCGCGCCAGACCGTTCAAATTGTAATAACTTGAATAAATATTCAGAATATTCCCTTATGAATGAATAGTGTGATTATTCAATAAAATCTATGTTATTATGTTACAGTATTTTTTATTATAGATAGCAGTTACTTAGAAGCTACTTTAAATTATTTCTTTTCTTTTACTTTCCTTTCAACTCCATTGTATTTATGGTTAATTTTAACCCGGTTAATTTTAATTGCGTACCAAGATCTGAGTATAAAAGTCATTTCACGAACAGCGCACTGCACCGTAGATTAGGATATTTATTTAATAAAAGACGAACAACGCACTGTTTACCTGAGTTAGATTATATAAATTCTAGAAAAAATAACAGAATTTATATATTTCTAGTACGTAAATATGTAATAATACTCTAATCTAGTATAATAATCTAGTACGTATTAATAATATGAAAACACTATTTAAAATGAATTCAAATTTTTTTAGAACTAAATTCCAAAAAATAAACGAAACGTACAATCTAATCAAAGCCAAAGGACCTTCTGCAGATATCAAACTCAGCTTAATATTATCCCACTTAGTCATTTAACTGATTAAAACAAACTCAAAAATTTACAAACAGAGAGTAATTAATTAATAGCTGGAACGAAAACAGGCAACAAATATAACCTCAAAAACTTTATCAAATGTGAAAAAATACGTTTGATAAAAATCCTGCATCTTCAATTCCCAGGAAACAAGTCATCGTAACTCGATTTGAGTAGGGCACATTAACTTCCGCCATTTACATTTCATACTGAAAAAGGAGTGAAATCTATTAGAATATTGCCAGCATTATCTATCAATAAAACAAATTATTACCAACTGTCCACACCCCATACGGAAAGAATGAAATACAAGATACCTCAACATCTAGAAAAGAGCTTAAATAAAGTGGAAAATTGTGTGAAAACTTTAAATTATCTCAAGGACTTGAATTTTCAGCATTGTATATAAGCGTGAAATATAAATGTAATTATATATATGTGATCAATTACTTGTTGCTAATGACCAGTTAGATTGATGCGACATTAAATAAACAAAAAAAAAAGAAGCAAATTATACATTACAATGATACAATTTTAGTTATAAAATTTAAGAATGGAATTTAAGTCATACTTTTAAAATTATTGTTTATTAAAATACTAACATATAATTACTAATGTAACATTTCAAATACTGGAGTCTTCTTATTTCATGATATTTACTTATTTTATTTTTTAAGAAGTCTGATAACAGAATATTTAATTTGAAAAGGTTCGTTTATGCTTTTCAGATTGGTATAAAAATTTATTTGAATTTCAAAAAAACTACTTGAAAAATTATTTAAACATGGGTGAACTTTGTAAAAGCTTCCATTAAATCGTCAGAACACGTTTGGCAGCAGTTTTTTCTTCTTCTAAATTAACTGTGAAAAACTCATATCGTTAATGGAAACACTACATTTTCCGACATGTATAGAACCAACAAAATAAAAATATATAAATATTTTTCAAGTAACAATCAACAGGTCAATCAATGTTCAGGTCAATCAACCTGTCTGTCAATGTGTCTGGTGCGCTATTCATGTTATTATCTACACTGCTAACTCAGCAGAAATTAAAAGGTTTTAAGAGACATCAAAATTCGTAAACGTCAAATTTCAATTAGTACTAACATTTTCTAGCTCATTGAAACGAACATATCAATGTTTTAATATCTTTAAATATTCATTCCCGATTGAAAAAGTTATTATTTGAAATAAAAAGTAACAAAACAATATCATTCCACAAATCCACAAATTGGAAAAAATTTGTTAAAAAATTCCGAAATCCAATGAAAAAGGTTATTTATTTATTAAATTATCGAATGTTTTCGAATCTTATGCATCGTTTACAAAAAATTGAATCGTATTAAAAAAAATTCCAAAAATGGTAATTACATTAACATGAAGACTAATTTAAGTTAACAAGTGATAACTTACAGGATAAAATAATGGTTTTGGAGAAAAATAAGGCTAATAGGGAACATTTTTACTCGTATGAAACAAGTTGCTGTAACTCAAACTCATTATCAAAGATATAAATTTCCACAGTAAAAGAATCACCTCCAAAATAATGAAGAAGGAATAAAAGCATTTAATTCCTGATGGAGATATTCTCTTCTTTTTCTTTCTAGCCCGAAAGTGACTGTACTGTTTTTAAAAATATAAGTAACATTTTCAAAGTATTTTGAAATATATTTTTAAATCGACATATATCCTGCGATACTTTTAATACAAAAAATAAAATAGTGGTCTTTTTTCTAAAAGTTAACACTTTATTATTTTTGTTTAATCAGCGTCCACATCATCGTACACAGTAGATTAGACAGGCAGTTCCCCTGCAAGGAAATTAAAATCCTGTAACGTCCTGAAATTTTGGTTTTTGCAGTTTGGTTGAAATCAACTCAAATAATTATTATTTGTTTTTAGTTCATTTTATCGTCCTTATTGAGAGCAATGTGATTGAAGTAAATAAAACAATTATTTTTTTTAGTGTTTCAGTGTTAGTGATATTTATCGTACAATAAAAAATATACTGTAGCTTCTCATGAACACAAATAGATCTCGTCTCCCTTACTAACAATCTGTTTACATAAGCCAGAAATAAAACTAGACAATACTGAGGCATTGAAACATCTACCCGTATCTCAGATAAGCGTAGAACTAATTACACTTAAGAAAAAATAAACAACTTGTTAAAGAAACAACCTTTTAAAGAGCCAAACGCTCAACAGAAAGGCTTCTGTTACAACAGAAATACCCAGAGAAAAACTAAGAAAAATTCTAAAGGAATATTAATTTAAGTGTTATCGGCTTAGATTATTTCACACATTTGATGAAATTTTTTTTTTTTTTTTTTCCGGCAAAGATGTAGATGATTTTGAAGGGTAAATGTTCATGAAATTTTTATTAATTGTTTTGAAATAGATCCTAATTTCTGTAGTTTGGTGATATTCTCTAATGAAAGATGATAACTGGTGTGATAAACCGTCGTATATGTGTTTATTAGTCTGGTGAAAATTCTCACATGATTATGCAGAAGGAGGAACACAAAAACCTTACGCTTCGATTGATGTGTAAGAGGAGATTTATACCTTGAAGTGTTGTAGTTCCTAATCTTTTTGGAACCGTCTGTTTGACAATTGCTGCCATTGTGTTTTTAGTTAAGATGAGGCACCTCTTTACTATGCTCTTTTGGTTAGAAATTGGTACAATCAGACTTTAACAGAATCGACGATTACGAACAAATGCATGAACACCACAGGTGTTTTAACCTTTAAGAGTTACAATGGTTAAATTTTATTTATAATAGTTTACTGATTCATGTAAATTTTCTTTTTATTGATTTGTTAACTAAGTTTAATTTAAATCACACATTTATTGGAATATTGAGCAATTTTATTTTGTTTTGTATTACGAATGAAATACAAGAAAACTATCATCATCAAAGCTTCTTCTCCTGGGTATTTTTATCGTAGTTTGTTCATATGGAAAATGTTAATTGGTAAAAAATAAAATTCTTAAATTATTTTTAAATGAAATTATCCCCCTTGCTGACTATAACACACAGGATGAAAATGAAGAAGTTAATGAGGGAAGTAATTGAGAATAGAATCTCGATCACAACAATTGAAATTAAAAATTTAATTGATTACAACACAATAAAAGAAATATTGATTAAAACACTGAACAAGAGACAAAACTCTAGACAAGAAGACGGTTAAAAATAGTAGGCTGAAAAGGATTAAAAATGGCAGATGGTAAATGAGAGCTATCAAAAACTCAAAAAAATTAGCTGGAAATAAAAATGAATAGAGATGGGGATCCAATAAAAGACCTGCTTCAAGGTAAATGATGATGTTTCAATGTGTGATGATGATCTGTGGGCTTGTTATTTGTTGGTGGTCTTCAATAAATAGTAAAATGATGTTGCAGGTATTCTATTAAAGAGTAGATCCATCCAATAAGATTTCCTTCCTCATGGAATACTTTACTTGAAGTAATCTACACTTTATAGAACGATTTCAGATTATTTGATAAAATTAATTAATTATTTTTTTTTTAGTTATTGGAATAGAGTAATTAATTATAATCATTTAATATTTTTATGTATTCAATTACTACATACATTTATACTGTATACATCAAAAAATTGTATATCAATGACTTTTTTTGCTTCAAAATTACCCTACTGTTAATAATTGACAAGTAATTAATTTATCAAGTGATAAAGTACTAACAGAGAAAATGATGAAAACGTGTTCAAAGAAACACGCAATATTGCTGTCTTGTTATTTTATTTGGGTATGAATAAACAAAACAAATATGATATAGAATAAGGTGTATAAAATAAATATAAAAGCTGCAACAGCTAAACAGAATCAGAGATAGAAGTAGTAATTTATCAACAGAAATTATTTTACATTGACATTGTTGGCAGCCAAAAAGGTAAGCTAAGGATGAATTCGTGTTACTTCTTAACAATTTAAAACTGATATTATAATAGATATGGAGCAATTTGTGAAATATTGTGGTTAAATTAGTGGATTAAATCTGTCAGTAATTAATAACGAGCAAAATAATTAGAAAATAGAATCAATAAGTACAAACAAGGACACAAAGAAACGCTGTTAATACAACAGAGAGAGTTTTCTCTGTTTTATGATACAAAATAATTTAATTTTCTATGATCTTCAAGAAATGAATTCTTTCTTGAGGAAGAAATAAACACTTCATAGTTAGGATGCAAAATACTTGGCTACAAATAACAAGTTAATAGAGCAGGTATCTCATTTCTATTTTCTTGATTGCGATATTGCATAGGACTTTTATCAGGATATTGACCATAATCTGTACAAGTTCCAGCCAATACATGGGTCAATCCGGGGAACATTGATGAAGAAGACTAGGAAAGAAACCAGGCTAAAATTTTATAAAAATATGGTCGTACCAGTTTTATTATATGGTTTAGAGATGTAGGTGCCTAACATAAGAGCAGAATTCAAACATCGGTTTTGCGATTTCTGAGGTCTGGGCAGACAGTATAAAGTATCTAGTACTAAATTTAGAAACTTACTTCAAAAACATTTTTTTCTGTATTGAAACCTTTCTGATGGATGAGAATGACTGATTGAAAGAAATATTGAAGAATTTTTTATCCATCTCAGCAAAAAGGATTTCAAAATATGATAGATGAAGTGAAGGAAGTATGAAAAGAGATTAAAAATCATTAAATGCATAATGGAATTATCCAAATCAAGAAAATTACTGAAATGTGAATTATGTGATCTAGTTCAAATAGGCGTTTATGGTAATATAACCTACATTATACATGCATATTTAAATATTAGAAATTGTATGAAAATTTTTCTGTGTTTAAGAACGTAATTATTTAAGAGAGCAGTTTGAATTTCATACTTATAAGGTATTTTAACGGGCGAATTATCAACAAACAGATTGGGCCAAAAGAAATAATTTCGTAAGCATACCGCCAATCTTCAACCGAGAGGAGTTTTAAGCAGAAGGTATTTTATGTAAATGGATATTAATTTCTAGATTTTGTTGATGATATTAACTTCATAATTCTAAATGGCCTTATCATAGGGAATAATTTTTGTCATTTTTTTCATAGACTCATATGGTTCTTTGGTAATTAACTTTTCCATAACAATAGCTCAATTAATAAAAAATAGAATAGCTCAGTTAATAAAACATGTAGTTTCATTTGTTGTTTGTAATGAAATAATTATTACTGCTGCCCACTTGCTGAAAAATTTATCTTAGATACTGATGAGGTGGATAGATAACAAACTTAGCTTATTTTGTCTAAAATGAAGTGGATTCTAGGAAATAAAATGAATCTTCAAATGGACATGATAAAGAAGTTCAATATGGAGAGCTCTCACTGTTGAGGGATAGCAATTACAGTAGGTTAACATATAATATTGTTTCATTCAAAGAAATTTTAATTAAAATAAAATCTTTCAGACAAGTATGGTCTGACTTGAAGGACATAATTTACACGTGAAGGATTCAATTTATTGAGATAATATAGGAAAAGAAATTTAGGTATTACAAAAAAATTAATATTTAACAAGGAACAAGAAGTATAAGCAAATGTGTAGAGAGATAAAATAAAAAATAATGGGATAAAATTGTTGTACATGATGGTTGTGAAAGAAGAAGGGGATTTTTGGAGACTGGGTAGATGTTTGATCTAACAATAACAATGTTTCATCTACTACAAGAATAAATTTATAGTAGAAACGATATTATAGCGTAGGTAGGGGTTAATCATTTCAACAATCTTTCAAACTCAACTGGAGGTTGGAATAGAATATCTTTTGCTGTGCTTTATATTGCTAATGAAATACTTGTTTTACCATTTTCTACTTTTTTATAACACAGCATTTTAGTGAATCTTTAGGAAGCAGTTTGTTATCTCCAATCTCTACCAAAAAAAAAGAAATATACCAGCAAGATATTGATTAACAGGGATCTCGTTTTGCAAAACGATATGAAAGATTTTCCAAGTAAATTTTGATGAGCATGGTATATTGAGCAAATTCAATGTGCGTTCAGAAAAGGCTATTCAATAGTAGACAATTTGCATATTCCCAGTAATATAATTAAAATTTAACTAATTATGAAAAAATAAGAAGCTAGATTATATTCAATCTGTATTGAAATTTTTTTGTTAAATCAGTCTTTAATCATCTAATAAATATACCAATATGTATTGTTTACTTTGGAACTAGATACTTCCAATTTTCATACTTACTTTAAAACTGACCTGTCATCTCATACAGATAGTTTCAGCCTACTGATAACTGCTTACCATCCAACAAACGGCAACCAAAAAGTTTCTTTTGTGAGATGAAAGATAAAAACTTTTACTGTTACCAAGAATAAATTATAAAGGTAATATCGTAATATACCTTTGATTATTTAAAATTTTAAATTTAAGGATAGAAAATGTTCAATGCAGAATTAAAGAGAAGATGGAGAACAAATTTTCATTAATGCGACTGAATAGCCAAAGTCACCTACATTACAAATATTTAAGGTTGAAAACAACTAAATAAGTGAGGTACAGTTTTAATTATTAAAAATCGACGATTAAAGCAAGAAAATAAGAAATGTATTTTAACAATACTCATTTTTAAATAGGGTTAATCAATACGTCTGAAAATGAAAACATTGTCCATTTATGTCAAGGTTCCTCGTTGTAATTGAAACTAGAAAAATGTATTTAAACAATCCTTTCTCTACATGAATTAAAAGCTGCCTTAAATGGCAATAATTGGATTAAATTGGCATTATATTATCAAACTGCATGGAAGTATACGTATTAACAGATAGTAAATATGATTTTAAAGTTTTGTATAATTTTTACTTTCATTTGCATGTACACTAAACATGTACAACTTAGTACATTACTACATAGGGGTAGACTCCAGCATTTTGACAATCCCCCTCACCACACCACCCCCTCCGTTCCTAGCCATGATGATGGGCTTTACCAGAAGTCATATTTTAGACTTTCTGAACTTGGTAACACAATAGAGTCATCAGTTTGGTCTCTGTCAGGAAATGTCTGCTGAGGTAAATGCCTCAGCAGATATTTCCACTGTATTTACACAAACTATCGTCTTCGTACAGCCTCTTCTAACCAAGACCACATACCATAACTTACAACCCTCAACTATCAAATAACCCATTCACAGAAGCATGGTCCCTGTGACTTCCTCTAACTCTTCCGATATCTAACTTCACTCAGATTATGTCGTAACACCAAAAATATTATCCTCATACCAATAAAACAAGTCTTGATCCCAACAATCACAATTTTATCTTACAATTCAACTTATTAAAAGTTCTCTAGATTTACTTAAAAATCAAGAAACAGATTCATAAATTTAATAAGCTTCTAATGAAAACATATACTATTTCTCTCTCTTCTATTTCGCTTTTGGGATGAGGTCAATGCTTACACTCTCACTCATCGCAGCCTCATCACAGAGTTCTCTACATAACCATCTCATCCTAACAATAAATACCTAAGGTAACCGGGGCTAAATGCCAAAATGCCTACCTTGGCGAAGTATAGTTGACATTTAGTATTAATTTTATTTAATTTGTATAATTTTATTAGGGGTGTTAGTGCATAAAGACAAATACTATTACATGTTTTATGTTATTATAAAACGTTCAGGGCTAGCATCAGTTGCCCAACCGTCTAGCCAGTGGCTGGAGCCCCTCAACCACCAACGCATTCAATATCCTCATGGTTGTGAGGATATTAAATATCTTACAGATGTTCATTAAAGAAGCACTAATTAGACATTTTACTTCGTTATGTTTCTGTTATCAAGGTGACAGAAATATAAATAAGTAAAATGATTAATTTTTGTGTGTCAAAAAAGAGATAAATAATATGAAAAGCCAAAAATGTAATTGTAGTGCTAGGGAGGTATACTAGATTTAAATAATTATTTCAAGTTGAAATATTAATCATATCAGCTAATTTTGTTAATGAGAATCTAAATTTATTAATATTTGCCAGAAGTCCTTAAGTTATATAATAAACATAAAAATAAAGTTATACAAAATATTCATCCAATTTAAAAATTTGTATTTAGAAAAGTAGTACACATAAAATTATGAATGATACATGAAAATAAACAGAAACTATCCAAGTTTCAGTCTTAGCTTCATAAATGTCCAATATGGCCTTCATTAGTCACACGACATACATCTATATGGTAGTCCAGACAAATGATTATTGTATAAAATCATATTTTGTTATAGCAGAGAAGAGACTGTCATGTAGAATGTGTCAAAAATAGCATCCGACATAAAATTTAAAACAGTTAATAGGTAAACAGTTAAAACAGTCTGTAGGTATCTCCTTTTCTGGGTTCATATATAAATCTTGAAAGAATCTAGTAAAGAGTACACCAGAACAATTCAATTTACACCTATTTAAAGAATGTTTTTATTCAAAGGTAAAAAAAAAAAAAAAATGGAAGTGATCTGAGAATCAAGTAGAGTCAACAACAGAAGATCAGAATCGGAGTTAAGACTACAACCAATAATGCTAAATAGCCTGATGTAAATAAAATGATCACTCTAATCAGTTATAGATTAGCTGTTCACAATATTCAACTTGCTTGACTCTAAAACTGAATAATTTCATCTCAATTATAATATTTACAATGGTATTTCTAGAGAAACAGATATTTTCAGGCATTGTATTATTAGATATATATAAATCAACAACATTAATAAAAAATGAAATTTAATAAAAAATTTAATTTCCGCCAGTTACAATTTCTGTCATAATATTTCATTTATATCTCTATTAAATGAATTATAAAAATGTCTAACAATAATAGGATCGCAGGGTAAAAGTAAACATTAATAGAATAAAACTATGCTCAATATATACTGCTAGATCCATATTTCAATAGAGGAATTATAAATAACATCCTTAAGGTTAATTTTAATCAGTACCAGAAGTTCACTACTAGTCCAACTCTTAGATTTTTCTCTTATAGAGCTATAATGGATCACTTTAAAATTAGTGATGTTTAATTAATTTTTAAAAAGATCTGCATTAAACAAGTTTCACATAAGATTATAGAATTAAGAAAGGAAGTGTTGTTAATTTTAAATTACCTGTTGGGTTATAAAATTTCAGTAAACTTAACCAATTTACCTGATATTCTAGAACTTTAATAAGTAATGATAACTCATTCTTATGCACAAATATCATTCCATTGTGAAAACAAAACAAAATTATGTAGTAATTACTTTTCAACTGTTTAACCCTGTTGTACAGTTTAAAAGTAAAAGATGTTGTTCAGACTCATGTATCATTATCTCCTTATTATTTTGTAAGGGAACTAACTGCGTTCTCCTTATTCTTGTAAAGTATATAAGTTATTACAATTCAGTTGGCCTGCTATTTTAAACAGCTGATATTAACAGCTGATATTTTAAATTAATAATGTAACAATGTATCTAATTCTAATATTGTTTAGTCCAAATTTACACTTCATACAGTTAACATATACATGCAGTAAATTATGTACATTCCTCAACAACGTAATACAAATTAAATTATAATGATCATTATAACTTATGAAAATATATTCTTTAAACATAACTGAACAAATGTATTTTATTTACTATTAAATATGAACCAACAAGGTTAATATACAGAATGAATACATCTAACCACGGTATAGCACCAAGGCGGTTTTTATTCAAACGTTTTTGTTTCTCCGACCAAGGATATTGAAGGTTGTACAATTCAATGCTTTAATTTACAATTAATTCCAGAGAAAGGAATTATTGGAAATTCAGACATTACTCAACATTGGAATTGGGTTTGCAACAATTCATATTATTATATCATTTTAATTTCTTTATATTTAATTATCTTTATTAACATTATTATCATTAAAGAGCAATTGTTATATAGAGAGGTACTTTCATTAACTATAATTTAAGTGTGAAATAAATGAATGATACTGTAAAACTATATTTGATAAACATTATTTCAACTATTTTATCCAAATGGTTTTTTAGATATTGTAGAAATAATATTCGTAAATAATATTAGATTATTTCGTAGAAATATAATTAGTTTATAACAATACAGGACCAATGCCACCATCAAAGGAATATTTTTAATTAACTGTCCTTTCTACAGTAGTAATTTATGCCATCATAATTATTGTCATGTCAGACAATGTAAGAAACAATTATTTCTTGTTATAATCAAATTAAACAGCGACTCAAAACAAACTAATAGTAACTTACTGAGACAGATTTTCTTGCATGAAACTGAAAGGAGCTCACATCAAAATGAAATCAGTTGTATTGAGAATGGACCTAATACAAGTTCCTCATATATTATTTACAAACAAGTTTTCTTCAGACAAGTTCACTTCCTTCAAACATCCATGTTATAATCCTATACCTATTTCAGAATTAAAAACATGATTCAAAAATGGTTTAAATAAATAAAATAGTTTAGAATCTAAACATTTTGATCAAGATGAAACAATAAAATACTCTTTTAAATCTATTCAAACCAACGAAAATAAATTTTTATCTGCTTTAAAATTTAATTTAAACGATAACATTGTTTAAAGGCATACACGTTTTGGCTATGAAATATTTATGAGTAAGGTCTGATTGATTATTTGTTTAGATAACAATAAAAAAAAAAACATTCTTTTGGATATTCAATATGGGCAGAAGAAAACAGTTGTAATGAATTAACAATAAGGTCAACAATTAATGACAAAACATCATTAAGGTTAGAAATGGATCTGAACAGGTATAATCCTGATCTAGAAAAAAAATTTAATTATGATTTGAATGAAAGCTATCATTTGTACACTGGTATGCCAAATAATCATTTGTTAAAATTTGAATTATCACATTCATTGTATGGGTTACAGATCAAGATGTAAAAAAAAATATACTGATGAATATTACAAGATTTGTCAGGTTATTTCAGTATTCAAGACAGATTTATAATAGTTTTATTGAAACTATTTCAAATCACTATGAAAAAGTAAAGGAATGTTCACATCAATGTAAGATTTAAAATTTGAAATAGGTACTGCGTTTGAAGAAATGATGTTGTTCAAACACAACTTGAATTGCAATTTAATGATTTTTGGGAAAAATATTGAACTTTAAATCAATCCCAAATGGGAGATTAAACGAGTTAAAAATTAAAATAACATCAAATTTAAAAAAAAAAATTAATTCCCAAAATCTTTATTCGCTTGCAGAACATTATTCTACGGGTCATGATGTAAAGTAAACCAGTTGAAAACTGACATTAGTGTTTCTTGACATATAACGGAAGAGTACCAACAACATTAATAAAATTTAGGTAAATAACAATAATTACATTGACCAGGTAAGATTTATAATCAATGTTATAACACTATATAATTGGCAGTTGAAAGCCATACGCCCATCCCTCACAATAATATGCATACCAATCCTGGTGATTCACCTCACCAAACCGCTTAATTAGCCATACAATACAAATTTTTCTATTCTATACTTTATGCTCAGAAAGTTCAGGGAAGTGAAGTATGGATGGAGTATCAGTTTGTAACTTTTACTCTCCTAATTCTTTCAAATGTATTACAGGTGATATATCTGGTAGTTACGATTCTGCAAGATGCAAATTAAATCCATTAACATGCACATTCAATTTTGGACCGTATTAAAATTTATTATATGGGTTAGGTTATAAATGTAATTCTTTATTGGAGGATTTAATTAATGTTAGTCTCTTCTAGACTGGAATACTCCTAATTGAAACTAGGATTACACCTAATTTTTAATAAATAACACGAAGAAATTAAATTATACCCTCATCAGTAGAATTGGATTTAGTTACAAATACATTATTTATTTTTTTTAATTTTCAGGAATTTTTTATATGCTTCCATTTATGTAATAAAAGGTTACTTATTTTACAATTACAATTTTCTAAATTATTAATGCGATTCTTGATCACCAGAATTGATAAAAGAATTATTTACTAAATTTCTATATGGGAATTAATAAATTGTTCCCATACAAGAAAATATGCCTACGTGGAGGGTATTCAATAATTGAAACCTTTTGAAAGACAGTTTCAACAAAGAAAAATATGCCTAGTTATTTTAAGAAAAAAAAACTTAACAGCTTTTGATAAAAATGTATTAACATTGTAAAAACAACTGCATTAAGAATGCTTACTGGTTCATTCTCTTCTTAAAGTATCATTACACAATGGTATGAAAAAATATGACATCTAGTCATTTATATGTATACAGTCTAGATTGTATAAAAAATTTGTTAATTCTTTAAATACATTTATAAACAAGCTAACTTATTTAATGATTATTTTTCATAGAGTATTTTTTTAGGATAAAATTTGAAAAGACATTGTACATCTAGAACTGAGACCCTAGAACACAGACTATCTACTGAGACTTCTAGAACAAATAATAACATAATGAGGAGCAGAAAGATTACTTTGTCATAGAAGTTAAATTAATATTTCAAAATAATGAAATTAATGTAATTTTCAAAATTGTATTTAATTAATAAATTCATTGAAATTAATATAGAAAGATTAAGTATATAGAAGTTAAATTCTAATTTAAAAATTCATTGAAATTTACATTATCTGAATTTAATTATATTTATTAATCAAGTAATTTATTTTAATTAATGTTAAAAATGGTTCTTATAATTAGATTTAATTGAAAGGGAAGAAATAACATTCCCAACAATAAATATTAATTGGAATAAAGTAATTTAAAGATGGTAACACTGTGAAATAGAATAAAATTGCAAAATGAAATAATTAAAATTTAATTTAGATTTTTCAAAATTAAATTTTAATTAGATTAAATTAGATTTTAATTAGATTAGATTTTTCTTAAATGAATACAGTTATTTTCAGGCAAATAAACACATCACAGAAATTTTCTCTAGGACACCTTATGAAGAGAATCTTGAAAATTTCCTTATGGCGACTCCGGAATCAGTAGCATGTATTAATTTGTTAAATCTTTGTTTGTAATTTTTGATTGTAATTGATGTTGTGTTTTGGTGTCATACGCTAAATAAATACGGGCAAATTGTTTAATATTAATATATTATCTACACATGTAAAATAACATGCCGTAAGTGACTTGACTGTTCCACAAAAATAACAAACAGCTGTATTTTGTAAAGCCATCTTGCAGGCCTAGAAGAAGACCAATTTATTTGAGGTAGCCACAGATGTACCGTAAGTGAACATTGAAACTGATTACTTTCAAAATTAATGAATGATATGTTTTCATATGTTTCTTTCATTCCAACAGCTTGCGCTGTTACTGGTATACTGTTACTGTTATATTGGTATAGATGGATTCTTTTTGAATTATGCAGTAGCATTGCTTTTAAGCTTGTGTTTGGTAAATCAGTGAATAACCGCCAATCATCAGCACTGTAAGCAATACTCAGATAGGCATTCTTATCATTATAGGAACACAGCAGGACCTATGATAGTGAAATATTTCAAGTCTTTATTTGTTTCTAAAATACAAAATTTTGTATTCTTAGTCAATAAATTACACTCTTTTACACGTAAAACTAGACGTTTAGCTTGGCGTTTTGGAAAATACAACTCGGAACCAATTCGTTAAGTACTACTTGAGAAATGAGATGTGGTTCATTACTTGATTTTTCTGGTATAAAATCATCGTCTCTTGAAGCTTGTACTGCCACGTTATTTTCAGAGCAATCCTCTTCATAATCTAAAATCCCTTTGCAAGAAGTTGGATCTGGATTAGATAAATCGTCTCCATGAGCATTTGGTCTCATAGCCGATAGAATATTTGGGTATACGACATTACTTTTATATTTTGAAGAAAGGCTATTGATACTTCTTAAACAGAAGTAGCAGTCAGTGATCTTTCAGTGGATAACCGAAATAAAGCTCATAAGCAGTTTTAATCAATTCCGAAATTGGTCTACACTGACTCACCACAGACATAAAAAAATGATGACTTAATATTTCTGTTTAATATTAATATTTATGTTTGACATAAAATTCATCATTTTATTTACGAGAATTTATTTACGAACGCGTTTGCCGGCTCAGTATGAAAATTATACAATGATGTAAAAAAAAAACATTATTTCTACTCTAAAATTTATGAAAATAAACTAAAATTTATTAACTGGAAAAACAGACGGAAAATAACTAACTGAACTTTTTTTTTTCCTTGGTTCTTAAACACCCCAAGGCAACCAGCCTCCGCCTGTTAAGACATAGCATGGTCGCCTCAGAGTGTCGTGGCAGCAGTCTCTGCCCACCCTAGCTGCCTCCTACCGGAGGATCTCCCACAGGGGTACCCAGAGCCTCATCGGAGCGCGCCAACCACCTCTTCCGGACAGCTAACCCACTCCTCCGCTATGGGGCTACCCTCCCCGTCCCTATAAGACTAACAGCCGGTACGCCTTCCGCGTATCCGCTGCTCCCACGCGACCCTCTCATACCACGAGGGTCCTTAATGCCATCATCGGGGAGCCCCGACCCCACCACAATTGCAAGTAGTGGAGCCCGAACACCCTAGGCAATAAGGTTACCTCCCTGGCCCTAATCGTCGCCACGATTCCTCCCCGGCTAAAATAATTTTTGAAGCCTTTTTTTTCTTTTTTTTCCCACTCGACAGTGGTATATCACTTCCATCATTTGGATGCTCCAATGTTGTATCTACTAGTCCGGCCACCTTTCACCCATGCCCGGACCAGAACAATTAAATTTTACACAATATACACATTATACACAAGTAATAAATCAACAAAAAAGTAACCCACTAACCCAAATAACTATAATACTCATTCACACATCATTGTTACAGCTGACCCTCGCTGACACAAATACACATATAAAACCAGGCCTTAGCTTGGCACACAACCTACTAAATCTACAGCAATCACAGCATACTTTGAACAAAAGACAACATATAACCCTACCACAGACTAAAAACATAATTCTTAACCTAACATAAAAAAAATCATCAACCATTCGCCAACACCGACACTCTATCCGCAGTCACTCGTCAGAGGCGCGCATGCAGTCTAGGGAGCTCTTCCTTGACCTTAGTGTCCAGTAAATGGTGAACTAACTCAACTTATACAACTTTTCTTTCTTTTTCCTGTTTAGCCTCCGGGAACTACCGTTTAGATAATACTTTAGAGGATGAATGAGGATGATATGTATGAGTGTAGAGTAAGTAGTCTTGTAGATTCTTAACTCATTTCATTAAAACCTTTCATTTAATTAAAACCCAACCACCAAAGAACACCGGTATCCACGATCTAGTATTCAAATCCGTGTAAAAATAGCTGGCTTTACTAGGACTTGAACGCTGGAACTCTCGACTTCCAAATCAGCTGATTTGGGAAGACGCGTTCACCACTAGACCAACCCGGTGGGTTAACTTCTTTCTTTCTTTCCTGTTTAGCCTCCGGTAACTACCGTTTAGATAATTCTTCAGAGGATGAATGAGGATGATATGTATGAGTGTAAATGAAGTATAGTCTTGTACATTCTTAGTTCGACCATTCCTGAGATGTGTGGTTAATTGAAACCCAACCACGAAGGAACACCGGTATCCACGATCTAGTATTCAAATCCACGGTAGGTTAACTTATACAACGCACTTCCGCACACAAGTTAAATCACCAGTGGCTAAAGCCACTGGTGATTTATTCTAGAATAATTAGTGAAATTGTGTTTGGGATGATATCATACATTTGATGTAGCTTTTATTTTTTTCTGCAATTACTTTAACTCTGAGTCATATCAGGCATGTTTATAAAATATGCACAAGATAACTTTTCTATTATGCGTCAGAAATGACAATTGGAATCTTTAAACAACAACTACAAAACGTGACGTGTTAAAATATTTTTAATTACATTTTTTGTTTCAGAATAAAATTATTTTATAAATCTCTTAATAACGTATCTGTTTCGAAAATTGTGTAGTATTATGACGAATACTAAATAAAATATTAGTCGTATCTGGTGAAACAATTTTATACGTCATCTGAGTCGTATCATTATGTGTGTATCCGTATGTATTTCCCAATCCGATTGACTGAATTTATTTTATAAAGGAGGATATTCTTGTATATACGGTGTTATAGTATAAATTATGTACATGAACAATTAGATTATTAACGTCAATTTAAGTATTACAGTTATTTCTTTAATCGTAGGATATTCATTATGTTGCTGGTTTATCTGTGTAAGAGGATTAGCTAGCAATAATGACCAGCTTTATGGTAAAGAATTTCATACACAATCCTTGTTTTACACATAATTACATGCATGGCTTATCGAATTAAATACAATTTTAATCTGCAAATTGTTTAAGAAAGAAGTTAACAATTCTTGAATCAAACTTCCGTATTTGATGCCAGTTATGGTACAAAGTAAAATACAACGAAGGGCTTTCAAAAGCTCTAGAATTATTTTTCCGAGGTGTGGAAATATTACGTTTAAATTTTATTGTAATTATTATCATTAATTTACCTCATTTACTGTCATTATACCAGTTTTTTTCTCTCTTTTTTTTTTGATACAGAACCATCAATAATTTTAACCATTTACAACTATCGTTTTGAGCTATTATAATTTCAGAAATGTTTTACCTTCCTTTTGAGAAAATTACCTTACTCGATAAATACTCATATTATGAAAAGTTACATCGATATTCATATATGTGTTAGGTGTCCCAATAATTCAGCAACTTATTACTCATTAATATAAGAAAACGAATAGTAATGTGGTACCATAAGTAAATTATTAAGGAAATTAAATTAGAAATAAAATAAGTTATAAAATTTCATTGTAATACGACTGAAAATGACCAAGATTTGAAAAAACCTTTTTAACTGAAATTAAATTCTACAACAGAGTAGTAATTTTAAGATTTAATGAAAGATTTAGAAAACGTTTAAGAAATATTTTTCTGAAGAACTTCACCTTGTTCACTGTGAAAATTTTCTATTACATCAAGTATCAGTTAAGATTCCATACATATTTCTTTCTAGTCTCCCTTTAAATTTATGTGAACACATTTATAGGGCTTGTTTGCCGTGGCTTCCACGTTCGCCCAATCTAATCCCGTGCGATTTTTTTCTTTGGGGTTTATAAAGGGTCAAGTGTATGTGCCACCGTTACCAGCTGACCTACCCAACTTAAGACACAGGATTGAAGTGCTGTAGCATCAACCATCCCATACTTGCCGATTAAAGTATGGGGGGATGAACTCTTCTATTGACTGGATGACTGCCTTGTGACGAATGGTTCAATCTGTTCAAGTTGCTCTTTTGTTTCATGTATAATTTATCAATGTAAGTAAACTTAAACATTACATTACTTTAAAACCCGGATATTCATTTTGAAACAGTTATTTTTCAAATCAGTTTATTTTTTTTTTCTCTAATTACTAAAACATGAAATTTAATAAAATTTCATTTAATGGGAAATATTGACATCATTAATATGAGGTAGATATCAATGATGTTTAGCATATATATCTTTCGTTCATAAGTAAACCGTGTATTATACTAGAAACTGGATTCTTTTATAATCATTTAATTTTTTTTTCTGAGTATTTTAGATTTGGAAGAGGGATAATTGTACAATAGGGACAAACTAATTTCAAACACTGTTCACTTCGCTTTAAATCTTCTGATAATTTCCACTTCTTTTGAGGAGTAGAATAGAGAGATGTCCTTAAATTTCTGTGAGAGAGGTAGTCGTTTGTAACCTGAATCGACTTTTATTTAACGTTAAAAGCTTTTAGATACTGCCATTCGGCCGCGATTGTATTGTAGGGTACTGCTTATAGTACAGGAAAAATAAACAAAAAATCTATTGCACATATACGATAAAGTTACGCGTAAAGCTAGGTTTTGTGTGTAGGTTCTTTGAACATAAGTTTTAAGATACCGATAAGGGTACCGCTATCATGAGTGTAGGTGATTTTAGAGAGGTAGTAGAGTGAAAAATCAATTATAGCCCTTAAAATTCTCCATAATTTTTATTGCGTTGGTTTTTCTGTAAAACCAAAAATGACCCAGTTACGTTACTTTGAACGCTTACGTACGAGCATATTTCGCGTAATAAAAAACCGCTATTATTCATCACCTTACGTGCTTGAAATATCTTTTTATCGAATTATTAACAAGATATAAGATGAAACTGAAAGACGTGTGAACTATCTAAAAGCTGGCGCCTAAAGCGACTGCATGTATGAGATCTGTATTAAATCTGTAAGTTCTCCGAGATTTGAGATGAATCAGCAAGCTACCTAGGGTATTTTGCAACAACAAAATTGTATATTTCATTTCGTCATTTACTTTTGTTGATTCTTTGATTTGTTTCTCTGTTCCTTTATTTGATTAGCTATTCCCTGCATGATTGATAAGACTATATTTTAATGCTTTCTTTGCTTTATAATTTCTGAAATTTATCGATGTTGTTTGGACTCACCTTTGTGTGTACTTATTTACGTTTGTTATATATTGTTACACTTATTTAGATTGTAATGTATACTCTATAAGAATTGTATGCATATGCATACATACAAACTTCTTTAAGAGATTTAAATGGAAACCTCTCTTTGCATGCAGTTTTTTTTTGTATTCAAATTTCTTATTGTTCAGGTAAATTGGAACCGATTGTAAATCGGCATTTACAATGACGACATAATTAATTATAAAACGAAATACATTCTAGCAAATAACATAATTTTAACATTTTTTTAGTCATCAATACATATATATCGTGGTTAAATAAATACATATATCTGAATATGATTGTAAATTTTATAGTTGTAATGCTTTTATTTTTAATAAATAAAGTTGGATAACTTCGTAAACGTTTGATAACTTTCGTAACAATTACGGTACACTTTCATGATATATTGTATAATAGAGAACACTAAAAATATGTTCCTCAAAACTTAATTGAAGATGAACTGACAGAATATAACAATCGAAAAGAAAAGATATTAAATAACAAAAAAAAAAAAAACATATTAAAGAAAAGTAATTGAAACACAATCTTTATTAAGCATTTTCAGAATTCAACAAAAAATTTAGACGTATATCAAAAATATTTCAGAAAAATTATTTATGGGTACCGCAATAGAAAATACCATTGAATTTGAAACAATAATAAATTGGTGTATGGTAAGTCGAAAGGTATATTTTTGTAGATTAATTAGAACATTGCAAACACTGATTGAAAAATCAGAAGCATTTATCGAAAAAGCTAAAGTTGCAAGTTTTGATAATAATGAAGAGAAAGTATTAGCGTTATGTGTAGTCTCAAAACATAATGCATCATCTGAAGCTTATTTCATGGACACAGCTCACAGAAATAATCACATACCGTCAATGAATATCCAGTTCATCAGATAGATAGTAAACGAAATATCAAACTCATTTCTAGTAATGAAAACAATAGCCATAAATTATAGATCAACAATCACGTAATCTGTCACGATCGAATAATAATGACGAAAATCGTATCAATCTTCCTATAAATACTTTAGGTAAACTTACGAATGTATTGCCAGTAGTTTACAAGAAATCAGCAAGTTCATGAAATTGTGATCTGTACAAAACGAATTATTTAGATTTGGTAAATCATTATGAACAATTTTTGCATTCCACCAAAGATCTCGAAATAAAACATTTTAGTACATTTTTAGAGAACTTGAAAAAATGTAATTCTCCTCACACAAATCCTGCGGAACCTGGTCATCCTCATAGCTGTTGCTTCGATATTCGGTCTTGCACGTCATCTTTTATTTTTACTTCGGTATTATCTGAACACTTTCTAAATGTCAGATATATTAAAAAATTAGTATTTGATATCGTTTTACTAAACGAAAGCATTTCAAACTTACATAGCACTCTAAATACAGCAGATGTAGATTTTTTGAAGTTGCAGTATGTTAAAATTAAGGAAAATCATAAAACCACAGAACATGAGACAGAATATATTGAACTTGATGAGGACAAAATTATGCAAATTTTCTCATCAGCATTCGTGGCTTTATATAAAAAATCGAAAGACCTATCAATTCAATTATGTATATCTTGTGAAAAATTATGCTGCAAAAAACAAGTTCACAACATCTATAAGCTTAGAAAACCTCTAAATACAGAATTATGGATAGATATTATGAAGCATTTTAACATGCCAAAAAGATTATGTTTCTGACAGTGTAAAAATATTGACGGCTGATGAAAATAAAAGTGTAGATCTAAATGAAAATCTACACATAGATCCGAACTATATTTGTGACTATTGTTTAAAATGTTCCGCAAAAATGAAGTACCTTCAACATGCATAGTAAATAATATTACTGTAAAACCCGTACCAGAAGAATTATCAACTTTGAATGAATATGAAAAAATTCTAATCCAAGTAGAAAAAGCATTTCAAGTTGTTCAGTGAATGTAACAAGTGTCAAACAAAAATTTTCCTTGGAAACCCAGCATAAATGCTGATCTTTGACCAACACTTGATCTGTTCAGTAAGTGATCGTTTATTGAAATCATAAATTGATTATAGTTCCTTAGAGAATTTTTTCGCCGTAACGGACAAAGTTGTTGAACTTATTTTTGAGATCGTAATGCATTTGCGTTGGACAGTAACTAATAATGTTAAGCGTAAAATATTGAAGTTTCATTCAAATTCATTCTTAAAAGTATGAAATCAGGCCAGCAAAAGTTTTTGCATTTTCAATCAACATATTTGAGAAAATTTGAGAATTTTTTATTACATGATTTGAATTGTTAAGTATACATACAAGAGGGCCATGGCCGTGGGGCGCAACAGGAGAATCCTAGAGGGGGTACAACGCCGCATGGTCCTCAAGGTGGCATGAGCATATGCCTCGGTGTCGACAGAGGCGAAGCTGGTAATCACGGGGTAGCCACCTCTTCAGCAGCTGGCAGAGGCTGGAGTGTTGGGACATCGGGGAGTTCCCAAGCGGGACATACATGCGGCCCTGCTCCGAGATTGGCAAGCTAGATGAGACGCATCTACCAAGGGCAAGTGGACGCACCGCCTTATCGCGGATATAAAGCCGTGGGGCAGTCGGAGGTTTGGTGAGCTGAACTACTGGCTCACGCTATTCCTAACCGGCCATGGGGTCTTCCGCGCCTACATGTGTGGAAGGAGAAGAGCGGTTGACCCCTATTGCCCTTACTATAGCGACTCGGACACTCCAGAACACGTGGTGTTCTGATGCTTGCAGTGGGATGATTACCGCCTAGCTTGCTCGGCGATTACCAGACCGCTCAGCGTGGAGAACATCATCGCCACCATGTTGCGAAGCCCCAAGAGTTTTGATGCAATTGCAGGGTTAGTGGCGAGGGTTCTTCAGGAGAAGAATCGGGGAGCTCGTGGATAAGCTCGTGGACAGCCCTCTGGGGAGCTGCCGTTCGCACGTGTTTGCACGAGTGGACGATAGCGATGAGGCACGGGGACTCCCGCACACCCGAGCGAAAAATACCGAGTCTCAGCGGGGATGCCCCGCTCAGGTTATCCGCGTTAGAGGCATTGGCATAAAAACCGAGTCCCGGTTCCCGGAGTGGGGACCCAGGGACGGCATAGCCGGGCCTGGTGGATCCTACTCTGGGGGTTTGTAACGGGCGCAAAGTGAAATCCGTCCAGCGGGCAGAGAAGTGGAGGCCTAGAGTAAAGGTCACTCCACTGCAGGATCCGGCCCGGAGAAGAAAAAATTAAAAAAAAAAAGTATATATACAAGAAAATTAAAAAATTGTTTATCTCCAATTATTTCTCGATGATTTCGTGTTTGTTTTATATTAAAAAATTTCTATCATTTTGTAACAATATTAGTAGAGGAATAAGACATTTAATATTCATGAATATTTAATATTCAATATATAGGAAGAAAATATTTAACGGTGTGTATTTTTGTGTTTGAGAAAATAAAGTAGGAAAAATTATTATCTCGCCTTTCATACATATCTGTACTTTTTTGATTCGGACCATATCTTTTTAAAGAACTATAATTAAATAAATTGATGAGGTTTGATTTCCGATTTATGATATTTTCAGTTGACGGCAAACTCTCGCCGAAAACTTAACAATTTTATTGTTTTGGAAGTTTGGATTATTGCTATTTGAACTATTTTGACTGAATGTATCACTGAATTTGTGCGAGAATAATAAATTTCACCATAACTTATATTACATTTGCAAATATAAAATCACTTTTAAACGATAATTTTCACTAACTATTTTCCTAGGTGAAACCAGTAAACAAAGTATTTTTAATTATGTTTAAATTCATTTAATATGTTTACTTTGTCAATTAGGTATATTTCTAATGTTTTCCGTTATTCTTCTGATACAGCAGAAATAACAGTAATAATCTTTATTTCATTATCAGAACACACACAAATATATAAATAAAACTAAGTAAAGAATCTAAAACACTATTACCATTAAATTTGGTTATTTTCAGTAAAGGAAAATTTAATTCTTTTATTTAGACTATTTTTGTAATTTTTATTTAGATAGTAACCATATGAAACAAAAACAATAAATGCAGGCTATAATAATAAATCCGAATTAATTATTTCAAATAATTTTACTATCTCATGTGATTTGTTTCAAGAAGCCCGTTTCTTCCGTATTTTAAAGCTAAATATTTTAAATAAAAGCTAAAATTAATACTTTAATCTCAACCGTCTGTAAGAAGGAAATTAAGAAAACTGACTGATTTTCTTTAAGATTAACGATATATCGAATGCTTTGAAGGAATTCGTTTTGTGATTTCCTTAAACCATTAAAGTATATATTACTACAATACAATTTGAAGTGAATCATGACGTACGAAAGCTTATGAACGTCGGCAAGGTAGTAGAACGAAATTTCTGATATATTTTAACTCACTGCATTGTAATTATTTTATATGTCTCTTCCCTACTAATTTCTCATCTACATAGACGCTCAGATGTTTATAAGATTTCACTTTTTCAATAATTTTACATGAACGGTTTTTCATTTTTTTACAATTAAGAAATACCATTGATTTATGACTCTACTGTTTTAATACGAACATCTATGATTTTTCAATTCTACTGTAATTTTATTACTGTGACACGGTTTTCTTTTATTATTTTATTTTATCTTCTAAATATCCTCGTCTACATTATACCATACTTTTTCTGGGTAATTATCGGTATGAACAGAAGCAAAATCATCTAAAAACGCGAACGGACCCAGAAAAATGTTTCTATAAATATCATTCATAAAAATTAAGAAAAGTCACATGTTGTGCAGTAGGAAGCAACATCCAACTAAAAAGTAACAAAAAACTTAATTAAACGTGTTGTGAATGGGTTACTTGCACATATAAAACTTTTTACTCTATATTAAAGGGTAAATTACAGTGATCACGTCAAAAATTGGGTATCAGGTTTTTTGCAAATCTTTACGTTTTAGGGTTCAGCTAATTCATCTAGACCAAAAAATCATACATATGTGGGTACGTACGTATATATATGTTAATTTTAACATATATACGTATATTTAACGTATACGTGTATATATACACGCGCGCGCGCACGTGTGTGTGTGTGTGTGTTTGTGTGTGTGTGTCACTGCTTTGGGCCTTATGTGTCAAGCCGAATTTTTACAAATTTAGCTCAAATATTTGTATATATGAGGCATTAATTTTTTTTTCGTTTAAGGGGGACATAGCAAAAAAACAATTTTGATTTCATTCAGAGGCATTTTAAAGAAAACTTTATAAAAGCAAATTTATTACCTACAATGCTTATATAAATAATCCAAAAACATTTTTTAAAAAATAAAATCAAATGTCACCTTTGAAAACTGAAATATATGTATTTCTTTGTTCTTTTACTCTGTCTCCCTACGATTTATAATCATTCAAAAAATTGCTGAAAGATTGTACGTCAAGTATATAAATCTATTAAAAAATGTTTAAAAAATTTTTAAATTATAGACCCGAATCTAAAATGCAGAAACGTTTTTATAAAAATTTCGTTTTTCTTATTTTAGCCTTTATTGTTAGAGGCGATGGATTTGGAAAAAACTTTACACAAGAGCAAATTTGTTAAGGTTAACCCACATATGAACATTTAAAAAAAATTTTTTCTTACAGTTTCTTTTAATGTGGAGCATTAATTTAATTCGTCTTTTATAAGATTCTGCTTACAATATTTTTAATTGCCAGCTCACCTTATATTTTCCTAATGTAAAAAACATTAAGTATAAAGAAGTACGTAAAGGAAAAATATTCTTTATAAGAAATAAGATTAACAATTAGTTAATGACTTTTAATCCACTTCAGAAAAAGTAAACGAGATTCTCAATTTTACGGGATTGGGTTTGTATTGTTTTCTGTGTATGTTTATGACTTATTCTTTAAAAAAAAATGTTTCGATTCTTTGATTATTTTTTTCTTTGGTAGTACTATAAAAAAACTTTTACAGACAAGCAGAAAATAATAAAAACTGTCTAGAAAAAAATTTCAGTAGATATTTTAATATCTTTGTCATTGTAATTTCATCATACATTTATATAGTTCATATATGTATTTATGAACCTAATAAGTTTTACAATACAATCTGATTCCGATACAAAGACCATTTACATTAAAATTTTTAATTAACCCCTACTTCAATTCCTGTTTCATATACCTAAGTAAATCAATAATAACAATACTTATTTCTAACCACTGTAAAAAGTGATAAGCTATTTGATATTATGTAAAGTGCTAAAGCTAATATAAATTGGTGTGAGCTTAAGAAGTTAAAGACTTATTTCAAAATAAAAATTAATCCAGGTTAAAAAATAATAACTTAATAAATAACGGGACCAGGAAAAATATAAATAAACCTAATTTAAAATACACCCTAACTATATGCATAAAAATTTAATTTTGTAACCAGAAAATTAAAAAAAAAGAAAAGTACATAAAATTTAATGAATAAAAATTACGTAGAGAACACCTTTCTTTTAAATTAAATTTTCTACATCTAAAGGAACAAAATTTAATAATATAAATTCGTAAAAGATAAATGCTTATTTTGTCAAAATTAAATAAAAGTTTATAAACCCATGTAACTCGTTGTAAACTACAGAAACTTATAAGAAAAATATCAAAAATAAATTTATACAGAAAAGTTTGTGAAAAGCATTTAGAAAGTGGCTTAATAAAAACAAAAAACGAGACTCGTATTCAGTATTCTTAAATTAATAAAAGAAGAAAAGCAAAACAATCGGGCTTGATAAATGACAGACGATCAAAGTATAATTTATTTTTAAACAATTCCAAAATTAAATTTTAAAATACTAATAAAATTGTCCTTTGATAAAAACATCAAACACTGAAATACTATCAAATATTATTAACCGAATGAACTCTTTTATATTGAAGATTATTAAAAAAAATTAGATTTTTAATAATAAAAAATGATAATTTGTGAATGCTTAGAAGACACCAATCTATATCACCTCAGTCAACCAGTACCCCGATTTGGCAAAAGAATTTATAAGATTACGTCCATAAAAAACGGTGAAAGGTAAACAGTGGGGTTACATTCTCTATTTGTTGAAAAAAGATATAAATTAGCCGGTAGGTATTTTAAATCTTTCTTAGCTGTCTGGCCGGGATATGTTTACCGCTTCGCAAGTTTTTTCGATTGTCTTCCAATTTTAAAGTACATTCTATTTTAAAGATGGGTGTTATCTTTTTAAACGTTTATTTGTTTGTAATTTATTGAATTATAATAATTATTCTAAGCTGGGATGTTTTTAAATAAGTATTTATTCATGTACTATTAATTTATGACATGGATTATGACAAATACAAAAGTGTTTTTAGAAATTTAGTAACAGATTTTTACATTCTGTTAGGTATGTGTAATGCATATTACATTACTGATTAATATTTAATTATAAAACATTTTAGAATAGGTAAACTTTAATCAAACAATACAATATTCTATAAAATTTTCACGCATACAAAAAGGTTTCGCATGAGAAGTTAATCTTTGAAAATTAAAAAAAATTACCAATTTTAAGCATTAAGGCTAAAAATAAAAGAAAAAACCACAATATGAGTATAAAAATAGATACATTTACAAAAATATTGCTAGATTTGTCCTAACACTAATGTGTCTTTCAACAGTTTTAAAATCGTTGATACCAAACGGGTGTAAACAACAGAATTTTTAGCGAAAAAAATGTAGATCATGCTAGAAATGTAAAATAAAACAAAATATAAGAGCCGATCAGGATGCCGATCAAATTTACGACAGTAAATTGAAACCGCAGTAAAAAGTAAAATCAAGTTTAGTCAAACATTTTTTTTTGACGGCCTTCATAGTAAATGATGAATATAAAATTGTACTTGTCTTTATAATAAAGTAGTAACATTATATGTAGATAAATACTCTCTCTTAATCATAGGGGATAATCGAGAGCAGTCTTTTGTCGATAAATAAAATCTTCTTCAGATTTGATTTTACATTTATTTTGCCTTTTTACCTCAATTTAAAGCGTAATCTGCATTTCCCTTTAACAATTCTGTATGAAACACTAACAAGTACAGATTTTTTAAAATGAATTTTAATAAAATAAGTAGTTTTACCTGGCATCATTAAAATACAACGTAAATGTAAATAAAATATAATAATTTAAGAATAGAACTTATAAAATAAAAAAAATTTGTAAATAGAAACCAAAAACTAAACTATATAGCGTTACTGTGAAACATATAGGCCAGGGCATCAGAAGGAAGAATGGTCCTTCTGCGAAATTGTCAAGATGCGGAAACGATACTTGAATTTTTCTTCCTAGCTAAAGTGAGCAGACTTATTATTGTTTTTGGGTTAACCATAAATTGAATTTTCTAGGAAATACCACACGGTAGCCGTACAATGATCGTATAACGAAAGTTCTCAAATTCATTACTAGTCTGCATTTTTATTCTTATACATCAAGTGCTTAAGTATCATTCCCTAATTATTAATTTTAGCCGATTTCAGTGTGCACTTAATGGATTATATAAACATGTATATTATACCTACCTAAGTCTACTGATAAGAGTACAGGAATGAACAGCTCTCTGAGATAATTTATTAGTTAATCTGTAATCTGGTTTGAGAGGAATATTCTAAGAGAAATATTATATAACATAATCTTTTAGATTCTAAAAAAAATTGACGCTAACAAGATTTATATTTAAGAAAAACTATTTTTATATTTTCATTTTATATAATTAATTAATTTTAGCAACATTATTTAAATATTGATGGCTAATTTATTTCGATAGCGTACATCTTTAATAACAAAAAAATCCATCGTAATTTTATAAAATAAACGTTTTAGACTTTTCAATTAAATGATTACGCCAAACATCTTTCGATAATTGTTTTAAGGAAGATTAAGATAATAATATCCAAAATTCATACGATATCAGAAGATGAATAATTTTATTGTTACGTTTTTTAGTAACTTATACTAGATTAATTTCCTTTGTAATGCTTTTTTTCGATAAATGAACTAAACTTTTAAAAAAGAATTCAAAAAACGTTTTAGAGTATAGTGAGCATGTCTTAATATTCTGATTATTATTTAGTACAAAGGAAATATTTTTAGCCTATTCCAAAAGGAATAAGGTTAAAGTTTATCGTATTTTATATAAAGAAAAAAACTATTGGAACCGAAGAGAATTAAAACTTATGAATATGTAGTCATTAAATGAATAGATCTTTTTTTAAATGTAATTGAAATATTAAGTACTTCTCTGTATCTAAAAACGCTTTTAGGAATAAAAAAAGTAGAAAGAATAAGAGAAAACGAGATCGTATTTTACGAAATATAAAGAAGTCTATATTTTAATATTTTCCATCTTAATTGAGCTATAATTGCGAACAATCATGTCTTCCCTATATTTTAACACAACTTTGTGAAAAATTTTAATACCATTATTTTTCATGCCATAAATGAACAAAATTTTTGGTTTAAACCAAAAATTGTTATAAAGCTTTATTTCTCCTCATCTTTCCTTCTAAAGGAAAAAAATTTTTTCGTGTAACCATGTTCTTCCTGAAAACAAACTTATTTTTGGAAAAAAGGCGGATGAAGGCACACACACTGGTTTTCGTTTCACACTTTTATTCCTGTCAACTCCTTTTAATACTGCTAATTAAAATATGGATTTTTTATTAAAATAGAAAAGATTTTAGGTAATGCTTTTATTGCTGTAAAAATGTAAAGAAGCCAGCACTAAAAGAACTAAAATACTTTTGATGACTAAATTATATAAAAAAATGACTATGAGAAAAAATTTGGTTGTTATCTTATAATCTCAAGTTGCTATTACAGAATAATATTTGTTTCAGATTTTTATTTTTATTTTAATGACATACGCGTAACCCTTTTCCCATCACAATGCTCCGCGCTTCTTAGCGCTCCGCAAAAATAGTTGGTATCTGATTGCCTCTCTTCATAGTCTTATGCTACCCTCTTGTGAAAAAATTTTCAAAAAATTACAGTATATTAACGAGATTTAACAGATTCTGACAAAAAAAAAACCTTACGATTGGATATTTTTTATGCCTGTAACAACAAAAAAATTGAAACCGTACAAAAATTACGATAATTTAATTGCAGAATTTTTTTTGCGCATTTCTACCGCGTTTTTTATTAGCGAAATTTTTTTTTTTTTTGATTTGTGTTTATGAAACATAGTTTGCTGATTAAAAAAAAAATACTTTCAAGCAAATCGGTTGAAAGTTGGGCAAAATATGATGAAAAACCCGTGTCATAAATTACAGATTAATTAGCATATCAGTTTCGAGAAATTTTTATAGTTATTTATTTTTTCTTAGCGTTACATATAATGTAAAATTTATTTTAAAAATTATAAGACTTCCTTAGAGCATTTATTACGTAAAAAAACTTTTTTTACAACAGAGTATTGCTGTTACACGCCACGGGGGGGGGGGGGGCAATAGAGTTCATGAAACGCATAATAATTACCCCAGTAATTACAAGCTATTCGGTACAAACAACAGTTATTTTTTATGTTACTATGTATATAAAATCGTAATATATATTATATATATATAATATATAAAATAAGAAATTACGAGCGCGCACTAGTTTTTACACCAACATATAAATCGCAATATGGGAGATTCCCCAAAAAAACAAAAGAATGAAATAGATGAAAAATAATAAATAACCTAAACAAATAAAATGAAGTAATAAATTTATAAATAAAAAGCTCTTACCCCTAGTTGGTGATATTTTGGCGTGTGTGATACACGAGAAAGCATCCATCTAAACAGAGTGGTACCTCACAAGCCACACACCTCCAGACTGATCTTACGCGAATGCCGTTTGCCGAGCACACAACGCATTGTCTAAAACTGTTTGTTCCCTCACGTTTAGGAAAATGTCTTGCTTCACAACTTTCAAGACGTAAAAATTCACGATTTCTTACATAAGATCCTCGTGCAGAAAATCTCGTAGGAGATGATGAAACAAGCCCTTTCAAAACCTCATTTCGAAACCATCAGAAGGATTGGTTCTTCTCCATCTTATTGCCGTATTATTTATTATTTATTGTAAGCCGTATAAGCATTGACAAGAAGCATATCAAAAATGTGGAAAAAGAGCATGTCAAAAATGTGGAAAAAAAGTTTTTTCGTCCATTTTGTCATGCGCCTATGTAAGTAATAGCTTGAAGACAGAAGATAAGATTGATCAACAGCCCCCATATAATTATTGTAATCTACAATCATTACAGGTCTCACGACATTTTCTGTACCGTGAATTGTTACACTGTATTTACCCTCTTCAGCAGGCCCATGAATAGAAGACAGAAGTGTTACCATTCACTTGTCATTGAATAGAATACAAGATATTCCATCCAGTGTCGTACGACAGGCTAACCGGTGTCTGGTCAAACCTAATTGTTTACGTCTGTTTCGTGTGAATTCAGCTGGCATTCCAGCACGATTGGATCGAGCTGTTCCACAAGCTAGAATTCCCACATCTTTCAGTCGTCGATATAATTGCAGGGATGAAAAAAAATTTTCCATATACAAATGATATCCACAATTTTCATAACCTGCAATTAGATCGATAACTGTACGTTCAGTAATTTTTTCGTTTACATTTTGTTCCTCTCGTTGTCTCCCGAGATATACATTCATATCGAATGTGTACCCAGAATTATCGAAAAGTCTGTAAACCTTTATCCCAAAGCGCTTTCGTTTACTAGGTATATACTGCCGAAACAAGACTCTACCCTTGTAGGCGCATAAAACCTCATCAACTACAATTTGTTGTCGTGGATTACAGAGTTCACGAGATTTCTGACGAGCAATTTAAAATATTTCGCGTACTCTCCAGAGACGGTCATAGTTACCAGTTTGCATTTCTGATTCTATCGGTGGATCCTGGTTAGTGAAATACTTCAAAATATGAAGAAAGACAGTTCTCGGTAATGTATTCCCAAACCAAGCGAAATGGGAAACCTCGTCAGTCGACCAGTATTCTTGTAAAGTGTGTCTTACAGTATGACCCATTTCCAGGATGATTGCAAAGAAACGTTTCATCTGGGCAAGACTAACGTCACCTTGAATTCTGTCCTTAGGTAATGGCCTATCAGGTCTACGGCTTTGAAAATACAAATTAGTTTGTGATGTTACTTTTTCAAGGATAGCCCCAAAAAACAACATAGATACGGCAAACGGCGTCTGCCCATGAATACGGGGATCAGGAATATATTCAGGCACATTGTGTAAATTCCTACGACGCTTCTTAGGCCGACCTCTCTTATGAGGAGCGGATTTAGCCAAAAGGTCGGGATTCTTTACAAATGCACCTGGTTCCGGAGCCGTAAAAGGCAAACTGTTTAGTGTGTCATATTTACACCTATCAGTACAAACTAACCAGGGATTTCCAAGAACCGGCAGACGACCTTCCAACTCGTAACCTTCGTCATCTGTAACTGTTTCGTCATTTTGGGCCCGGTCAGTTGGATTTTCTTGTAACTCCGCCGTGTCAAGTTCCTCATCTTGGAGAGGAAATTCAACAGCTGGTTGCATTTCAACATCCAACTGCACTGGAGAACGATAATGGATTTCATGAAATATATTACCGTTTCCTTCAGCATGTGGATGTAGAACTGAACCGGCTACATTTATTTTCTGTTCCGTGTCAGTATCACTAATCGAATGACCTGGATCATCATCGTCGCTACTAAAATTCAGGAGATGCGGTTCCGAAAAATCGTTACTCCTAATTTCAGTATTTTTGATGTCATCCAAGCCCTCAAGGTCGTCACTGTCATTTTCGTCATAATCTGAAAGTTCTTCGTCAAGAGCAAACCTAATCTGTTCGTCATTCATTGTCTCGATAAAAAAAAAATTACGGCAAATAAAAAAAAATCACAAATTTAAAAAAAACGCCCAATATGTGAAAAAAATCGCACTGAATAAAAAAAAACCGATGTAATTTTGAAAAAAATAATGAAATAATATATTACCAACGGAACGCCGGTTTGCGATAGTAAGTTACTTACTGCAGTTCACTCGTACTCACTCACACAATAAAGTAACATATGTTAGTATAAAGAAAGAGATTCAGTAAAAACTACGTTTTATAAAAATCCCCTCCACTTAAAAGGCTATTCGGATTGACAAAAAACTATTTTTACTGTATACTGTTATTCATTACGAATCGGTATGTGTTTCATTGATGCCGATATCTTTTGTCAGAAAAGATTTATTAGGCCTCAAATAAAAGTGACACATTTATGACCACAAATTCCTTTTTTTTTTGTGTGTGCCGTATAACATAACTTATTATGTGTTTCAATACATCGTTATGTTGCTGATATAATAAGCTAGTTTTGTAAATAATAAATAAATCCGTAACCCTCATAGCAATTATAATACACCAGTCACACACACACACACAAGCACATTTCTGAGAAAAAAATGGTCATATTCTTTCTTGTCCAAATAAAACATTTTAATTCGTATAACTATAGTTCAAATTGTATAATAAAACTGATTTCTTTGTGAATATAAAAAAATATAACCGACTTAGATCCCATATAAAATGTTTTTGTAACAGCGTTTTAAAACTGTCACCGCACAGAGCCACTTTACTGGCTTCCTGATCTGAAAAGGTTAACAACTTTAACGCGTAACAACTTTAACTGACTTTTTTCACTATTCCGAAGTTTAACAATTTTCTAGTTAAAATGGTATGTTTATTATGAACAAACAATTCAGAATGTTACTAAACTCGGTGATTTTAAAAAATCTTTGCAATGTGAAATAAGTTACCTAGTTTTCAAATGAAAAATTTTATAAATTTTCATCGCTATAATTTTTTCTGCAAGTTTATGATGGCCCCTTTAATAATATTTGAAAAGTTTTGCTCCTCACGTAGTAGTTACAAAATATGCGGTAATTTATCTTATATGGTATATTTCTTTTTAAGGATTTAGATAACTGTCCTGTGCTTAACTGTTTGATGCAGCACTTTGATAAGTGTCAGCACGAATCCTCTGTTCTGTTTACAGTGCGAACGAACTCGCGATTAGTGTCACTTATGCGGTAGCAAACAGTTAAAAATAAAAAAAAAAAATAGGTTTGTAGGGGGAAGTAACTTTAAAAAGTATATACGAATACTTTTGAGTATCCAAAGTATTTATACATTTTTTCTTAAAATAAAAAGCATAAAAAAGGAACCGAAATATGTTAATTCCAAATCAAAACTGAGTGTAATTTCTAAAATTTTGAAATTTAAATGCTAAATATCTTAATGGTATAGTAATGAATAATTTTTAAAAATTGAGATAATCAGTTAAATTGATAAAAAATCCAACTTAAAATAGCATGGGAAATCACTTAAGATTGTTTGTTATTGCTGTAATTGACTATTATATTAGGGACTGGATGTGTTTTACATACGAAAAAATAGCCAGAACAAAGACTACAATAAGAAGTCTAGTTAAAGTTTAGACGTTTATTGCATTAAATAATAAATTTATGGCGTCTTTTTTTTTAATATACACATCTTGTGTATACAACTTAAGCGTATCGGATTTGAACCTATCTCTTCATAAAACATTAGGAGTTGAAATTAAAAATTTTTTATTTATGTGAAGCTATGAAATTTTTGTCCTGATGGGTTTAATCAAAGTTGTTGCTGTGACTTGAGTCAGTTTTGTTGTTTATTTAAACCGGTGGTTGAGTGTGTTCCTTTTTCCGGTGTTGAATTCTTATCGACAAGGCTTTAACAGTATTTGTATCAAAAGAAAGCGTAGAGCGCTCATAATTTCTCGGTTTTCGCCGAGATTCTTCTTGGTATCTGATATTTGATTTAGACGCGTATTCGCCTCGTAGAGGGCCTTGAAAAGCGATCGAGGTTTTGTTCTACAAGGCACGTGGTGACGAAGTGGCAACCACTGCTAGTATAAGAACCCTATAACAAACAAGGTTTGGCTCAGGAAGGGCTCGTCCTAGTCCTGTTTGCGTTCTTTTCAGAGCGGTAGCCGTAATCACTGTTTTCGTAATTGCTTGCACTTGCGTAAACTATTCAGCAGCGTATAAGAAGTGCGAATAGTGGCAGGAGGATAATCAGACCTCCGACACCCGTATCTCGCTGCGGGTAGTTGTCACATTTGTGAGCTTGCCCGATTCAAAGTAGTAGATATCAGCGAGTAAGTAAATAGATTAGCTTAGCTTAACTTATCTTATTTACTTAGAGAAGCACTGGCGAAATTGTCGATTGTAGAGTCTGTAGAGTCTAAGTGAAACCCCAGGCGGGTTAGAAATGAGAGGAGTGTAGAGGATGTTTTCGTCTTCTCCTTCGACAACGATAGCCAAGCTAGTCAGGAAGGTACGTCCACCAAGCCCCAACGGGGAGTCTTAATCTTTAAGATTTTGGGGGTTGGCGTCCACATGGCCTTAGCCTATATAGCTTTACTTCCTACTACACCGCAAGCTGCTGAACTCTTTATACTATGGACATATTATACCAAGAACACTACACAAATTCCAAAATATACTCTTAGCCAACATCCTAATCTGTTTCTTCTTACACTTACACTCAGTGGTATTGCGACATCTAACGAAACGCAACCGTAACCTAAAATGGAAACTATCGTGCCGATGGATGAATGGCTCTACGTAGTGAGTTTCAAACGATATCCTCGGGGCACAGAGGACAAAACCTCGCCTACCCGAGGATGTGTCACTCATACCGGAGCAAAACACCGACTTGGATGAGGTGAAATTCAAGCTTGAGTGCAAGTTTTTGTTCAAAACTGGCAGACGTGATGTCCAAAGGTATCACGGTGTATTCGAAGTTTGGTCTACTCTGACAAGTTCCTGAGGGTAGATTGTTTGTGGGTTTCTCTTCTTGTAGAGTCAGGGAGTACATTGTTCTTCTAGAGGTGTTTTAAGTATTGCAGATTTGGTCATAGACCTAAATTCTGTCAATATGCTTTACTTTGTACGCATTGACGAGGGACGAGAGTCACAACCATGAAGAATGTCCTAAAACGGTTGAGACCCTACTTATGTAAATTGCGGAAGGTTGCGCAAGGATTGCAGGCACTCGGTCGATAGTAAGGACTGTGGTTGTTATTTGAGATCTGTTGAGATATATTTTAATCATTGCATGGATAAAAATGTACAGATAAATTCTGAAGGTGCTTACATTGCTCAGATCGAGTTAGATGAAATTGTTAAAAGGATGTCCCTTGATATAATTCTTCTGAAACATTCATACATGGTACAGGGCGATCTGCCTGGTACTACTGGTTAGAAAAACTTTTATGCCGGAAGTAACAGAACATCCACAGTTTTGTGTAGGAGAATATTGTATTATGTGCTTTTAAGGCAGGTTTCTGATACTCATCATGTCGCTGTAAATTTGTTATTGGAGTTGTTCTTTCTTATTTTCAATATAGAGATCCCTCTGAGAAACATTTAGAAAGGTGGGATAGAATAACCTCCTCTCGAAGGTTATTTCTGCATTTTATGTCTAAGCATGTATGTTCACTCTTATTATTTATCTTACTAACATATTCTACCTTCAGTTTTGCAATTTCAATGCTATATCATTTATAATTACATTTTTAACTTTTATAGAATCTTACAAACCTCTGACTTATAAAATTTTCTGAAATCAACGTTCATTTATAACTTTTCTTCAATTTTTAACATTCACAGAAAAGTTACTATTAAATTTATAAAAACGTTTATTTTATTTTAACTACCAAATAATTTACTTCATTTAACCATTTACATCAAGTAGTTAAATTAGGTTATTACAGATTTGCCGATTGTTTCTTTGTTTTAAAACTTTTGTTTTATTTTAAAACTTATCCATCAACTAAAAGCTAATAAGGTTCCAAACAAATGAGGGGAAACTATTATGGTTTTACTGCTTGAAAATTTATAACAAATGATGATGTGAAGGGTAGATTGAATGGAAATTTCAAGTTTCCATTTGCAGTGCATCATTACTTTAGTTACTAAACTTGAGGGAAGTTTCTTTTGTTTTGTAATTATATTTCACTGAATACTGCAACTGATAATTTATAAACTGTATGTCAGAAAATAATTCCTTAACTTTGTCCTAAATATAAGTCAAGTAAAAAAAGAGACTTGTCTCCGGATCTTTCTTTCTTATTGAAAAACATTTATTTTACTCCCTTATTATTAAGGTTATAATTTTTTTTTTTAGTTATATAAATAAATTTATTACTTTATTCATCACTTATCTTTAAGTAAAACTTATCATAGCAATATTGGAGCTGTAATAGAATAACGATGAATATTTTCCTTCCTTGGCAGATGAGTGCAAAAAAAGTAATAGCAATTCTCTTTATTGCGTTTTTTTTGCTTGTTGACTTAATTCACCACTACTCTACTACTCAATTCTGTCCTCAAAGCCACCTGGGTTCTATTTTGATTTTAATTATGAAATAGACGATCTGATAACCCATGATTTTACAGTATTATTCATACAGAAAAGTATTTAATTTGGAAAAGAAAGTCTTATTGCATCAGGGTTCCATAAGCTTTAAATTTATCTGATAATAATCATCCTAAATTAAATTATATATTAAAATAATTAATTAAATTATGTATTAATTTATTCTGAAAGATCGGCCGGTGAAACGTACACCGATCAGTAACTTAATCTGACTTTTCCCTCAAGTGCATATAACTCAGCTAATTCCAATATGTTTCTCTCAATGTAGCAGTGATGAAAATTTGGTAATATAATATAATCAAACAGTGTAGCTACAATCGCGATAATATGAAATTTATCATAAATTAAAATAAAACATAATCTTGATATTGTAAAAATTTTAAATTTCCTATTTTAAAATGATTAAAACTATAAATTTTGGTAAATAAATTTAAAAATAAAATTAATTTAAATATATTTATTATTTAAAAGGAAATAATCTATATTTTCCTGATATGTTTACTGTTAGTTTTTTATAACAATGTTAGAGGTCTACGATCCCGAAAGTGAAGTAAATAAATATTAAAACAGAAAATATTTTTTTTTTATAACGGAAATATAAAGATAAAACTTTATTCAACAAAACGGAAAGAGAAGTGATTAATAATAGATTAAGAATTTAATTGCTGTTTATGCTTACGTAAAAACACAGTACTCATTCAGGTATATGTAATCCTCTTATAGGTTTAAAAGAAAAGAAAAGAATTCTTCATTAAAAAGAGCTTGAAGAAGGTAAACTAAAATTTAAAAGGAATTTCAACAAATTTTATTTTTTTTATAAAATAATCTTTATCGAAAAATATATTATTGCATAAAAGACAATTATGAAGAGAAAAAATACGTTAACTTCATATGATTGCATAAATTTTTTATGGTGTTTTATTTTTGCATAAATTTTAAGTAAATATACTACTTCTTTAAGGTTAGATAAAGCTCTGTAATTGGCTTCAGCTCAATTCATGTTTACCGTTGGTAACACCAATAAGAAAACCTAAGACTAATTAATTAACTTTTTAACATAATTAACTAATTAATTTTTTTAACATAAGAGAAGTACCCTCCTCTTATGTTAAATAAATTAATATATTATCGTTGTGTCGCTGTTTTATCAGACGAATTCGTAAGCAGACGTACCTTTTTAAAAAAATGTTTATTTAAAATTTTGAACTTACCTTTTATTTTTATCATACAGTGTATTATTTGCAATGCAACACATAAAATCCGTACAAGTTATTATTTGATGAAAATATTACAAAATGTTTAAATTAATTTTTCAAAGATGGTTAGGATGTAATTATATTAATTAATAATATGTATTAATTATACGATATAACGATATCATGTAATACATATAGTTTTTATCACTAGAAAAACGTAGTTGTAAAATGTATTAACAACCCGTTTTTATAATCTACGTATGTAGTCAAAGCAGTTTTACGACATTTGACGTACTTGTTTATGTTTATTTGTCATCACAGAATCCCTTTTTGTGAAAAACATTTGAAAAAATTATGAGTTTATATTAAAAGTTAGTGATCCAGTTGCATCGCTGCAAAACTGTGAGTGTTGCAGCTTCTGTTAGTCTCCTAGGGATCAGCTTTGCCTTATTAGTAATCAGGTATATAGTGTTGTTTTAAGTAGACAACAAAAGTAATAATTCGTGTACAGAATAGAAGACTGAACAAAAACGACACTATATTTTAATCTGTTTTTACAGTAAATTTTTTTACAGAAATTTAAAAAACATTATAATTAACTCATATATCTAATTTAAATACATGGAAGAAATAACTGAAATGCATTGTTTATAAAAACAAGTCAACTAAACAAAAACAAGAAAAATGGATCTGGCCTACCAACTATCAAAAGATGTTTACAACAAAAAGGATATCTCAACAAAAGCCAAAATCAAACACTACAATACGATAATTAAACCGAAAGCCTATACAAATCAGAGTAAACACTCAGTTATAAATCAAATGAAATAAATACAATAGAAAAGAGAAAGGGAAATTATCAGAAAACTAGTAGGACCAATAAAAATAGATAAAAACGAATAAAAATTCATAAGTAAAAAAAATCTCTACAAATACAAATTAACTAAGAAAATATCATTCTATCAGAAAAAGAAAAGACAAATCGTTTGTTGAAAATGTGGACGAAGATTTACAATCAGGTTACAACAAAAAGAACGAAATCCATGGAACTGAGGAGTTCAGACACCTAAAATAAATTAAAATGTCAGAAGAAATACAAGGTAGAAGAATATTCAGAAAATTGCAACAAGATTTCAAGGTTTCAAGAGAAGAAAGAAGAAAAACCAACGTCTGGTCAGAAAAGAGAAGCTAAAAACAAAGCAAAAAAATTAAGAACTATTGGAAAACCAGTAACGAGAACAAACAGAAAAAGAGCAATGAATGAAAAATATTGATTCATGTGATTCTCAATCTGCTGAACACGAAAAAAAATAGTTGTTTTTGATGATTAATATTATAATTTCAAATAATCATAATAATAGAAACAGAAGAGGCATTGTCTATTTATATATTGCATGAATTCAGTGAATTATTACTGTAAAAGTAATAAATATTATAAATAGAAAAAAATAAAATTAATAGAATAATTTTCTGACTAGTACAATAATTAATGGAGTGCAAAAATTCAAAATACAGAATACTACAACAAGAATCAGTGAATACTTTCATTATAGTTTCATTCTTATTTTGAATAATTATAAATCCAATTAAAAAAAGAAATTTGTTTAACTATCTAATTCATTAAAAAATAATAATGGAAAGTTTTCCATGTTTATATAATAAAATTTTCCACGTTATATAATACAAACGAGTTAAGACGTAAAAAGTTATTTTATTCAATAATTTATAATAACTAAAATTACAAAGTGTTGAAAAGAACAATGAATTCAAAGGGTAAGATAAAAAGAGAACAATAAAAATGGGAACAGCGTAAAAATAATATAAAAACGACGACATGAATAAAAATATATCTTTTACTAGGTTTAATTTAAAAGCCAACAAGAAGTTTTGCTGAAAGAATAATTAAAATAATTTCTCAACAGTTTTTTTGTTTCTTTTTTTAATTTAAAATTTGTTTCTGAGTAGAAGACGGAAAAAATTTTAATACTAATAAATACATTTGTGAAAAAACTCTGAAAATTTCATTGTAAGAATTGTTTTATTTTTACAGTTGTAAGGTCTTAAATGCCACAGTCAAATTTGTTGTGTAAGAAAGAATGTTTTATATTCTAATCCTCTTCAGAATTCTCTGTCTCTTTGAGAGACGCCCTCAAGAGAGACAAAGACAAACTTTCATCTGTAAACCTTCTACAAAAATAAATTACTGATAACATATTTTGGAATAAAGGTGTGATTATAAATGTTATCTTACCTCAGGGCTAACGATGGACAGTCGATGCGTATTAATTCTCGAAAAAAAATAATTATCGACTTTTTGTTTATCAGTAGCAATTCACAGCAGTAGAAGTCTGGATTATATTATTACTTGATCGTTAGAATTGTTTACATTTTTCCTTCAGCAACAGTTAATTATTTTATTTTAAAAGAAATTTTTTAATGTAATTTTATCCTCACTGTAATTTCATCCCTATATAATAATTATTTTTAATTAATATACATATCTTCTTAGCTTTTAAAAAAGGAAGCCACAAATATACTTTTGGCCAATAAAGAAACCCAGTTTTTGTAACTTTTAAAAATGTTTATTCCTGAATAAAATAACTATTATTTGCAAGATAAAGTATAACTGGAAAACCTTCAATTCAAAAATGACCAAATTTTAGACGACAGCCGAGAGGGATGACTTTTATGCGTGTTTAACATGTATGCAAATTCATTTTGATTAAAAATATTGTTGTTGGTATGTGGATTATCAACAATCTCTCCGATAACTCAAAAAATTGCACATTTTGTTTTAAAAAAGAAAGTTTAATGCACGTAATTATAAAGTACACAAAAGTAAAGAAAAAATGGACTGTATCACATGCACCTATATACAATAATACAACAATATGCATTATAATAAGAAGAAATATAATAAAAAGAGAAGACGCGCACGGCTAGTTATCCCTACCACCGCCATTTCAGCAACGCGCTGCCTTCATATTGGTAGAGGAGGACTAGATAAGACAAAACAAATATATTTAGAAAAGCGTACTTTTCAAAATTTTTCATTAAGTTTTTTGAATAAGATCACAGTAACGAACTAAGTTAATAGAAAATTGATGTATAATTAAATTAAAGTACCTTTCACATTTTGCAGATTATTAAACTTTTTATTAAGCTCATCATCATTTTTATTATTTCAAAGGAACTGCGTATTAAATTGTATGCTAAAACTAAAATTTATAACTAGAAAAATTACATGATGCTCAGGTGTACAAGGACTCAGATGATGTGAAAGCGTGTTGGAGAAACGTGTAAACAAGGCTAAGGTCCAAATATTGAATAAACAAAGAAAAATTATTACGCAATATTGCAATTTTACAAATCATTATTTTGTAATAGAACTAAATAATGTCTACTTTCTAAAAAAAAAATTGTTTTTAATAATACAATTGTTTTACATGTAATAAATTATTTTTTTCTTTTACTTGAGTAATAGACCAGCTTTTCTTCATTTATTTACAAGTTTACCACTTCCAATGTAATTTTGTAAAGATGAATTGACAAAATATCAAAAGGATGTAATTTAAACCTTTTTAAAATTGAATCCTAGTGGTAAAATGTTATTGAAATTCAGTACTCTCATCAGGTTTAATTAAAAGATATACGTTTCTCTTTTTAAAGTCCTTTCCTGTAATTGGTAACGAGCTTTCAGCCGTTAATTACAGCGTAATATATCCGATAAATATTTCTTTTTATACCATTCGTAATAGAAAACATCTGTTACAACATCTGTTACATTAGGATATTAATCCATTACGCCAACTGTTATATTCTATTTAAAAAAAATATGTTAAGATTGTTATTATTATTAGCTGAATTTTTTGTAGAAAGAAGATAATCTTATTTACAGTGACAATAACCTAACAATGGTTAAAAATATACTACATATAACGAACAGACGTCTGGATTGAGGACCACATACGCTAAGCTAAACTTCATATAAATTTGTGGATGACTGGTTTAAAATTGTTTTGTCTGAAAAATTACCCTACCTATTAATTAATTTTCGCGTGACTGTACTTTCTACATCAGAGTGACATCAAGTAATAAATCATTACATCTATCTATCTCTTAAGTAAGAAATGATGAAGATAATTTCTATATCTTTAATTGTTATGGCGAATATTGTGATTTTCTGTTTACACAGCCTTCCGCTCTTGTAAAACTAAATACTTTTGTTCAATTTGATTTCAAGTTAAACTTAACCAGTACTACAAAGAAACTTCCTCGAGAAAAAAAGGTTAATTAAATTCGGTTCATTTGTTAAGGAGTAAGGCTTGAACATCCCAGAAAGTCAAATTGAGACCTTTTATCTCTAAGGTCGATTAATGTAACAACGGTCATCGATTTTTTGTTATTATGACTTTGATAATTCAGTTTCAAAATCGTTGACAAAGATTTAACACGAATATAATGTGCATGCGAAGGAATAACTCACATTAAATAGAAGAAATATCTTGTAAAATTTAATGGAAAATTGAGAAATTAACAATCTTACAATTTGCAATTGTACAATCTTTCAATTACAATCTTTAAAGTACAATCTACAATCTTTAAATTGTTTGCAGAAAAACTCTACAAACTATGAAAAATTAGAAATAAACAGTAAAAAGTTTTGCTTCTTTTCCTATTACTGCGATTTCTACATTTCATAACTTCATTAACACATTATACAATAATAAAAGTGTTTATATTCAAGAAAAGATTTTATTTATTGAAACAGTAATTTAAGAAACAGCTCAATTTAAAATCTTTCAAAAAATGACTTCTTTCCATTTCTGTACTTTTTATAGGTAGATACATCATGTATTAAATGTGTTCAACTTAATCTTATATGACACAAATTGCATGATTTTGATAGCATTCATTTTTGAAATATCTAAACTGCAGGAGTGGAACTCTTTCAAAATTGAACTTTCTTGCTATCTGATGGTAGTTTTATGAATCTGTACAATGAGAAAATGATTGTGTTGTACTAATATAAAAAAACGAAAAAATTTGATGTAGACATCACATGACTACCTTGTACGCCTATTAAATTACATATACACATTTTTTTTTTTAAATTAAAAGTACATAAAATTTTATTTCATTAATAAATTCTGATTTTTTTAATTGTTATTGAATTATTATTTATCGTAAAGATTTTTTTACAATCAGAGGTTAATAATTAAAATAAATATATTAAAAAATATAAATAAAATATATTTTAGTTAAAAAGGAAAGAGGAAATTAAGTGTGACTCGACCCGATGTGCCTTTCCCTACGAAATCCAAATATTTAATTAATTAAGTGGTCATTTGGTTATAACTCTGGAACTAATGAAAATAAATATCACTAATGTATATCGTTGAAAAGCTTATTACAAGGGCTTATTACTGCACTTAAGAAACAGCCAAAATCCAATTTTTTTTATATTTTGGGCTTTTTTGACACTTTCTCCAGTCGATTGCAATAAAAAGGGGAGGTGCACAACTAGACAGAACAGTCCTAAATCCAAAATTTCAACATCCAACGCCTAATCGTTTTTAAGTTATGAGAGATACATTCGCACATATGTACGTACAGACGTCACGCTGAAACTAGTCAAAATGGATATTCCGTTGAAATCTGAAAACCGAAATTTTTCGCGATCACAACACTTCCTTTACTCCGTACATGAAAGTAAAAAGGAGTTCAAAATCATGAAAAGTATTATTCTGAAATTATAAAAAAGTGGAATATCTGGTGTAGAGCATACAAACCAGTCTGCAAAGTTAATAACAGCAAGGATAATTGGAAAAAGGTGCCGGTAAGCTCATAATCTTCAATTTATTTAACATTAATTAAAATCGAGTTTAAACATAAATTTTCTTTTTTTACCTAGATTCTACAAATAGTTAAAATAAAATAAAAATATATTACAAAATAAAATAAAATTTTTTTATAATAGTTATAATTATTTAAACTCATAACTGTAAATTATAGTTTGGTAGATCCCTGTCTACTAACAATTGAAAAACAAGTACACCTAACATAAATTGTATCCAAGAATAATTTAAAACTGTACTGTGTAGGATTACTCAAAAGTTTAGTTGTGTAGTTAGTTAACATGAGTTTATTTCTGACACATCATATCAAAAGTCTGTTTTTTGTTTCAAGTGCAAAAGCCTGGGTTTCTCAAAATCATCAGATCTGGAAAAGTGACAACTGCATTACAAAATTAACGTCTGAACACCAAAAATGTGCAAGAGTACTTTTACAGTCATTTATTGAAGGATACAAATAGAAACACACAATGAAGAATCTAGTTCCAGTTCAGCAAAACTGCAATCCTACTCTTTTAAACATTTTGTTCAGCCTAAAAAAGATAAACTAAGAAAGGAAGTATGTAAAAAGCACTTCTTAGTACTTTTGTTATTGTTAATGCTAAAGCATGGAAAGTTCCAAGCTGATAAGAGAGGAGTAAGGAACAAAAACAAATTGCTACTAGAAAACGATCGTAAGCTCATTCAAGAACATATTGCTTTTTTCCTGATTCAACTACTGCTTTTCACATGAGCAGCACTATCTTAATCCTCAACTGAATGAGGAAGTTAATGTATGATATGTTTAAAGAAAAGCATCTCATTACAAAAATTAAATACAAATATTACTTGAATTATTTTCGTAACTAATTTGATTTAACTTTTAGACAACCTCAAATAGAAACATATGTAAAAGATAAATAACACTTAATTAAAATAAGAACTTCAACATTAAATAAGAAAGCTGAAAAACTCTTGCGAAGTACTGGACAAGAAGAACGATTTTTCGTTTCTGACAAATTCACTATTTCTGAGTCGGCGTATATTATTATTTATTTAATTAATAAGTTTCAAATAATTTATTATCAAATATGTGTGAATTCACTTATTATTACAAAATTAACCTAGTTTTCATGATTTAATTTACCATTTTCAATATTTATACTAAGATTAAATACAAATAACAGCATATTGATAATAGTTATCTTATTATTATTATTATTGTTATGTTTAGGATTATTTTGTCAAATAAGTTTAACGCTTGCATGGGAAAATGGAATGAAAATTTCATTGCGTATGAAAAATGCCATATAGGACCGGATTCGAAACCTGCCTTCTGGAACGTATATTTAAGATGCGTATGCCAAATGGGTATTCATGATTTTTATTATTTAACTTAAAAGGCATATAAACTTTGAAGTTTATCTTGTAGAATAATTTGCAAACCGTTTGAACAAAACTTTCTAACATTGATTCTTGTCAGATTGGTTTAAAATAATTTTGTATGATAAAAGTTTTTAAATAGATTTTACTAAAAATTGATATAGGATGGTGACTTTTGAATGATTCTTACAATCTATTTTTTCGGCCAATTCTAGGAACCAAGTGACCATAGTTTCCGGTAAATATTTAAATTGTTTCATTCCAATTTCTCCATCAAGAAAACAATATACGAGAATACTATTATTTTTATACGCTTTTATTTAACTTACTCTGTCCACTGAATCGTCAGAATTTTAACAGAAATATTTAATCTACTTCCTGATGAGATAAAAGGCTAAAATTTTGCCCACATGCTAATCTTCGATGACAATACACTCCGATAACAAAACATTCCATAAAAAAATTTATTTTTATAGAAAAATTTCGTTTGCAAACAATCGAAATTCAAACAACCGCGCATGCATATGAAAGACTTCGACGCAGAAGGCCAGTTAGGAGTACTTTTCTGTTACACAAGATAATAAATATTTAATAATATGGACAGCTGTCACTACTGTCAGTGAATCACAGCTCTTAGATTTATGAACTATTGTTTCTGAGTCGGTTATTCATTTTGCTACATCATTATATTTCAGGATAAATCCATCTAAAATTGTATACACAATTGTGTAGTTACCTAATCATTTATTCATATGTTTAAAAGTGATAAATTAACACATCTCCCTGAGATTGTGTCCGAGAAGTTTCATAATAATACACTGTCTAATTGTAACAGTAATTTTTTTTTAGTCTGAGTCTAAACAGTATAAAAAAAATATATATATATATATTTTATATATATATATATGTACATATGTATTTTTTTTAATTTAAAAAATACGCGTTTATTTAAGTAATGTTCATTTTTTCTATCCCCTGGGCCCAATGGTTGGTGATATCAAAAAACTTTACCTATATAAGTTTTGGGCCCTTATTCAAAGAATAGTAGAAACTTTAAACGAATTCGATATTTTACTTAATAAGAAAGTTATAGGGATATTTTTTTTCGAAAAAGCCCTCCATGGTCCAATTTTGCCCATTAACGAACTCGATAGAGATTTTGGGACATTATATATTATGTATCAATTTGAAAGTGATTGGCGCAAAGTTACGGGAGTTATCGTGTTCACAACAAACTGAAATATATATATATATAAACTTTTGAACTGACGGTGGTTTTGGGGTCTGGAGGATTTAAATCGCGAAGATATGTCGAAATTTTCCTGAAGTCGAATCATGGTACCCATTACAATAGGTCTTATGAAATCTACCTAAAAGCTGAAACCGCAAACAGACAATTTTGTTTCACTAACTAACTTTATTCACTAAACTGAACTGAGTTGGACAGGACTGGACAAGATTGGGATGAAATTTATTAGAATTGACTTAACCAATTTTTATTTTATTTTATTTTTTTTTGTTAGAGGTGGGGAATCCCATTTACGGACGCCTAAGAGTGTCGGGCTCGCTAACAGATGCCACAAGATGTTATTAATATGCGTATGTAAACCTGCGCACTACCGACTAAACCGCCACCCCTGGCTACCACCCTTCCTGGAACCGCTAGCGAAGCATTCCTTCCTATAAGGGGGAATTGAACTGGACTTGAATACAGAACTGGGTTTGTCTTTACTGGACTAAATTGGATTGAACTGTACAGGACTGGAATTACTGGTGTGTTTGTTTTGACTGGAGTCACCTTAACTGAACACGTCTGAACTGAGATGGAATGGAATAGACTGGGCTGGAATCGAGTTGACTGAAATGAGTGGAATATAATGGACTGAACTGCGCATGTCAATACATGCGCAGTCCAGTCTGAACCAATACATGCGCAGTCCAGTCCAGACTGGACTGGGGTGGACTGGTTTCGACTGGGGTGAACTGGACTGGAGTGGACACCCTAAACATTGACCTAACCTATCCCTAACCCCTCAGAACGAAACTGGACTTGAATATAGAACTGGGTTTGTCGTTTCTGGGATAAAAGGGATAGGAATGAAATGGACTGTACAGTACTCGCCTAATCTGAACTGTAATGGAATGGTTTGGGCTAGAACATTTTTTATTCTTTTTTTTCTTTTTACATTTTTTAAACGTCTGGCTTTTTTTTTAAATCAGGGGGTGAAAAAGAAAAGTTTTCATTAAAAAATGAGAAATTTTCATTTTCATTTTCATTATTTTTGTTTTTATGTAGATCTGCTACAGTTTTTGTCATTAGTTTGAGTAAATCATCATTTTTCTTTTTATTTTCTATTTTGTAATTATATTCCTGTAGCATTTTGCTTTTATTTTTCGTATCTTCAGTGGTATTAATATGAATATATCTTGGCTCCTGCCAAGACACATCCATGTCAACGAGGTTGGTTTTATTATCTTTATTTATTCTTTCTTTCTTTCTGGAAAAAAATTTGTTCAAGAAGTATTTTTTATCGGTACTGCTTGATATTAATAAATAATAATTAATATCTGATAAATACTGATGAACTAATAACATTTATTCTGTTTCCATGAAAACGACTAAATAAAAATATAAAAATTTATTAATAAAATAAAAAAAAATTATAAATCACCAAATTAAAGTTTCGTAAACTAAATAGCTGTAATATTATGCTACAATAATTATCTATTATTTTTTAGCCATTAACACAAGAATAAGATTCATCTCAAATAATGCTTTTTGTAGAAACAATAATTTGTTTTGCACAGAAATGTTTATTTTAAATTTTGGATTGTTTCGTGTTTAACAATATTGTTTTTTATTTTATATCTCGGTAAGACGGGTGATCACAAAAATACAAAGGGGTTTTAGTAATCGATAACAAAACTAAAAAAATATTTCGAAACGATAATGTGGTATAGTTTTTATAAATACTATAATCATAAATCATACAATTAATAGTTTTGGAATAAATAACTCGAAAATGTATAAAAAAAGTTCTTTATTAAAATAATAACGTAGTAAAATTAGGGTAGTTTTATATCAAGAGTTATATGCAATGTGTTTTTTCGGTTGATTGTACAGAAACCTTATCAATTTAAAATCTTATGTACAATCCGAAAAAGATAATAGTTTTTAAAAAAGGACCCCTTCAACATAGGCAAGTGGGGTATCAAATTACTGGATTTTAGGCGCTGAACTCGATTCTGATAACAGATTTGGAATGTCTTTTTGTTGAGATACAGACAAAAACGGAATGGGTCAACGATCTGATCCTTTCAAGCCCAGTAAGGCGTTAGGAAGATAGCCAACGAAGGGAGAACAAGAAATAATGAGTCCAGAGGAAGAATCTCAGAGGTTGATGACGCCATCTACCAGCATGGAGTCGGTGAATACTGCCGAAAGAAGAGAAGAACGAGGAGGGTGTGAAATCAGAAAGCGACGAAGACTCCCAAGTAAAAAAAGCGGAGAACTAGTTAAGTTAATTACCGAACTAGAAGAGCTTGCTACTACGTCAAATGTTAATTGTAGATAAAAATACTATGAAGGAGGTGAAAGAGGTTGTACGGCTTCATGCGGCATTGTTGAAGAAAAGATCCGTTGAGTAAAACACAACTGACATAGCTGCGCAGACTGATTCTCAAGAAGAGCGTGAGGGGTTGTGCAAAAAATGTTAAAAAGAGATCTTAGTGAGGAAGAGTTGACTGAATTGTTGCTCAGGAGGTGGCGGGCTGAGGTCTATAAGTATGCGGTAGATTGTAAAGATTCATGTTTGGAAATCGAGGATGTAGATCCGGTGGTGGTTATTGACCTTGCATCCCTAAAGACACCGTTTGTAAAAAGTAAAACGTAAGGCAATAAAAAACTTATAATAGGACAATTGGTGGCTATTAAATTACCGTTTACACAAATCAGCGAATCCCTGCACAAATCATTCGGGTGCAAGGGATTTCCACACGTGCAAATCTGTTTCTCTGAGCATCTCGCGGGAGTGTGTCCGAATTTTTGACAAACGAAATACCGCAGTGGTGTTGGGATGAACGGACGCACATCAAGCCTATGAAATTCTGCTTTTATTTTCTACGGACATTTAGGTATTCCCCCCCCCCCCCCCCCCCAGCTGCTATTTAACCACGAGCTATCACAAAGGGGCTGATATTAGATGAGTCATTCTTTTTCTTTATTAATAAGTACATAAGAATAGGTCCTCCACTCTTAGGTTGAAGCATGGTTCAATCCCTCCTTTCTAGTACTATGAACTCTTCCTTATCACTAAAATCAACGCTTTTCCTCCTTTTCGGTACCGAAGAAAGAGGTTCTACAGAACGAGGGTTTTTACCTGGATCCTCTGCCACGGAAGTTGTGAAGGTTGTTGTTTTTATGGTCTTATAAGTCGTCAGTCAAAATGTCAGAAGGTGCGGGCTGGGCGACGGTTGGGCGTGCCCCGGATCAATGATTCTGCCTGGGTTCCCCAGTCAGCCGCCTCCCACAAATTTAACCCGGGCCGGGGAGTCAGGTAGCCTGACCCACGATACTAACATTCCAAGGATCGCACGTAGTACCACCGATGCAAACAGCGAAACCTAGAGAAGCATCCGAGCAACCAGCTCGGATCAGGGTCATCATACGTGAGGGTGTAAAGGGCTCTTTCACTGTATTTAGAAAACCAAAAAACATACAGAATTTTAAAATAAAAACACTAAAAAAACACTTACTGGGCGTAAAGGGCTCCGATCTTAAAATAAAAGAGAAATTAAATCCTAGTATATAAATGGAAAAGAAAGTTTCCACAATACTAATAATACTAATGTCCCCTTTTTTCCTCTCCCTTATTTTATTTAAGCACCCACAGGGCGACCAGGCCGCCGTTAAGCCACACATCAGTCGCTCCGGGATGCCGTGACAGTTGATTCCCCCCATAAATAGTCCTGTAAAACGTAACCCATCTGGGTTCCTCCCGCGTCATAAGAGCAATTTGACCACCTTTTCAGGACCCTGTTCAGAACCTAAGGAGCCTGGATCAGGTCAGGCTGCGGCGCGAGTGTGCGGCTTCCTTACAGGGGTTGGAATGGCGCATGGAGCACAGGGAGGAGATGGAGTTGATGGCTGAGCAATTCGGCCGGGCCATCCAAACTGGCTGCGATAGGGTACTACGGCAGCCTCGGCCAATGGACGGACCCTTAGGTATTGGCCAGTCCGCTGATCGGAGAGTGCCTGGAGCCGTCATGATCGCTGCTTCCGGGGTACCGTCTGTTAAACTCAGGAGGAAATCCGAGAAAAAGTGGTGGTCCTCTGACCTTAGCGTGCTGCGCGCAAGAATTAGATCCGCTAGAAGAAGATACCAGCGTCGCCCACTAACAGGGATTATCGTTAATGACGTGCGCTCTGAGGGTCTGTGGATCTACTGGCGCGCCCGTAATGAGTATGTTCATGCCATCTGGGAAACCAAACTCAAGTTTTGGCAAAACTCCATGCGCGTGTTGCAGCGCAGCCGCTGGCAGCTCGCAAATTTATATTACCGGCCAAATCCATTGCACGTGCTGCCCTGCGTTCGATGCGGGTTTGGTGGTCGTGACCACCCTTTAACATCTGTGGCGACTTACCAGACATTCCTGGATACTGTGTTCCAGATGCTCCAGAAGGTAAAGCGGAAGTCCACGTTTGGGCGGGTGAGGTACCATTCCCTAGCGTACGGATTGTAGAACCCGTATATGCAGACCGACTGGTTTCTCGAATGGCACTGAGAAAGGGACCGGAGATTGACCAACTTGACCCGGATATTTTCTATCATCTGCTGCCTGTCATCAGATAGCCGCTTTGCAGACCTTTGTCGGGGTGCCTAAGCTGGGGTTGCTTTCCAGCTTGTTGGAAGGTGGCTTTGGTAAGAGTGTTCTTAAAATCAGGAAAGGATCCGAGTGAGGTCAGCAGTTATCGATCCATCAGCCTCTTGCCGGTAATCGGCAAATTGCTTGAAAGGCTGGTTGTGGAACAGCTCTGGGAAAGTATCGATATGAACTCACTTCAAAATCGAGGCCAGTATGGCTTCATGAAAGGGGCTGGCACCGAGGATTGCATCTTAAATGCTCTTTCCGAGGTGGAAGGCGCCGACTGTAAATATGAATTGGCATTTTTTATTGACGTAGAGGCAGCATTTCCTTCCTTGTGTTGGAGTTCTGACCTCTATAATTTGGAACGCCGCATGTCTTGCAGCCCTGCAGGCCGTAGTACGTGACTACTTGTCTGATCGCACGTCTCTGTTTAAGGATACGGTGTTCAACCAACATAATTAGTTTACCTTAGGGAAAAGACTCCTACCGCGCTGCTGTAGTAAGCTAACCGAGGAATATGGCTGGATACCAGTCAGATTAAGGCTCCAAGCGCTTTAATGGTGGACAGGTACTTGCTGGCATTCAGCGGCCTAGGCGTGATAGCAAATTGGTGTCAGATAAATTTTTATTTATCCTGTAGTTTGATTCTTCCTGTAGGCATAAGAAAGTAATTTTCAGCAACCATCCATTTATTGTACAGTTGTTTTAATGCAGGGTTGAACGGTTTATTAATGCAAACATCTAATGGTTGCAATAGAGATGCCAATCCGCCTGGAATTATTACTTGGTCTGTCATACCCTTTTTTAAAAAGTCTTTAACTTTATCAGTCGTATGCCCCCGATAACTATCCATTACTAGCATACCGGTATTTTTTTTAGTAAGTAAATATCCTGATCGCTTTTGCCAAACCACACTCGATCCAATCTAAAATTAAGGTTTCGTCCATCCAACCTGATTCCTGTGCTCTGATAACTCCATTTACCTGTACGGTAGGAAGAGTTTTTCTTTTAAAAACAATGTACGGGGGTAATTTTGATCCATCAGAAGTAATGCAAAGCATAAAACTACACCTTTGTTTTTCATTATCACCAGTGCGAATCGTAACACTTTTTTCCCCTTTTTTGTTTACGGTTTTGTCAAATGGCTTTTCAAAATATACGGGGGTTTCATCAGCGTTTCCTATTTGAGAAGGCAAATAGCCTTTATCTTTTTTACGATTTATTATGTATTTGTGAAAATGTAATATTTTTTGTTCATAAGCGTCTGAAAGTCGTTGAGAAATGGTCATCTTTCGTCTTATTGAAAAATCATTTCGTGCAAAAAATCGTGTTATATGCTAATATTATTTAATAAATACAAAAATTATGGAAACTCAAACTGCCTAATAAATGTAAAATAATAGCCGAGAAAATACAATGGAATATTTTCTTTGTCACCACTGATTAAATCCTTTACTAAACTTATTCGTTTGATTACACGAATCAACTTTCTATTAATTTTCGAAGCAATTCTACTTGTCATTTGAAATAATTTATAATACAGTATAACGTTTGATGAATTTAAACATTTATTGAAAAAAAACCATAGGTTGGGTTTCTGAATTTATCGTTTATGAAAAATAAAGGTTCTGTAGTGCCAATCTGGATAGTACTTCAACCTTTGACCTGTAAAAGAGGAGGATGGTCTACATCATTTATGTCAGTCAAAGAACGTATTTCTTTTTTTCTTTTTAACAGATTCCCAGTAAATCCTGTTATATATTTTCATCAACGCCTTAAAAAAAGTAAAACAGATTCTTTATCTCGAGTTATTTTTTTTTAATAACTCATTTTACTTTTGCATTTTTTAATTACAGCTAGAATTTTGAATCAAACTTGTTTTTTTTAATCTAGAGCTCAGTTAAATAATAATATTTCAGTTATATGTAAGTTTAAAAACAATATTTTGATTAGGAGAATAGTATTATTACAAATGCTACAGAAGAAGGATGTACACTTAATGTAGGACCAAACTGAATTGTTTGAAACCCAACGAATACTGTTTTTGTCGTCGGGCCCAAATTACGCTGTTGAGTGATTCAATGGGGTTCTGTATTTTACTTTTTACGCACCATACTGAAAGACCTTTAGCTAATAGGTTTCTAAAAAATCCTTTTATTTCGCTCATGATAACAATAGGTAAATTAAAGTGCTTTGAGTGATTATATGGCTTACCTTATGCCTTGGCTTTTTGAAACTTACACCAGCCATCGGCACCAGGAGGACATAGTCCATATTGAGGGTTTTCATCAGTTGAACTGAAATAGAAAAACTCAGCCTTCACTGCTTTATACATTGAATACCAACTTTCAGTATTTCTCCTAATGGCTAAGCCATAATAATTCTGAATATTAATTACAGCCGTGTCTGTCAGCCTATTATGTCCACGCAAAGAACTACAATCACTTAATTTCATCCCTCTGTACCTTAATTTCAGATTTCGAAGACGCTTTCCCATTCTTCTTTGCTCATGGCCTATGCATTCTAACTTCTTTATTTAGCAATCATCTCCATACAGTTTAATTTCCTCTACTAATGTCAAAGCTTTTGAATCCCCATCTCCTAGATAGTTCACGATTCGTACATATCGATTAAATGACCGTTCATAAATCTTCTTCGCTCCATTGGTCTGCATCCCCCCACTCACGCCACTGTAGTTCGCCTGACAACTATAAAATGATTGATTGGCAACTATCCAAAATGGTTGGATATAGTTGTGGTGGGAAAATTCTTTTAATACGAGTATTTTTAAAATTGGTAATCTCAAATTGAGAGTTAAATAACGAAAGTACACCGAAATTAGCTAAGACTTAAAGATTTTTTAAGACTCTATTTAGCTAAGATCTCTAATTTAGAGATTTTCATTACTTGAGGCAACAAAACATATTTTCATTAGTTTTATTACCGTTATTTAAAGAAAACTTGATTTTCACAACTCGTGTAGCCCAGATACTTGTAAGTGAAATGTTACAACACTGTTGTAGTTTTTCTTAAAAATAGATCTGAATTCAAATCAGTAAAACTACTGGCGTTACGTTAATTTTTTTTATTTTTTTTTTATTAAAACTTCGCCTGTTTAAGATAAAATAAAGATACGTCTTTATTTCTTGGCGTCATGCATGACAACTTGATTCATTTCTTAACTGGAATCTTATATTTTTCATTACTAATCTGATAAACGTAAAATTATTCAATTAGATTTCTATCGATTCAATAATGTGAATAAATAAGTCCCTCTTTTATTCGTTTTTATTTCCTGTCGCACTAATCAATGTAAATTAAATTTTTTTTTGTAAATATAATTAGTTCTATAACTAAAAATAATAGTAAAAAAGCGGATTAAATCATTCATATTAAACAAATTATAAATTAAGCAGATATAATAAAATAAGTAATATTAATCATGAAATTTACCTTTTAATTAAGGCCGTTGATCTACTACAATCCATGCAAAACGAGTGAAAATTCAAATATAATTACTACAAACCCCGAAATTGATGGCCGCTGCACAATATTAGATGTACTGAAACGTTTCAACTTACACAAATCAGAAGTCGATTTTATTTCAATAATTTTATTTTTTTATTTAAATTAAAGAAAAAAATTTTTCATAAATATCACTTATTAATGTGTAGTTCTTGTTTCACTATTATCATACGTTAAAATTATTATACGTAATTTCAAAACTTTGAAATTAAATAAGGAATGTGTAACTACAACTTCTGAAAAAAGAAATTAAAAAGTTTTCATTTCAGTTTTCTCAAGAATAAAGTTTAATTTTATTTTAAAATTTAATCAAGTTTAGTAAATATTAAATTCCCTTTCCTAAATTACATACTGGTAGTACGTTGTTAAACCATAATTATAACAATATTAATGAATATCTAATAAAAATAACGTTTGGATATATTCCCGTTCTGTCCTGTATACTGAACTAACCAATATTAATAATTGAAGAGACGTATGTGTAATGTAGTGTATTATGGATTTTCAGTGTTTTTCCACCGCTAGTTCATTTGCATTGTAATAACAAAATATACTCACGGACGAGAGCTTGTAGCTGATAAAAAAAAATGTTTCTGTTATGAATTTTCTCGTCGAATTACTGATGTCCTGGATAACTCAATGAAAATAATGTCTTTTTTTTTGAGAAACGAAAAATAACTGCAAAAAAGAAATAGCCTTACCACGAATATTGAAAGATACGTCAAATATGAATTTACGTAAAATGTGTATGACACAGATACTTAAATCACACAAGAGCTTGTACTTAAATCATCCTCCCACGTACTTAAATGTGCCTACTCTTTATAACATTAATGGTTAAGTGAAAAAACGATTATTGTGCTGAGTTTCTAACTAGCAAATTAATAAAATGTTCTCTATTGAAAATTAACCGGAGAAAAGTGTATAAAACTTACCAAGAAAATAAAAATCAGTTCTTAAATTACTTAAACATTAATAAAATATGTAAAATTTAACAATGTTAATGAACAATTATTGTGTACTATCTGGAGAAAAGTTCAAAAATAGGAAAAATTTTATTTTAAATTTTCTCCAATTATTTTTTGTTGTTTTACAAAATAAACTTAACCTTGTAACAATCAAACATAAAAAATTTAAAACCCTTTTTCATGATATATGATTCATAAGAGCTTTCTTTTATGACTGATATTATAATAAAATATTGCATGTAACGAAAATATAAAATTTTGTTACTTAACTGAAATCAACAACAAAGGTAATTTTGAAAAATTTACTTTATGAACGTGCAACTAACTGAAATTTTTAATTGATTTAATTAATAGTTTTGATTCAATTCTAGCTGTAGGGAAATTCAGTTGTTATCCACCAATCGGGCAACCGCTACACTGATAATATTATCTCCTAAAGTACAAGCCAGGTTATTGTCAATCCGTTTGCCATAGTTCAGTTATCTATCGTCTCTAACACAACAGCACCCCTTCTCTGCAATCGCCCAAGCATATCACAACTGTTGCTAAACTACAGTTGTAAAATTCATACTTTTTAATTATCAAACAATTCTTAATTTTGTAATAAAAATAAAATAATCCGCTTATTTTTAAAAAGTAACTTTACTGAAAAAGAAGTTATTTTTATTATTGAAAATTTCTGATAACCAAATAAAGAAACACTCAAATCATTTATTATAATACAATCACTTATCCTGAAAAGTAAGAAAAATTGATTAAATAGGGAAAATGTTTTTAAAGAATTTTCTTCAAATATCAATTAGTATGCATGACAATGTGTTAGACTATTTAAGACTATTTTTTGATATATTTGAGTAATTTTAAAATAAAGATTTCTGTATTTATGATTTTCAGTATTTAAAAAATATTTATTTTCTTTTAATAAATATTTCTCTTCATAAAATCTCAATAATCTTATTGTATTATCCGAGAGGTATTAAATATTTTAGGGTTGGTATTTGAGGCAATGTGAAAATTTGTGTAATTTCTTTTGCAATGTCTGAATACAAAATCGAAAATCTGGCTGAAGGGTAGTGGAATCTAGTCAACGCTTGAATTTTTAACTTTGCGATTTTTTTTTTGCAAAAAAAAGCTTGAAGCATTTTGAAATTTTAATAACTTCAAATTTAATATTTAATGAAATAAAACATAAAAAAGCCAGATTATTTAGTCGGGTTTAACATTTTTCCAGACCGTTTCAAAATTTTATTTAAAAAATAACGTAAAAATATATTTGAGGCATTAGTTAAGGTTTAAACAGAATAATATTTATACCCAGAAAAAAATATTTTTAAATGGATAGGCCATTTTGGTGTGAAATTTTACCTGCCAGGTGATCGGAAATGTTAGACGTGAGTACGAATAAGTAACGTGATGTGTAGGTTATTTATAGTAATTTGGCCCAAATAAAATAAAAATCGGTATACTGGTATTAAAGTTATGATTAAAAATGTGTTTTTTTTTGTTATGTTGGGATATAGTATAACTGACCCAAAGTATTAGGTCTGAAATCGTCCGTTCTTCTTAAAATTTGGGTTTTAGTTTTCTCCAGCCTTGAAAAAACGTACCAGTAAATGCTGCATTATAACATCAGTTAAGCATACGATACCCCAATAATAAGGTACCTACTTCTTTGCTGGGAACAAATTGAAAAATATATCACCTTGTTATACCCACCGGATTGGTCTAGTGGTGAACGCGTCTTCCCAAATCAGTTGATTTGGAAGTCGAGTGTTCCAGCGTTACATTCGCGAGAGTGGAGCGTACATTCGGCGTAAATTATCACCTGATTTTCTAGCCTTAATTAAAAGTTATATTTTCCTCTCTAATGTTTAAACCCAGTTTTGAATGAAAAACATAAATACAAAACATTATAATCCCTATAATCTTGAAAGTCTTATTTTATAATAAATACTACTATTTTTTTTTACGAAATTCCATTTCAGTATAATTAGAGATAAATTTAACATTTTTACTTTTCCTCAAAACGTTATTATTTATTTATTATCTTTTAAGTCTTTTATATCAGTTGTTTTGCATGATGATCTTTCGACGTAATGTTGAAGCTTGTGTTTAAGATATGGAAATGGAATTTTGTGCCGAATTTAAAATGTCATGTCTGACCGGGATTCAAACCCGGAACCTCCGGATGAAAGGCCGAGACGCTACCATCCGCCACGCAGATCAGTAGTTCAAAACGCTATTAAAAATAATTTAACCAGCAAACATAAAAAATGTTACATTTTAGTACACTTAATTTTTCTCTAAAAAGCATAAAGTCTGTTCAAGAGAGTCGAAAATTGATCAATTCTGTATCAGTTATACCTATTATGTGCAGCTGAAACGTTTGAAAAAAAGTTTTTTTCTTATTTCTCACCAGCCAAAATTTCATATTAAAATTCAGTGACAAAAGAGATTATTTCCATCAGTAAATTTCATTCATTTAAAATTTTCTAACAGAATTTTTTAAAAGGTCTTTTGAAGAAACATAATATCAGTTGTAGAATAAAATTGTACAGTTTATCAAACTTGGATTATTGAATAGAAATAAACTATCCTGTTTGTTTTACTTTAATTATGATTGTATTTAATAGAATTATTCTTTTTCATAACGATGTATAATCCAATTATAAACTCCATCCAATTTGAAATCCATTGTTCACGAATAAATAATTCATTAAGTTACTCACCACAAGAATGCGTTATCCAAAATTAACAAAAAAATGTACGCTTATAACTCGTTGATTATGACTGTTCTAAAATCAACATTGCAATTCTATTATTTCAAGTGGCAAGTAGTGTTCTGGTTAATGAGTTCTGATTACTAATTTTAAGATTTTATATTAAAAAAACTTACATTAGTTTTATTATCCTGTATTACTAATGATATTATATAATCCGACTGTTTATGGTAGATTATGAAAAAAATTCTATTTAATCTTCTAATAATATTATAATTTACATTTATTTAAGTTATAATATAAATCACATAAATTAGTATATCATTAAGGGACTGTAGAAATATACGGTCTAAATGGAAAACTATTTTATTAACTGTATTAATACTGTAATCAAATGACGGAGACCCTTTAACATAGGCAAGAGGAACCATTACAGGGTAGCTATTGTCTAGAACAGCGATCTCTAAACGTTTTTGTTTGCGTACCCGTAAGACGAAAATAATTATAAGTTGTACCCCATACAATAATTTGTGTGTGTGTGTGTGTGTGTGTGTGTGTGTGTGTGTGTGTGTGTGTGTGTGTGTGTGTGTGTGTGTGTGTGTGTGTGTGTGTGTGTGTGAGAGAGAGAGAGAGAGAGAGAGAGAGATCAAAAATCTAATTATTTATTATTTATATTACTTCTTTGGCGCAGATAAGTAAAAAAATAAAATTAAATATCATCAAAGTTTATAAGCTGAAAAACTCATAAAATACAGTGTTTGGTTTAAAGAATATGGATGACGTTTTGGCCGTTTAATATTCAAAGTTAAAGGAAGTACAAATGACGTAAGCCAGAATTTAGTATAACTCGATAATTTCACTTAACAGCCGTCTTAACATATCTTTTATAATCGTTAATGTGCAATTGTTTTAAAATCATAACTTACAGTTTCAGAAACAAAATTAGTTAACTAGTATACTCATCCAGTGATCTTTGAGTAGCTGAAATCAGAACACTGACAAAAAAGACATCGTCTTGTAATCATAATCTTTAACCACGAGACCAAATCATACCAGAGAAGTCATATATTTATTATTTATTTTGAATTCAGTGTAATTGCCTTTATCCCGGTATCCCACAACATAACTGGCGATCAATCAGAAATAAATTTTCTATTTTAATATTAACGAAACCCCATATTTTTATGATTAATATTTAAAAAATATATTTAAATGTTAAAAATTATTATATTCATTTATTTTTTATTTTAGTTATAGTGTCAAGAAAACTTTTCCGAACAAATAGTTCAAAAGTAGCTTCAAAAATCAGTAAATATATTTAAAAGAAAAATTAAATAAATTTTTAAAAATTTACTTGTATTTACGCCAAAATGTTGTAACATAATAAGTAAAATTTTCGTCCTCATGTTCTTTGTTTCCAAAAACCTTTATTGCTAAATACATAATAAAATATTAAAATACCAAAAACATTATATACAGTATTCGATATTTAGCAATAGTTAATGGAATTTCATGATAATGGTCTTTGACAAGAAAGAAAAAATATTTTCTTTGTGGAGTATTAGATTTTTTTGATTTTCTAAATACAAAACTTTTAAACAAATGGATTGCACGACAAGATTCTGTTTAATTACCATCTAGATCCGGCTATATTACATAGCCAAGAATACTGAATACATGTTATTTTATTACACGTAATAACATTATATATTATTATAAAAAAAGCATGTATATTATTATAAAAAAGCATGTATAATGCTTTTTTTACATGTTATTTTGTATAATACAAGTTATTTTATTACATATTCCTGAATAACATGTTATCTTTGTGTGCGCTAAAATGACACGGAAATTTAACAAAAGAATCATGATAAAATCTTTTAATAAAAGATCATGGCAATAAGAAATCATGATTTTAGGGCTATATTAAATATAGCCCTAAAAAACACAGGAATCTAAAATGTTCAGAAATTATGTTGTTGAATTGAGATATTTTTTCAGACACACAACAAAATAAAATAATAGCTTATTGTGAGGTGTAATAAAAGTACTTAGAGAAATAATACATATTTCTTTTAAATTCTTACTTTGAAACACACGTTGATTTATTTATTTATTTTATCCATGCGGTAGCAATTTCTGTTCACTCCGAGTTTTTAAAAAAAGTATTTTTTTTTTTGGTTAAGATAACTGTTGTATTCCATTCCTATTTATTTTAAGCCAGCATCTTATCTCAACCTATACTATATTTCCCAAATTATTTATTCCAAAATTTGTAATCTCGTCACCTCCATCTACCCTTTAATTAAACGAGATAGATGACTTAGCGTTATAATCTACCTCTTTATAAATATTTACTTTTCTAATACTACACTTTTTTTTCCGTGCTTTAACTCTACATTTTTTACTGAACCAAATCAAACCGTATATATTTAATTGACGGTGATCCGGCCTCTCTCTTTTTTATAAGATTCTTTTATCGCCATCTCCCTTCTCCAATTCGTTCTTCATTTTGTACACTACCGACGTACGTAATTTTCAACATTCTCTTGTACTATAATTTAACACCCTCATTTATTTATTGTTCTGATTTTCCTACTGTCCGTGTTTCGTTACAATAAAACTATTTTAAGGAATTACTTCTTAAATCCTAAATCTATGATTGATTTTAGCACATCTTTAATCCTTTGTTTAACTTTTCTTAAATTATACTAGGTAATAACCAGTTTTAGATAAACACAACTTCTTATATGACAATGATAGAAAATATACCTGTTGATATTTAAGTATAGAAACAGCTTTATACTGCATATCTGAGGGGTATTTTGGAGGTAGAAAGAAATGGAGTTCTACGTTGTTAAAAAAAATCTGGATTATGGTGGTTTTTTAATTTTTTTCCGCCATATTGAATTTACATAATTTTTTCTAAATAGAAAGTGACACGTATGAGGTGAACATATGACACACGATTTCGATTTAAAATTTTACAAGAAGAACAATGGTGAAACCCGTTTTTATGTTAATGCCTTTGTAATCTAGTTACAAGCACTCAAAGTTGCAATGACAGAAAGACCGTGTTAATAAAAAAAGTTTAAAAGCGTTGTATGAACAATTTGACGGCAGTCTACATTAATAATGCACACAATAACGAACTTTAAACTGCGGGTTGATAATAATAAACAATAATTAATAATTAACAACGCAACAAAAAATTAAACGGCTATGTTAACTGATATTATTTTCTAAATAAAAATTAGGTTCCAGGGTTAATATCAGCTGATATTTGTTATTTAACAGTTTATTGTATTTAAAACTATGCGGATTGTATTATGTTGAAAAAAGACAACTTCTTAACTCCTCGTCTCACCTTCTTACTTAAAATAATTTTCATGGTAAAATTTGATAGCGCTAGTAAAAATTAAGTTGTAGGCCTAGTGGTTCAATTTTTTTTTTTTTCTGAAAGTGTTATTAGTTTCTCGTTCATTCATTTCTTTTTATTAAACGTTAACAAAAAAGAATGCCTTGTTTAAGTGAAACCGATAGAAGAACTCTGTTGATGATATACGGGTATGGTGACAGCGTTCAGTCTTTACAAGAGGTATATGATTTATTTAATAATAGATTTCCAAACAGAAAACCAATATGTAAATAAATTATGATCAACTTGAAAAAACCGCTACTTTAAAGAATCTTCTTCGCACCGTAGACCAAGAACTGTCACAACCGGTTCAAAGTAGTATCGCAAAGATGTATCGCAGACCTCTGTAGAAGATTCTCATTCATCGATTCGGAAAGCTGTTTTCCAACATGACATCTGTTATTTTTCATTTCAAAAAATTCTTAAAACAAATAGATTTCACCCTTACAAACTACACCTGGTGCAAGAATTACCGAATGATGATCTTGACCGCCGAATTGTGTATTGTGATATTATAATGCAAAAATTAGACATAGACGTACATTTTTTAATTCAATATTATTAACTGATGAAGCAACGTTTATGTTAAATGGGTATGTGAATAAGCAAAACGGTAGATATTGGAGTGATAATACCCAAATAGATGTTGGAAGCTCATACACAGCACCCTCCGAAAAAGTGAACCTTTGGGCCGGAATCGTTGGTCATTGTATATATATATATATATATATATATATATATATATATATATATATATATATATATATAAATATATATTTTTTTTTTTTGTCTTCAGTCATTTGACTGGTTTGATGCAGCTCTCCAAGATTCCCTGTCTAGTGCTAGTCGTTTCATTTCAGTATACCCTCTACATCCTACATCCCTAACAATTTGTTTTACATATTCCAAACATGGCCTGCCTACAAAATTTTTCCCTTCTACCTGTCCTTCCAAAATTAAAGCGACTTTTCCAGAATGCCTTAGTATGTGGCCTATAAGTCTATCTCTTCTTTTAACTATATTTTTCCAAATGCTTCTTTCTTCATCTATTTGCCGCAATACCTCCTCATTTGTCACTTTATCCACCCATCTGATTTTTAACATTCTCCTATAGCACCACATTTCAAAAGCTTCTAACCTTTTCTTCTCAGATACTCCGATTGTCCAAGTTTCACTTCCATATAAAGCGACACTCCAAACATACACTTTCAAAAATCTTTTCCTGACATTTAAATTAATTTTTGATGTAAACAACTTATATTTCTTACTGAAGGCTCGTTTAGCTTGTGCTATTCGGCATTTTATATCGCTCCTGCTTCGTCCATCTTTAGTAATTCTACTTCCCAAATAACAAAATTCTTCTACCTCCATAATCTTTTCTCCTCCTATTTTCACATTCAGTGGTCCATCTTTGTTATTTCTACTACATTTCATTACTTTTGTTTTGTTCTTGTTTATTTTCATGCGATAGTTCTTGCGTAGGACTTCATCTATGCCGTTCATTGTTTCTTCTAAATCCTTTTTATTCTCGGCTAGAATTACTATATCATCAGCAAATCGTAGCATCTTTATCTTTTCACCTTGTACTGTTACTCCGAATCTAAATTGTTCTTTAACATCATTAACTGCTAGTTCCATGTAAAGATTAAAAAGTAACGGAGATAGAGAACATCCTTGTCGGACTCCCTTTCTTATTATGGCTTCTTTCTTATGTTCTTCAATTGCTACTGTTGCTGTTTGGTTCCTGTACATGTTAGCAATTGTTCTTCTATCTCTGTATTTGAACCCTAATTTTTTTTAAAATGCTGAACATTTTATTCCAGTCTACGTTATCGAATGCCTTTTCTAGGTCTATAAACGCCAAGTATGTTGGTTTGTTTTTCTTTAATCTTCCTTCTACTATTAATCTGAGGCCTAAAATTGCTTCCCTTGTCCCTATACTTTTCCTGAAACCAAATTGGTCTTCTCCTAACACTTCCTCCACTCTCCTCTCAATTCTTCTGTATAGAATTCTAGTTAAGATTTTTGATGCATGACTAGTTAAACTAATTGTTCTGTATTCTTCACATTTATCTGCCCCTGATTTCTTTGGTATCATTACTATAACACTTTTTTTGGAAGTCTGACGGAAATTCCCCTTTTTCATAAATATTACACACCAGTTTGTATAATCTATCAATCGCCTCCTCCCCTGCACTGCGCAGTAATTCTACAGGTATTCCGTCTATTCCAGGAGCCTTTCTGCCATTTAAATCTTTTAATGCTCTCTTAAATTCAGATCTCAGTATTGTTTCTCCCATTTCATCCTCCTCAACTTCCGCTTCTTCCTCTATAAAACCATTTTCTAATTCATTTCCTCCGTAAAATAAAATACCTCCGTAAAATATATATATATACACTATATATTTTTTTTTGCGAAAACACTTTTCTCGTTATTGTTCCTCGGGATAAAAGAAGCAAAAAAATATTTTGTTATATTAAATGCTATGCTATCCTACTAGTGCTGGATGTTGTTCTGTAGTTGTACAAGGGTGTATGATGTAACTGGCGTAGTGTTCTTGGTGTAGTGTACGTGTATAGTGCAAACTGTTCAGCATCTCGGGGTATAGTAGGAAGAAAAGCTTCATAGGCTATGGCCGTGGGGATGTCAATCCCCAAAGTCTTAAAGAGTAAGACTCCCCGTCCGAGTGAACATTCTATTGGACGGCCTTTTATTTTAGATGACAATCTTACAGGAGATGGTTGCTTAGTGCAACTTGTTAACCGATAGGATTTTACCAAATATCTGGGAAAATGTTGAACAAGAATTAAATAATAACGCTTGGTTTCAGCAAGATGGAGCACTATCTCAATATTATGTAAGGGCACGGAAAATTTTAAATGAACAATTTCAAAATCGCTGGATAGGTCGTAGAGGAGCCGTAGAATGACCTGCCAGGTTCCTAAACCTGTCTCTAGATTCCTTTTTTGGGGTATATGAAACAAAACCTACAGACATTGACGAACTGAAAAGAAGAATAATTCTCGAATTTTCTCGTTTACCAGCAAACATGATACAAGTTATAAACGGATATTACTTGAAGTTAACACACTGCCAAGCTGTAGAGGGTAGGCATTTTGAACATTTATTTTGGTATGCTTTCAAAATTTATTTCATTAGTAATTTACGATTGTAAACATATGTTTGAAATTTTAAAATAAATATTGCAATATTTAAAGTAAATAATATCAGTTGATATAGCCGTTTAATTTGTTGTTTGTTGTTAATTATTGTTTATTATTTTCAATATTATAGCACAGTTTAAAGTTCATTATTGATTATATTGTGAATGTAAAATGCAAAAAAAAATTGTTCATGCAGTGCATTTTACCTCGTTTAATTTTAATGATGTTTCAGTCATTGCAAATTTGAATGCTTAATTACTCGATAACGAAGGGATTAACAGTAAAACGGGTTTCATCATTGTTTTTCTTGTTTTTTCTTTGTTTTTTCTTGTTTTTCTTTAACTTTTAAATCGAAATCATGTGTAGCTTCCTATTTAATTAACAAATAGTCATGAAAACCGTAGCTGCCTGTAAATTATAATTATATTTGTAATATATATATATATATTATAATTATATAATTACGTCTGAGTATAACTAGTAAGGAGTCAGAGGTTACTTAGTTAGGCCTTAATTTTTTTTTTCTTTTAACGAAAAACATAATAATTAAAAGAAAATGATTCCACCATAGTAGAAAATAAATTTGAATTACTGGAAAAACAGTTTTGTTTTTTCACATAAAAGAAAAATATAATCATTTAAAAAATTTATGAAATCATAAAAAATTAATCGTGTTATAAAAAAAAATGTTTACTATTTACAAGGAAAGAAGGAACCTCAATATTAAAGAGTTAATCTCTGTAATAAACACATTATATTACACATCATTCTTTACAATCTGATACATACATATATATATATATATATATATATATATATCGCTGCAAGACGGAGAAACTGTTTTGCTTTAATGTAAAATGTATGCCAAACTAATAATTTTATTTTTAGTTTACTGTAACGTATTACAACGTTTATACATTAACCTATTTTAAAACAAATTTTATAAAGCGAAAAATTCATTTATTATTTTAGCGAAAAATAATCATACAAGCTGAATAATTGCCATTTAATTACTTTGCTGGTGCTTATATGAAAATTATTCAAACTTACATTATATTCGTAAATAAGAAAACACATTATTTCCAATGGAGTAAATACACAACATTTACATGAAATATAAGTTTCTTGTTTTTTATTTAATTTTTATAAATTCAAATAAAGTATTATTTTTTGTTTTTAATGACCTGAATTTCTTAAGTGTCATTTTAATGGCACTATATTTCTTTCATAAAAATAATATACATATTATAATTATATATATATATATTATTTATTATATATTAGTTTATTTTTAGAATTACAGCTTCAATACAAAATAAAGAAATTTAATTTCCAGGGAAAGGTGATACGGTTATCTGAAATACGTAACTTGTGACGTTTTCAGTTTAAATATACGATTTTTCTGCTGAATATTTACTTTCTAGATATAAAAATAATATTTAAAATAAATGATATTATATATATGTTTATATTTGAAAAATAAATTGTAACTTGTGGTTGGATGTCTCATTTACCGATTAATATCTCGAATTTAGTAAAGTAAAAAATTCAATTAAAAAAAAATTCAATTTAAAATTTAGTAATATGAGAAAATCAAAAAAGTTTGTTAAACAGGAAGTTGGTGATTACACTTTTAAAGCAGTTTTGAATTAGAAAAATGTCTGTGCAACTGGAAAATATAACTTTATAATTATGTTAAACGTTTTCCTATTTTACATCTTTTATTTTTTTTTAAATAAAATTAAAATTAATTTTCTAAGCATCATTAAATTCACTTAAGTCAAAATTAAAAAGTACATAAAAAATTTACAAACACAAAAAATACTATATATAATGGTATATTTTGTACTTAAAATTTATATTCACACAGATAATCTTACAAGTAATAACAAAACTTTCAGCAAGGGATTATTTGAATAAAATTTAAACAAAGTTTTTTTCTCATTCTATTAATAAAACTGAAAGTCACGAATCAATCAAGTTTTTAATATTTCATACGTAAATTTATTTAATTAAAATAGACTGTTTGCTTAAAAGTCTTTGTTCAGACTTAGGTTTCTTTAATTTTTAACCTTTTCCCATCACAATGATCCGCGCTTGATTAGCGCTCCACGAAAATATGTTGGTATCTGATTGCCTCCCTTCATAGTCTTATGCTACCCTCTTGTGAAAAAAATTTCAAAAAATTACAGTATATTAAAGAGATTTAACAGATTCTTCAAATTAACAGAAATAACAGAACCGTCGTTCAAATTGTGTAATAAAACTGATTCCTTTGTGAATATAAAACATACTAACCGACTTAGATGCCACATAAAATGATTTTATAACAGCGTTTTAAAACTGACGCCGTACATGACGAGTTCCAAGGCTAAATGATCTGAAAAGACTTTTTATCTTTATATTTTGTTATTATAGTTTAAATGTTTGAGCTTTAATGTATTTAAAAATCCTATTAAATCCATTAAAACTCAAACAACTAAACGATAGTAACAAAATATAAATATGTCAGGAGTATTTACAAATTAAATAAACCTTAGTCAAGATATAAATATGTAAAGAGTATTTAAAAGTTAAAGAAATCTAAGTCCGAACATACTGCGCGCCAAAAAAGCATACGATATATGAATTAACGTATTATGAATGACTGCATGAATCATACGGTTTTTTTACAATTAATGAGTTTAATAAAAGGTACAATTTGTAATAAATTATTTGAATGAAAGATAAAATAATAATAATAAATTTAGTTGTTTTTAAGGATAATAACAAAAATATCATTATGCTATTATTGTTATTGTATTAACAAGTATTAATATAAGTGAAAAAAATGCGTTTGCATAGTAGTAATTAATGCAATATGTAATTTATGATCACGTTCACAGATTTTTATAAAAATACAATTAAATGAAACAAATGTATGAATAATTAAACTGATAATATTACAAAAGGAAAATATATTATTTGAATTAATCAGTCTTCAATAACGTTTTATTAAATAATTGGATTAGTATCTTTATTTTCTCGAATAAATTTCTATAAATAAAACAAAATTAAATTATAAGTACTATTTAATAACTCCAGAAAAAAGAAAACTCAATAAAAAATAAAAGATTTGTTTCAGTATTTACTCAATCCAACCCGTTTTGGCACAATCATCATTTCGCCCGCTATGTTATGCTAAACTAAAAGAACTAATTATTACAATATATAATTAAAAGATATTATAAATTATAATAAAAATATTTTATTTCATATCACTGAAAATCATGCTATAAAAAATACATTTACTCAAGACTTTTTTGGTAAAGTCTAAACATATTCTATTTCTTTTTTTTTATCTGTTAGTATTTACAATCGGTACATCAAAGGAGACCATAAGTATAGTCTGATTAATGATAATCACGTGAAGAGAGGTCTTCAACGAAACCTCTCATTAAAGCATACAAAGGTTCAACACCTCATATATAGAAAAAAACACTTGTATAAAGAGTGCAAGTAAAGATCAATAATCAACATAACATCAAAAACATCCGTTCAGCAGCACCACTATCGGCCCGCACCCGGATGTGGAGTTCCTCACCCTGTCCCTTACGCGCGGAGAGGACTCCGACTTCACCTGGCGATACAATTTCTTTCACTGAGCGGAGGAAGTCAGCGTAGTTTTCCCCTTGGCTTTCACTACCACTGTCGTCTTCAGCGGGCCTACCGGCCATTTCCTGCCGACATTCTTCAGCATCGACAGTAATAGTTGCACAAAGTGTTTCTTCCCAACCCGTCGACTGAAATATTCAACTGTGCGGCGCATAAGTTGCCCAACTCACCCCGATGATTCTGAAAAACACACCTCTCGATTGTGCCCATCCTTCATCACCTGAGGAACCGACCGGAAGACAATGTTCCCAGCCACTGAGTCAACAATTAGGGTGTAATCAGTACGACCAAGGTCAATTTTGGAACCACCGCCGTCGGCAAACAGGTTTCGAGCAAATGACTGTACAACAAGGACAAGAAGGAGGAATTTTTAATAATTTAGAATTAAAGTATAGAAAAAAATATAAAATTCACACGATAAAAATAGAAACATAACAACTGATCGTCATAAGATAAAATTTTTTTAAATGTTAAAGACATGTTAAATTAAAATAATTAAGTCAATTTACAAAATGTTTATATTATGATGATCAACTGTTATGTTTCTAATTTTATCTTGTGAATTTTATATATTTTAATTCTAAATTGCTCCTGAAGATGGCAGAATAGCCGAAAACGTTTAAGGAAATTAAATAATATATTGATAAGCTTTTTTACGCTGGATTTTACTATAATGATTTAATAGTTAAGCCTTTGTATAAAATATATTTTACAGGTTCTTAAGTATCATTATTTTCTAATTTCTCAAATGGATTGGGAGAAGTAATGAAATTCGGTTAGTTACAATTCATACTTTTGAAGTGCGTTAATGTAAACACTTGACATTTGATACGATGGCTTCTATAATTTGGTATGAATGACTTTCAGTTGATGCTATTTACTGAAAATATCTGACAAAAGGGTGAGAAATATTAGCTAGATTAGAAAATCAAACGTTGAAAAAAGTCAGTGAAAAATCTCTTTCCTTATTTATTTATTGCTTCTTCAATATAAGTAACATTTGCGAAAAAATGTTTTCATACACTATCCCATCATCCAAATATTTTAAATATGCAAATTTATTTTATCATTCATTTTATAAAATTTCTGGTAGACAAATTATGTCGTACAGCTAACTAGTACTTTAAATTAATATTTTTGTAATACAAAATTAATATATAATGAAGATTATATACATATTATGCAAGAAAAATTGTTATACATATATTCATTGTTTTGTTTTGTACCTCAAATTAAATTTACGTTCGGTTTCATAGATTAGAAATCATAAATAAGTAAATTGTATGACAATCAAATTATAAAGGAGTTTCGCTTGAAAACCTTAATTACATTCTAGAAATCAACATTAAATCAACGTTAGCGTAAGCATTGATAAATCCATTGCTTCTAGCCCACCAGTCTGGTCTAGTGGTTAACTGGTCATCGCAAATCAGCCGATTTCGAAGTCGGGAGTTTTCTAAGGTTCAAATCCTAGTAGACAATTACTTTTACACAAATTTAAATACTAGATCGTAGATACCGGTATTCTTTGTTGATTGGGTTTCAGTTAACCAATCATCTCAGGAACGGTCGACCAGACTGCACAAGACTACACTTCATTTACATTCATACGTACCATCCTCATTCATCCTCTGAAGTAACACGTTATGCTGGTTTCGGATGCTAAACAAACAAAGAAAATCCAATACTGATGTTATATGGGAAATTATGTAAGCTCTCGATGTGTTCGGACGTTTTTTTCCCGTTCCATTTTTCTGCAGTTTTCCTTACGGTTTTGTATTTAATTTAGTTGTTTTTTTTCGTTTTTGAATTGCTTCTGTTGTCATATGTTACTGTCAGTCGTTTTTTTTCGTTTTTTGTTTGTTTTTAATTTTATTTTCTGGTGTTGGCTTATGGTAACCTAGGACTGTTTGCTTGGTTACAAGCAGTTAGTATTATTTTATTCAGTTTGTTTACATTGGTTTCATTTTAGATTACTTTTCTCTAATTTATTTTTTGTTGTTGCTGGACTATGACCGAGACAGAGCGGGTCCGGGGGCGTGTCGCCACCTGTTGGAGAAGATTTTACTCCCACTGCGGGAATCCGGTCTGGAAGGAGGGGGCTTTTCGGGTTTTGATGTGTGAAGTCTCCTCAGACAGCAGCGGAACCGATACTGCGGCGGAAATGGTGATTGCGGAAATTCGGCGTGAAGAGCGACTGATGGAAAGAAGCAGAGAAACCAAGAAGAAAGACACGTCAGCTCGGCGGCGTGGACAGACTGTTGCTTTGCCGGTTTTAACCGCTGCAGGTTTCGTAGGTGGCAGCGGCCTTGACGAGAACTTGCCGCCTCTTCCAGTAAGATCTGACGGTGATATGGAAGTGGGGCAGGGAACTCTGAAAACCGGAAACCTGATCTGGGAAACGGAGATTGCACCTTTCTCCAACAGTTGCTGAGGAAACAAAGAAGTCCAAGGTTGTTGGTAGGGTTCCTTTCCTTGTACTCCTCAGAGAAGACCTCTGGATTGGAGAAGTGTGGGTCATTCCAGGACGTCTCCCGCACTGAAGAGGGGGCGACGGAGGGAAAGAGGAGTGCAGGTGGTGCAATGCGCCTTAAAATCCGGAAATGATGTTTTATTAACGACATGACATTTTTGTTTAACCACGTTAGGGAGTTAAGCTCGCTTTTGCGGCAGCATACGAATACAAAAGTAGAAATCTAGGAGTGTTCCAAACGTATAGATGCTTCTGTTTGTATTATGAAAATTTTTCCAGATGTTCTTGATGAGATAATCGTAGACCCTCAGGAGGGACAATCAACTCAACAGGGTACGGTGGAAGAGGCCACCCACACATATTTAATTTTCACGGACATGACTTCGCAGACTCCAGCCGCGGGTTTCGACCGGAATGCGTTCTGGTCATGTGCGGAGCTCCAACGAATGATTGATGATGGTGTTGCTGTCGAAGACCTTGAGAGACTGGTCCTTCGAGGCTGGCCTGAGGATGTTTTCCAATGTTTGTCCTGGTGGAGGGCACCGCTGGGGTAGAACAGGTACTGAACTTGCGTGGATAATTGATCTTGCGGATGGGGTCAACCACCCAAATCACATACCGGTATTTCTTAAAGCACCATGGATTGGGGACTAGGCTCGTTCGAGAAAAATTGACGGCGGGATATTATATTTTACCAACGGTGCCATGTTTGAAAAACGTAATATATATTTTTATTCGTTACTGTTAAGACGAACTTTCCTTGCACTGTATTCTTTAATAGTAGAGAAAGTATACAAGAATCGCGATGGTAAAAGTCATTTTTGAAACAAGGTGAGTATTAAAATTTTTACGAATTTGTACTTACGAATCATTTGATTGCGCATACAATTAGTTATATGCTGAAATAATATTAGCCTGGTAGACTTTATTCATAGTATTAATCTGTAAAACCCATTCCTTATAATTTAGGTACATCATTTTTTGTTACCGTCACCCTTATATCTAACTAACTGGATATTTTGCACTGAATAAACAAATTCACAGATGAAAATGAATGAAACTTAATAAAAATAATATTTCAAACAATGAAATTTTATTAAAAAATAATCTACAATGAACTATCAACGTTCATGAATTATTCATAGATGACTTAAATCAGCAGCTTTTAATTCTGGTATAGATTAAACATTACAGGTATTCCGTTGCCGGTTTTGAACTAAATTCTTTAAATTTGCAACTCTTCTTCTAAACTGTTTAATGAATCCCAAAGATGGAAAGTTTTTGTAGAAAATGTTTTTTTTTTTTAATGACGAATTAATTCTACACAAAAACTTGCAAAGAAGATTGTACGTGGAAATATGAAAGATGGAAATTTGTAGCGTATGAAAAATGACATGGCTGACCGAGATTCGTATCCGGACTTCCGGATGAAAGGTTGTCACCACTCCGCCACGGAGATCGGCTAATACATTTTGCCTAAAAATATTTTATTATTTTTTACATTCATTTTAATGCGTGGAAAAACTTTTGCGAAGCAGTAATTGTTTTTGTACCTGTTTATATAATTCTTTTTATGCAGTAATTATACAACATAAAACTTTCTTCACAATAACTTACTCGATGAAAAAAATATTAAAATCAAACCATTATTTTCTGAGTTAATGTATTCAAAACAAGAGGAAAAGTCTTCTTCATGAATGAGAAGCTATAGAGAAGGTAAAAAATATACATTATTTTGCAATTACACGACTGTTAGTCTAAATATACATTTCTGCAATATATATTTTTGAAAAGAAAATTAAACTGAAAAATTCTTCGTCTTCATTACGAATTGAGCAGCACTTTATAATATTTATTAATCTGTACTTTATGAGCCATATTTTCCTTTATAAAAAAAAAAAGTTTATATATATATATATATATATATACCCACACAGTGTGTGTGTTTGTTCTAACACACACACTATATATATTAGAAACTGTTTTTATAATATTTTCAATATTATACAGTGCATTTCGCAAAAATTAAATTTTTATTAAAATTAAATTCGCAGTGCACTTCGCAAAAAACAATTATGGAATATCTGCGTTACCAGTCTTATTATTATCATATTATGATAAATTTAATCTCTTAGATCATAAGTATTTAATCTCAGTGGAATATAATTTAAAAAATAGTAATCTTTCCCTTTTTTACACAAATAAATAACTACAATCTGTTTCCTCGGAACAAAAAATAGAAAGAATGTCAATAATGGACATCAAGGAGAGGAATCCCAATATCAATTAACTGCTCTGCATTCCAGTTTGTTGTGACTGATAACCTGTAACAGCTGCCGATGGATGATATTAAAATTAATTTTTGAATCCTGTAAAGAAATACCATGCCTGACTGGGATTCGAATACGGAACCACAGGATGAAAGGCAAAGGTGCAATCTCTCCGGCACTGCCGATATCAGATAAATGTAAATTTTTTACAAATAAATAACAAAAAAAGGGATTAAACGAATAAAATGTTAAAACATCTAATTTTTTGAATAGTATATTTATAATAATGTACAAATAAAAAGTTTCTGTTTCAATCCGATAATTAAAATATGAACTAATTTCAATGTACATTTCATCAGCAGATTTAAAATCGGACACAGAATTGCAGAGAATAAATCGTCAAATTTTATCATCAAAGCTGAATTTATAAAAACAATCTTTTAAACAATAAAAAAAATAAACTTAATAATAAAAACAAACGTTCTCTAAAATACTATTTACTGTATTTTAGTTTTAAAATCATTAAAGACAATTTTATTATTGTCATAAAAAAAATATTTTTAAAAAAACTGATAATTCATAACTGTAAAGATAGTAGTTTCTTTTATCATGATCGGATAATAAGTGATAAAAAATCCCTTTCGGCACGCCAAAGGCGGAAATAGATTTCACCGGTGCTAAGAAGGAGATAAAATAGATTTCCACCTTAAACTTAAGAAAAACTTCAAATTTACTCAGTACAACAATGGTTGCATGTGGAAAATATTTCACATGTTTAGTATACGGCAAACCCCATCTTCTTACATTTCCAGCAACATTTGGTCATCCCTTGCCGTATCATATCAAAAATTGTTTCAGACAAACAATTTAGGTTAATGTTTAGGGGACTAACGACCACTTTAAACCGATTCTTGATACTGTCTATTAAGGGAAGTATTTTTTTTTTTATCTTCGAAACCTCTTTTTTCCCAACCCCTCGGCCAATGGTTGGTGATATCAAAAAACTTTACTTAGAAAAGTTTTAGGCCCTTATTCAAAGAATAGTAGTAACTTTAATCGAATTCGATATTTTACTTAATAAGATTGTTATAGCGATATCTTGTTTTTTTTTCGAAAAAGCTCCCTCCATTTCCACCCCGGAGGTCCGATTTTACCCACTAACGAACTCGACTGAAATTTTGGGTCGTTGTATTATATGAATCAAATAGAAGGTGATTGGCACAAAATTACGGCAGTTATCGTGTCCATAAGAAAGTGAAATATATATATATATATATATATATATATATATATATATATATAAGCTTTTCAACTGACGATGGTTTTGGGGTCTGGAAGTTGTGAAACGCGAAGATATGACAAAATCAATGATTTCATTCTTATGAAATCTACCTAAAAATAATTTCCATGTTAGTTGATTAGAATTGATACAATTTGTTAATGTTAAAAGTTATACAATGTCATTTGAAACAATAAACAACAAAGAAAAGATATTCAACAGTCCGAATGTTTACTCAATATCTTTATATTAAATCAATCTAAGTTAGTGAATAACTGAATTATGTATATCCGAGTTTAGGCTTTATAAAGGCTAAATAAACTATTCTAACTGCGTATATATAAATGCGATTTAAGCTATACAGAAAGAGAGATAAACAAAGTTCATATAAATCGAGTTGTACGACTGTGAATTGAGTTGAGCATAGAAAATATTTTTAGGCTTTGTCATAGTAAAGATATTTCTTTGCAGTTCGACAACTTCATTCTAACAATTTACATATTTTTTTACACAAAATACATTTTTTATGATCCGTTTTTTTATTAACAGTACGCAATATTTTCATTGTGACCCCAATTATGTCAAAGGTTAAATATATTTAATCGAATATTTTCAGTTATTTTGATTTAATTTTTCTAATCTCTTATTAAACTGAAAATGTTTTTTTTATTTTTAAGTTTCTCATTATAGTATTTTTAATATTACAGTGGATTTTATGAAAAGATGAGATTTTATGAAAGGTGGATTAATGAACCCGGTAAAATATTTATTGAAATAATTAGAGAGACAAAAACATAACTAAAATTGTTAAAATAAAGTTTTTTTTTGTTCCAAAAAGAACCAGTTTTGGTTTTGTAAATTAATCAATTTGACAATATCAAACTATACAAAGAATGAGGACAATGGATCAGAAATCAAAAGTTCCAATTTTTTTTAATATAATTTATTCAAAATATAAGATGTTTAACTCTAAGGCAATTAAATAAACATCTTCAAAGTGAAAAATGTTTACAATTCATTCAAATTCCACATCTGATTTTTAAAAATCACCCGGAAGTTTAATTCTTTAACCTTGAACTAAGGCTCTAAGTACGATTATGGGTTTAATCTCTTATTAACACTGAATGATAAAAGTTGTAATCCTGTTAATCCATTCTTTAAAATTAATGGAATTAATAATATACATAAGACAACATAAAATAGAAAATTAAAAATACAACCAAATACAAACATAAATATGCTTTATTAACTTGAACAGATTCAAGTATTAATACCAACCCCTTCTTAACTCATTTGTACATAATGAATTACAATTGCGATTAAATTAAAATAAATAACGGATTATGAACAAAATAAAGCAGATAATTCATTTGAAAATCTAAGATATCTGTTCATAGTGAGTTATAACACATAAGTTAAAAAGAAAACATGTCTATTTCGATGTAGAAATGAGAAATTAATATTTCAATTATCAAGATAATATTGAAAATGAAGTTGATCATTAATATTCACTATCTGGGCGTTTCATTAGTAATTTAAAAAATGAATTGCATAATAGTACGAAAAATAGTAATTAAAACAATAAAAATTATTTAATTTAGTCAATTATATTTCATTTATAAATAACGAAATAAAAATTACTGGAGTACAAATTAATAACTATTGAATGCATGCATCACCTGCTTGCAGGCACTTTATTTTTCGAAACTTTCTTAATACACTTCTTGTAATTTTTTCAATCCAACTTCTAATCTTGATATTCAGTTATTTTACTGTATCGAGATTATTATTAATCGCAATAATTTGAAATGCCTTCAAAATAAATGTTGATTTTGTAAAATCAGAATACCAGGGTGAAATAGTTATTTTGATACAAAAAGCCATTAAAAGATTCGTGGTTTCGGCTGCTTGGAAAAATAATTACAAGTTCTATATGAACAATCAATTTAGATATCATGTAAACGTATTAATTTTCAATTCTGTTTAAAAAATAAACATCAATCTAATTCTACTAGCAAAAGAGCACACCAAACACAAATTTTTTCACAGCATCAAAAAAAATCATGTAATGCATATGGAAATTGTATTGCTATAAATTCTGTATATTTCTATATTGTAAAATTCTGTATGTAGCTGGCTAGATGGTTATTTCATCACAGAATTAAGTATTATTATCCTTAATTGTACAAGGATTGTGCGTGTCTTTAGAAAACGACTGAAACCGCTTGCAATAATTAATCCGTAAATCTTTATCTGATTTATTAATTTCTTGAATAACAACGATTTTATATAGTCTATTGTACACATCCTTTGTTCTTGAAACTTTACAGGCTCGAGAAGATGGTTTAAACAGTGAACTTTCCTTTTTGCAACAGTCGAATTTTAATATTATTTGTGTGACTACTGAAACTAAAAGACAAAAGCAGAATGCATTATCTTCTACCGCAACATTTTTACGAAAGGGTTTGATGAAATACCTTGAACTAAATTTATTCGGCATAAAATTGTGAGGAAAAAATACTCTGAAAAACTTTTGCGTTTCTAAATAACAATTCGTACATATAAATGTTTAAAAAAATAAAATTCGTAGTTCTAGAAATAAACTCATTTAACATGTTTACACAAAAATAACTAAATTTCGTGTCGGAATAATGTAAATAGATAACTGTTGTGATAGATTTAAAACCCCAAAGAAAACTCCAGGTTTGGTAGTGTATGAGGTGTCAGCAACACGGTCACCTAAATAACTGCACGAGACCATACCGCTGTGTGAAGTGTGCAGGAGGATACAAACCGCTGAGTCCCAGAAGATAGATATAAGTACCCCCGCAATTTGTGCTTTATGCCAAGAGGATCACCCTGCAAACTTTTTAGGTTGTAGGGTTGAAATCCTAGAAAGAAAAAATAAAAAGAGGATGAGTTATGCTCCGATGAAAACCTTATGAACCTTATGATGAGATCGCTTATGAGAGCCCAGGGTCAGAGAGACAAGTCCTACAACGTAGACATGGTGATTTTTCGTCTTTAGGACAGAGTATCGCAAGAAATCCGAAGAACAGTATCAATGATACTCTCAATAAACATTTCAATCCTCATCCCCGATCCTTCGCTGAAGCAGTGATGGATGGGAAATAATCATAAAAATTCAATTTCACAAAGTAAATTTGAAAAGCTAGCGAGTAACACTGAAATTTTGTTTCAACAGATTGGAACCTGCTAGGTCTGCTAACAAAGGTAATTTCTAAAATTTGTTAATAAGAGATTACCTGAAAATAGGAACATGGAAGATATTCCATGTTGCTATGATGTTCCATGTTATTGTAAACGAAGATTTTTCTAATCCTTATGTGAGAAACTCATTTTACTAACAGAAATTATCTATTTGACAATTACAGGCGGTTCAGTGTACACAACCTACCCTTCAGATTGCAGTGCACATGTAAGGAAGAGATTATGAACCTAGTTAAATCAAAGAGAAAATTTAGAAGATGGTATAAGTTCGGGAGACGTAAAGACAAGGCGGAAATGAACAGGACTATCCACTGAATTAAGATACTAATAAATATGCACAGAAATAAATCATTAAAGAATGAATACGTTGAAATTCTCTCTCTCCTAAAGAGAGATGATCATTCTTTGTGGAAAGTAACGAAGGAACGACCTCCAACCTCATTCCCTCCGTTAAAGATGGCTATGGGTGAGCCTGTAACGACAGCCAAAAGGTCGAAATATTCGCTACTCAGCTAGCCAATGTGTCCCAACCGGATGAAATGCAAGGAGGTGTCGAAGAGGAGATTAATGACTTCTTAAACAGCCCGATGTTTTTATGTCTGTCTTTGAGGTCCTTCTCAAATATGGAGATAACATAATAAGTGAAGAGGATTGAGAACATAAGAAAGACTGAAAGACATAATTGCATTACACATCGGATATCTGCACTACCGTCTAGGGCTATTACCAATATACGCAGATATTTAATGCAATCCTTAGAATACTCACTCGTCATCATAGTGGAAAATATCACAGATGGTCTTGAAACTTGGCAAACCTTCGCGGAAGTATAGTCGTATAGGCCTATAAGCGTACTACCGATTTTATCTAAAATGTTTCAATGACTGTTCCTGAGCGCAGATTATGGCCAGTGTTAGAAAGTAAAGATGTGATATCCGACCACCAATTCGGCTTTAGGAGTGGTCATTCAACTATGGAATAAACCAAGTTACCATTACTGCTCTGGATACCATAAGCGTTTGCCTGCATAAATGGAGAATAAAGATATATCTGACAAAGTCCACCCACGTAACGTTCACGATGAGAGAAGAAAAGATTGCCCTGAAATTCATTTAAATCATGTAAGAATACCTCATGTTTGTAAAGTAATGAATCTGGGCTTTTACCTTGATCGCCGATTAACTCTATCGTTTATCATGTAAGGGAAAAAAGGAAGTTGTTTAAAATTGTGTTTAAAAGGATTTACTGGATATTGAAATAATCTGTTTGAATTAAATGTAAATAAAAAAAAGAGAAATCGTACCGCAAGATGAACCTGAATCAAATTAATTTATTTCAAGATTAAATTAATTTAAAATAACTTATATGTTTTGATTACAAAAGTAATCTTCAAAATGTAATGTACTCATTAATATTAAAACATAATCAATATTATGGCAATAATTATAATAATGTTACTAATTAGAATATAATCAATATTAAAACATATATTTTCTCAGTCGTTTAGTAATCAAGTAGGCTTATTGTGTTCAACAATCGTCGAGTCGTCTGTGTTTATGAAAAACTAAACAGTTGTTTTAGCTCTTTTTAATGAGATTTAAAAGCTAAAAATGCAAACAAAACATTTTTAACCGATGTGAAAATACTTAGCAAGAAAATAAGTTGCTAATATAATAGAAAAAAAAATAATGTTAAGATAGGTAAATCTTTGAATTGGTTAGAAATTTCTTTAAATTTTAAAAGAGTTTACAAATGAATTACCACTTAAATGATTGTAAACTATTTATTTAGTTTAAACGTTTCCAGATGGGAGTAAAACGTGTACTTATATTGTCTGAGGAAGGTAATTTTGAGATTGATACATTTCTTAATTTATTAAGAGGTGACAATATTTAATGCTATTCTTGGTGGAAGAATGGAAGCGTTCCTGCTCTCATTAGTCCAATCAAATTACACTTAGAGAAAAAAAAATTGTTACCTGGACTTTTATAATTGGAAATGGTAAAGGGATTATAATAAACGTTAAAAAAATAAATGCATAAGCGGAGGTGGTGGTGGAGTGATTTGGGGGGTTGGGGGTTGAAAAAAAATTTTCCAATACAAAAGTTGTAGATCATGCTTAAATCTACAACTTTTTTAAAAGTCACTTTTTAACATAACTTCAAAATTTCAAAGAAAAATGCGAAAAATCTTCTTTTTTTCGTTTTTTATTTTTCATTTTCGCAAAAATAATTTAATTTTGACGAAACTTGGTGAAAGTATACCTTTCTGTATTTTAAATAACCGAAAATTTTTTTGAAGTCAACGTTCGCCGGAAATCACAATAATACCATTTTTCTCCCCTTTTCAACTCCCCAAATCAACCCTTCACCACCACCGCTTACGCGTTTATTTTTTTACATTTATTATAAGCCCCTTTATCTTTTTCATTTATAAAATTCCAGGTAACAATTTTATTTCCCCCTAAATACGTTATTTCGATCGGTCTACATCCGGTAGAAAATGTATTCAGATCAGATCAAGTTTCCATTTTTCATACGCTACAAAATTCATCTTTCATTTACTACAAAAACAAATTGTATGTACTTTAAGTGATTTTAATTGAGAATGAGACTGTTATCACTACAACAATAAGTAAATAAATAACCAAACTTCACATGACAGTAGTGACTTGTCCATTTTTTTACATTATTAATTTTAATTTTTGTAAAACATTTTTAATTTTGTGTTTATACTTCGTTTTTGGAGGAAATAGTAATAATCATATCTTTACCTAAAATGTGTAGTCTATATAACTATATAAAAATGAATAAAATCAAAGTAATATCAAATAATTAGAAAGTAGAGAAGTATGTTTTTAGGTATAAAATAAATAGTGTATGTTACTTATAAATTTACTGATATAGACGTACCCTTTTCTTATACAATTCGTTTTGAAGAAATTTATTTACAGTCCCATTTATTGAAATCAAAGTGAAAAGTCTAGCAAATTATCTTAAATAATGAAACAGCTTCTTTTGAAAAAAAAATTAAATTTTATTAAAAATAATTGCGGGGTAACCTGACCTACCTGCAAGTGAACAGATAAATATTTAGCCTCACATACTGCGGAGAATACTAGTTCAGTAACAGAATCTTTGTTTATAATTTGTGACGATGTTTCATGACGAAGGATCATCACAACCAGTAGCAACCACCACGCGAACATCGCGTACGAAACTGAGCGTCGGTTGCGATTCATTCGGTACAAAATGCAGGAGTAGAATTCGGCTGAAATTTCCCAGCTACGTTTTAGTTTTCCCTGTTTCTACAGCACGCACAATGCGGTATTTTAGTGAAAACAGTTTTACTCAGATTTGTAAGCTAAACGTAAACTTACTCGTATTTTACTTTTCAAGTACATTCATTCGTTCATTTATATAGCAATATAATTGTTAATGAAGAAATTATGTAGCTAAAAGAAGCGTAAAGGTGCAGAACTTTATTTTTATAAGATATAAGAATTTTATTTATTTTTTTTTTAAATATGGAGAAAAATTAAACTAGCTTCAAAATCATTAGTTGTTTATCTTTTTCTTTCCCGTTTTCAACAGTCATACATAAATAAGGATAAGAAGTTTTCAACAGATACTTGTGTATTTCTTTACAGAAGAAAGAAAATCTCAATCATTTCTTTCAAGTCAATTTAAACAAAAAATACTACTAAGCTTTAACAATTCATAAAGAACAAAACAAAAGAATCATATCACTAAATTAAAATAACTCATAACGGTTTTTATATTCAACTGCTTGTTCTTTTTTGTTAACCATTTAATTTCATTTTTTTCAATACTTATGTTATGTTACCATTTAACTTTATTTTTGTTCTTAACAGATAATTGTGAAATTCTTAATACTTTGTTACGCTTGCTATATTTAAATAAAATATAGCAATACACAAAAAAAAAATTAAAAAAGAAAATAAATAAAGAAAGAAAATTCGATACAGAACAATTCTAACAAAAAACTTAATACCAGATAGCTATAAGAACACCTAACGGTAGCAAGCAACATTTTACACGAGTCTGAGAAAAAACTAATATAGAATAAAACTTGAAATAAATTAAGGAGTCATATTTCAATTTTCATACAGTCCATTAAGTTTGTGAAAAAAAAAATAGTGTGAAAAACACGTTAACTGATAAAATATTGAAGTCATATTATTATTTTTTTTACAGCATAATGATTTTTAATGAAATCCACCGAACCGCAATCCGAGTTCAATGTATATTATCTTACATTTACTACATAATTTATGCCTTACATTTAAAAAAAAGATTAGTAATATCGCTTTATATAATCTTGTGCGCAGTACACAGTTAACAAAATAATTGAAAAATATTATTATTGTTATACAAATATCATGTCAAGAAAAAACAAATATTTAAAACGTAATCTGTAAATTTATCTGACTGTATAATGATTTTGGTGATGATTCTGACTGTAAAATGATTATCAGATCAAATATTATTATTGTACTGCATTCAGCAAAGGTCTGTTAAAGATTAAGGTTCATTATATTTACTAATGTAATGGTGCAAAATGGTACAAATTAATTTTTTTCAAATGTTTCTTTCGATTATTTATTAGTTTTTAATATTATTAAATTATTTCGTTTTATCAGAATTGAAGTTGCTTTGACATTTTTACACTAAGCTAGATATTTATTTATTTAACCGGTAAATTTCATAACAGTGAACTAAAACCTGTGCGTTAATAAAGTGTAGTCATAAATATAAGTTTTTTAACCTTTTTTATGTAGTTTGATTCTAATCCCCACTTCATCCTGTTTTCGTCTATATCTTTTAACTTCAAAATATTTACTAAATCAAAAATTGTCTAGTTTGTAAGTTACAATGTTTATCTCCTTCTACATATATTACAATGAGCATTTCCCTTTATTATCAAATTACCTACTTTAATATGTATAAAACTGTAAGTAACTCTTACAGTGAACAATATTTGCTTTTTCCGAAGATTATGCTAAAATCCTTTCTTTTCCTGTTGTAATAAAGCATCTTCATTTGGTATTTTATCAACCCACTTAATTTTTAACACACTCCTGTAACATCACATTTACAGAAGTCTCCTCTATCTTTCCCATTATGTTTTTTCTATTCTCAAAAAAATGGTATAATTTCTCTCCCATAAAGTAATACAGTTAGCACAAATAATTTAAAAATTCTTTGAAATTCAAAAATTTCAAAGCCATATCTCTTTTCTGCTTAAAAATTATATTTTACTGCGACAACCTTATTTCGATGCTCAAACTTTTTTTTATTCTTTACAATTTTACTCCCTAAATAAAAAATTGTGAATTTTGCGGTGTTTTTCATAGCAGAAAGTAATTTGTATGATAAGATCATTTATCTTAATTTTTAATTCCTTATTCCTATTTTATAAAGCACTAAGTTCTTGCCTTTCATAATTTCTTCTAACTAATTTTTGAATTTTTGCCAAAATAACAATATTGTCGTTGAATTTTAACTTCTTTATTTTTCTCATTGGGTAGTACTACTTTCAAATTTTCTTTAAAATTATTGGTTCTCTTCTTGTGTATACAAGTCGCAATGGGACAGATTAAGATTGTTCTCTGGCTCCTTTTTGTACGGAAACAGTTATTCTGTGGATATTTTTTCAGTCCCATCAACCCTAAATACTAATCTAAGTTGTCTATTCAGTTGCTGTTTTTCCTAAAAAAAAAATAATAAATAAATAAATAAAACAATAAAAAAACAGTCGAGGACATGTCATCTAACCTTACTATTCTAATTTTATTTAAGCCTTTCCCTGTAATACTTCATGTAATACCTGCGATAATAGACGATGTAGTAGACTGATGTAACAGACGATAATAATGTGATAATTTTTAGAACTCTTTTTTCTCATTCGTGATATTCAACTTTTCCTCCAAATTCGTATTTCTCCAAACTTTTATGTTATTCTTCTATACACTATCTCTTTCCAATAATCATATTTTCTCTATTTCGCGACCTTTGCAATCTTTTTTTACCGGCTTTTAGATTTTAATAATTTCTAAAGAGCCAAAATAGTTTCATGTCTTCATTTCTAAATTGTAATACATTCTATGTTCATTCATAAATTGTAATAAAATTGAATCCATGGTTATCCGTAGTTTTACACCAATTGTTAACATTCTAACTAAAACTTTCCTTTCTGCTTTAATTATTTCCTTTTTGGATTAATCTATTCATTTTAAATTGAATTTACTATTGTTTTATTTAGTCTTGTGCCTGTAATTAGTTGAAGATTAATTTTCATACTATTCTCTTTTAATTTGCATGTAGTCATTCTTTGTTTCTAATTTTTTTCATTCGTTTTAAAACTTCAACTTACATTGTAACTAATCTGTTTCAGAATCAATATCTGCTCCTCTACACATTTACTAATCAAAATTTGTTATGAAATCTATATTTTCATTAGTAATGTTCAACACTTTTAATCGATTACCTGGGATTTTCAGAGAGAAATTTGTAAAAAGATAAAACAGGAAATTATTTTTTATTATGTGTCTTGCAATACTTTTATAAAAGGTTATTTTTTCACCAATCTTAATAATTACTTTGCGTTCACATTTTTACCCTTAATTATTCTTGTAACAAACCATCTTTTAAAAGTGGTAAGAAACTAAAAATGATATTAACTATTTCATTACAAATAAATAAAAGGATAAATATTAACAAAAATACCGTTTCTGCTTATTTATCATAAAGAAGAACCTCTATTATCAAACAAACAAACAAATCTATTACACTCATTTCGAACTCAATTTGTTATCACTTCTTTTAATTAACAGTGTTTTTTTTCTTTTTTGAACGACCTCACGAACGATGACCCAAATAAGAACATTAATTTTGTTACCACTTAAGATAAAGTAGAAAAATAATGTTGATTCTCGAGTTTTGAAGTTTTAAGAAATATATTTATGGCCTACGAATCAGTGACAGAATCTTGTTAATGCCAAATAGACTACTTCGTGATAGTATTTAGTGTAGGACACTAAATACTAACACGTACGTATTAGTAAAGTGTCACTTTATATTGCTTATAGTAGCATAGATACTGAGATTTTTAAAAGGTCTATACTTAAACTTAGTTAACTGCTTATGAAAATTTTGCATAACTACATAACTTAAACATTCAAATGAATATCATTTTCATTTAATTAAAAGGCGGTTAAATAATAAAATATGTACATATCAATTAGTCTTTTCCCTAAACATCTTATAAGATTCTCCTTTGTCAGATTGTAATTATATCTTTTTCTAATTTTCATGATTAAAGATTAAATGAAAAGAATTAAGCAGAACTGGGTTGTGGAAAACTGCTTTTGGGAATCGATGCACTGCTGAAAAGGAATTTACAGAATCGTTTAAAGTTGTGTGTTCAAGAAGAATAATTTATTCCAAAATTCTCTTAATATTAAACATAAAAATATTAAATAAGGGAGAAAAATTTAATAAATCATGATTTTTAATAGATTTTAAAAAAAGATTCAGATTCTCTGTTCAAGTCAAATGCCAGCAATTACTTCAAGTCTCAGAGATATAAAAATATTTCTATGTGAAGATTCAATAAATGAATCCTAAGTAATACGAAATAATTTAAAACATTATAAGCCTCTGCGTTAAAGAATATATGTGGGATGTAAGAAAGCTTTATTTTCTTAATAGCTAATTACTTTATATTAAATGTACAAATTTATCTTTAAAATATCCATTAATATGATTTCAACATAATCAAAAATTTTTAATAATATTATTTTTCACAATAAAAGATATTGGTATATTTTTTTTTACTTTAAATAATAATAGATTTTTTTAAATTAACTTTGTAAATACCATCCTAATAGTATCATTTAAAATGCGGATACTTTTTAAACAAAATTTTCAACACTTATAACATTAAATTTTGTCATTTTTGTTTCTCTAGTTAGATTTTTATGCATGAATACCTTAAATTAGTAACTATGTTTTTTTTAAATTTAGTTAAGTTCGACTACTCTTAGCAATGCATACTAAGGTTTGACGTACTAGAGTCAACACACAGACAGTTGAGTAGGTGTACTGCGTAATGAGCCGTAAAAGATTTATTTCCGAGTTAAACTCTTTATTCGTAGAACTAATTCTTTATTCGATTAATATTCGTAGAACTAATATTGGCAAAAAAAGAAAAATCTAACGTCAGAATGATTAGAAGTTTCCTTTAAGCCTGGTTTAACTAAATTACATGAATCTCTCAAATCCATTTTTGATAGAATGTATTTTTCTATTTTATAAGAGCATATAAGAGCATAGAAGGGTATTTTTTGCTAGTAGAGCATTAAGCTAGTAATCTATATCATTGGTTTATATATCTTTTTGATGAAACACGAATCTTTTAAATAAGTAGAATCAATGGCGACGAAACAGTTTATTTCGGGTATCAAGGATGAACAGCAACACGTAATACTTAATAAAGATATTTGTAAAAACAAAATTATAATTAGTCATATTAGACTAAATCAATTTCAGAAGATTATTGTATGAAATTGAACTCTTACTCCAATTTACAATGATTAAAAAAAATTTTCTATTTTTTTATAGAAATGTATTTCTATAAAAAGAAATTCTGCATGCAATAAAATTAGAAAGAAACCCAACTAAAAAACCGTTTATAAAAGATAAATAGTTAAAATTAAATGCATATTTTACCTGCTAAAAAAGTGATCGTCGGTACATACATAGGAACAAAAAAAAGGATAAAAATAAATATTAATTCAAAAATAAACGTAAAATGAGTGAATATTAATGAAATGTCAACAATTCTAAATACAAAAATAAAAAAAAAATATCTACATGAAATACTATACTCGTATAATGACTATAAGTGCCTGAAAAGGAGCTTTAATTAACTGTTACTCTTATTTTATTAAAACGTTTGTAGAAATACTTTTTTTGTATTTTTCCAAGAGGAATGATTTTTCCTTGCTTTATTTAACTTTTTTTTCAAAAAGAAAAATTATTTTGCTGTCACTTAATTTTAAAGTTTTAGATTCTGTATGTTACTTAATTTCATATCTTTACAACTAATTTTTATTATTTTATTATCCATTAATCGTTTTGTCTTTTCATTTAATTAGCGATTATGAAAACGCTAAATGAATTTTTATGTATACATTAAAATAATTATCAATGTTTATTGATAAAGGATGTTAAAACTAGTTTCATTTATAGAGTCAGAAAATTGATCACTAAGCATAAAGTAGAAAAACTGGCGAGCTTTTTTACTTTATCTTTAGTGTATTTGGAGTCAATATTTTACGTAAGATTGATTAATTCAAGCGATAAGGAAACAGAAACAAGCGATATAATAGCAATAAAAAATAGTAGGAAAATTGAGCGGATCAGACGTGTATTGTGAAAAGGTGAAAGAATGATGAAGGAAATTCCCAGCGAGAAAGATTTGTGTAAGACCTAAACTAAGGTGTGAAGAGAGAGTAAAATATTTGTAGCTAGTATGAAAAAATGAAGAGAATTTCCATACGTAGTTTAAGAGAGGTGTAATGAACAGTTACAAAATGAATAGAGAGCAAAATATATCATCTACTAGATAAGTATTGTCGCGTGTTCCCGGCTCGATCAGGATACTGAATGACAAACAAACTAAAAATTTCTTATAGTCAATAAAATTTATAATTCAAAAACTGAAAATAAAATAAATAAATAAATACTAATAAATATAATAATGATAATGGCAATAGCATCAACAACAATAATAATAAATAATAATTTATTAATAACAATAATAATAAATAATAATTTCAAGAGCAGTGAGTCGGGGTGTGTCCGATGATGGCATGGGGGACCCTCAAGGGTGGATTGAGGGTGCGAGGCTGTGGGTGTACGCTGTGCATGCCTATAGCCTGTTTATAAGAAGGATTCAACTGCCACGGCACCCTGGCGCGACTGATATACTGCTCAACGGCGGTTCTGGTCGCCCCGAGGGTGCTTAAACAAACTATAAATGAGACTCGTAGAAGAAAAAAAGAAAGAAAGATATGGTAGGATAAGTTTTAATTTTAATTTTAATTTAATGGTCTTTTGGGAACCTATCTCAAATTTTAATATTGGGGCCCTTTACACCCCATAAGTGTTTGTGATTGTCCTTGTCTTTATGTCTTAAATGTTTTGTGTAGTTTGTGCTTTTAAATAAAATGTAAGGGCCCTTTACACCCTTACATATGACGATCCAGATGGTGATAGTAGTTTCTTTTAAAGATTGTAACGAGGGTTAATGATCTTAGCAGTCGATGCCCATAAAAATTCAGAAAAAAAATAATAATAATAAAAATAATGCTGAATATATGACAGATAAAATACTAATTCAAACGACAAAATTTGTTTAAAGACAGTTAAATTATAAAAACCAGAATACAGTCAAATTTACTGAAAACATTTCAATGACCGCTAATATTAATACCTAATATCGCATTAACAACAATATAAGATTAAACAAATCTAAAGTTCATACAATTCTATTCTCTGATAACATTATTACTTTTGATGTTTAATATAGAAGCATCCTACACTATATAGATGAATACTATCTATCACTTTCACTACTGTTTACCAATAACTCCCAAACAACTTCCTGCATTCAACTGCCACACTGGAATCTTGTGACATACTCTTCACTCGTTACCAAACGCTTACTAACAACGCCGTCACACAATCGCGTCGACACGTCCTTGCAAAACTGCTCAAAGTTATCGTAAATACGCTGAACACGGCCTTGCAGAATTATTCGCTTAACTACTCTATTCCTTCTGGTCTTACCAATATTTATATCCCCTGGTCTGGAGAACCAGTATTTGCCTCATTCCTTAATATTGAAGCGTAATAATTTCATCGTCCGCGCCCTTACATTTCCCAAAAAATTCCTCCTCCAGTCCAGTAACCTTTCTCGTCTAACAATACCTGTTGAAGATGCCATTAGGTGTACTAAAAAGAACAGATGTTTAAACGTACCTGTTGGCCTGAGAAAAGAATCCGTTTTAGTTCCTTCTGGATTCCTTTCATTATTATTTTCTTATACTTTCTTCCTAATTGGAAGGAATCTGTTACCCTGGTTCGTTGTAATGGTCCTGTTACACTATGTTCTTTTAATTTTTTTTCTATATAATAATTTTATTTTGTAAAATAGTTACTTGTATTCAGCATAATGTACATATCTGTACACTATCAAAGAACACGATTCAAATGGGCTTTAAGCAGCTGTCAAACTCGCATTACTACTTTCAAGATCTATGAAAAATGGTGACGTAATAATTTGACCAAAATTCTTGAAAAGCCCCTATTACCAAAATTAATCGCAATCCTTAACTCAAACGCTCCCATTTTTAGGATAAAAATGGACTCTACATATTTCTTTGAATAGTTTTTGTAACCTTTCACGTAATAAAAAAAGAACCTTTTATCTGAATCTGAAAAGTAAGCAGAATAATAAATGCACGAATAATTGCAACACGATTGAAATAAAAGACAGTCGAGGAAAGTATTGCACCTCGCGAAAATAAATTTTTTTAAAGTAATTTAATGTAGATTGTTGTTACATGTGTTACGTATTATAAGGCACGGGTAACCTGCATGCATTAAATAAATTCAACGTAATTAATATAAAAGTTATGTAGATATTAACTTTGTAAATTACTGGGTTAATAACTACTAGGAATCAATTTAATTAAATATGCTTAATAAAATATTCACTTATTGACTATTAGAAATTTTACAATGTACATGTTGAATTTCTTTATTAAATTACACTTGATATTTCAATAGCAGTAGCGTAAAAGGTTACATTTTATTCTGCACCACTTTATGTCAAACAAAAGTTTTAGTGTCAATTTTTAGACACAAAAATAATTTTTATTTTTTTTAAATCGTACTTTTTTTAGCAATTTATTTCTTACAATCGGTTGCCAAAAGAATTACAACCATAAATATAATTGCATACTTATTTGATTTTAAAAAAAATTTAAAAATGCAGGTTTATCATTTAAATCTTGTACACGATCCGCAGTAAATTAAAACAAATAAAAAAAAACAAACAAAATCATAAAAATATTTTAACAGAAAATGATCAGTTTTTTTTTTTTTTGTTCAACAACCAACCAGTATATTTACAATCGCCACCTTAAGTAGAACTGTAATTGCTTGACATGATAAGGGGTTTTAAGTAACTCCCAAACTTAAGGAACTTTAAGGAAGTTGTAAATCATAATAATATTATCAGTAATCTTAAAGTCCATTAGAAAATATATTTCTGCCAACACGTCCACAAAAATAAAACATTAATAAAAAAAAAATAAAAATAATATCACTAAGCCAAAACGAAAATATCACTAAGAAAATGCATACATATTCCATATGGGATTTAGATTTATGTTTTCGCTCTGGTATGGCCAAACAGTAATCTTAGAATAAAGATATTCCCTATGATTTGGTATTGCAGTTTTCAATTAACTTTCATGATATATATGTCGCTACCACATCATACTACGTAAAGTATTTTAAAATTACACTATAGTAAAAAAAATATGAAATTTTTTGTAGAGGTTTTTATGTGGTTGGTTACTAGCACAGAGAAAATTTTGATATTCTTTAATGATCGGAAGAAAATTTCATTTCAGGAGTGAATAGCGTGTAATTGTATCTCATTTAAACGGTTAAGCTTTTGTTGTAATAAAATGTATTGTTAGAAATGAGTATATTTTTTGGAAAATAAAAATATCTTTGAAGTAATAAGCATGAGTGAAATAAAAAAAAGGATGGAATATACACAGAGAGATGTGAATACATGCTGCTGAAAGACATTATAAAACCAGTGATTCTCTTACAAAACATGACACACGATATTTCCTTTCTAAGGAAATTCATACGATGTATCACTGACGTATAAAATACCATAAGACTTTTTGTATGATGATCACTACAATAATTTCTAAAGTTATTCATTTCCTTTATCACTGATAATGTAATAACAACTGAACAGACCTCTACTGGAACATAACATCACGTTTGTCTTTTAATTTTTATATACAAACTGAAAAAATAATATTTTTATATTTCACTGTAGTAAAAGGTTAACAGAAATTTATTTAAAAAAATAAGTGGTATTGTTATACGCAGGTACACAGACTGGATGATAAAAGTTATCCTACTGTTTTAAACTTTTATTAATATACTTCTGTTATCTTTTAGTGCTACATAATTCTGGAAAATAACAAAACATTTATCATAAATAAGAGTTTCTTCACAGATATAAGGTCATTTCAGTTCACATATTTAATTAAGCATAAAATGCAATTTCAAATGTTAATTAATATGGCGTATAATTTTTTTAAATCGATGTTGGGAAAGTTTGTAGAAAAATTTGTATTTTAACGTAATTTATGTAGTAAAAAAAAATTATTTATACTAATAAATGACCACTATTTTTTTTTTTTTTTTTTTTTTTAGTAATTTATTTTTATATAAGTCGTCTTTTCATTCCGTTTCTACGTTATACTATTGTAGACATCCATCATATTGATATACCAGGAATGTTAAAAAACTAACGAGAATTTTGAAATTGCGCGAGTTGTATTAGTCCGTTTCTCGGAATTTTTTCTTTGTTTATTGGTAAACATATCTGAAGAGAATCTGTACATTTTTAGCCATATTGGATGTTTAGTCTGTTGTCAGCTGTCAAAAGGATAACAGGTGTTTTGGTACGATCGGTGATTTTTTATTTTTATAAATAATGGATCAGAGGAATTTGTATTAAATTTTGCTATAAGAATGGAATAAAGTGTAGCAATGTTTTAAAAATTTTAAATATTGCTTTTGATGAGTCTCCTACGAGTAAAAAAAGGATTTGCGAGTGGTAAAAGCGTTTCCAAGAAGGTCGTGAAGACATTAAAGATGACGAGCACCCCGGACACCACAGCACATCAACAACCGATGTAAACGTTGAAAAAGTGAAAAAAATTATTATGAACAATGGCCGAATCACAATCAGAGAAGTCGCTGATGATGTTAGGATATCAATTGGCTCATGCCGTGACATTTTTTTGAATGTTTTGAGTATGAAACGTGTGACAGAAAAATTTGTTCCAAAATTATTTTATTTTGAACAAAAACAGCGGCAAATGGAAGTTTCTCAGCAGTCGCTAAATGAAGTCAAAAACGACGCAGAACTACTGAAACTTGTGATAACAGGTGATAAAATATGGGTTTACGGATATGATGTCGAAACTAAGGCTCAATCGTCCCCAGTAGAGACATTCTGGATCACTAAGACCAAAAAAAAGCTTGACTAGTACGGTGAAGGTTATACTCACCATGAGTTCTTGCCACAAGGTCAAACGATCAATAAGAATTATTACCTACAAGTTCAACGCCGTTTGCGTGAAGCAAGCCGAAATAAACACCCGGATATTTGGCGAAACAATTCATGGCTTTTGAACCACGATAATGCGCCTGCTCACACCTCAATGCTTGTTCGTTAATTTTTTCCAAAACAACACTGTGATGATCCTCAGCCGCCATATTCGCCAGTCATTATATAACTGATAACATTATTGTAGACGAATAAATAAAATTCTTTCAAAAAAAAAAAAAAAATTCTCGTTACTTTTTGAACACACCTCATATATATTACACGTCATGTTTATTAAATAAATAGTGTGGAATTATGAGGTTTCTCATTGCCTTCTTTAGTTCTGACCTAATATAAAAATACTATTGCGTATCAATAATGTCAAGTTGATGAAAAGCTGCCGTTATACAACTCTACAAGGTATACATTTTCTCTGCTCACCACAAAAACATCATTAACAATAAAAATTGTTAATCTCAGATAAAGCATCTATAATTACTGTAATTTTTACCTCAATACGATTTACATTCATCACACCATAAGAAAAATTGAGATAACTAGTGTAAAGAAATAAAATTTACATCCTTTACATCAAGTTATTCACGTAACCTACCACCTAGTTAACTACAAAAGCTAAAAATCACATAAAAACTTTTTTTCGATAAATATACTGGCACTAAAAACAGTAATAACCCAGAATATTGCAGTGAGGAAAAATATTCTTGAACTGAAGTTATAGGGTTATAAGAAGTGTACTTCGTTCAAATAGGTAAATAATTTATTGTTCAGATATTCCCTCGATACAAAAAAGTAATTATCTTAATTATCTGTATAATAATAATTATAATTATCCGGATATTTATAATAATTATTATCCGGATAACTACATTATTGTAGACGAATAAATAAAATTCTTTCAAAATAAAAGTCTTTAATTATATAAGTCTTTAAAAGTCTTTAATATATTATTATTATTATTATTATTATTATTATTATTATTATTATTATTATATTTTTGTTTGTAATATTTTAATTTCAATTGATATAAAGATTTTGTTTTTCATACATTTTCTATTTCAGATATTTACGATTTTTAATTTTTATTTGTTTTCTAATTAAAATTAATTTTATGAGTAAAAGAATACTCCTACTGAAATGCTCGCCATTTACAAGCTATTTATAACCGCGATGTATGTGCTTCCTCAAAATAAATAACGTTAAGCCCTTTCCTGGCATTCGTTATTTATTTTTCATTTAACAACCAGCGATTTCCATCTACTTCTTTCTACACGGAAAACAATTAAACTTGTTTCATTACAAGTGATGAAACTAACAAGGCATAAATTAATGTATTAAAAATAGAGCGATTGATCGTTTTGTATTGACGACATGGTTAATACTTTTTAGATAATTGGGGAAATATCTTATAAAATGTAACCTATACATCAAACAAATTATTTCGTAGACTTTTTAACAGTAAACTACAATATATATTTTATTCATTCATTTTTTCTTAAAATTTCCTTTTTCATGTAAAGTTTATTTTTCAGCATTACTTGAAGTTAAATACTCATTCATTCTATCCTTGGTTCGTCACGATTATCTTCAAAGACATATAAATTAACACTAAGCAATCAAAGAGAAAAAGAATTATGCGAGAAAATGTATGGCTACGAAAATGAAATCAGCGATTAGTTCATAAAGCATGCATGGTAAGTGCATCGTCTTCAGTCTTACTGAGCACATCATTCATCCCAATATTTCTCGTGGATGCTGAAAAGGAAAGTATGTATAAAAAACGTGTGTATATATATATATGAACTATTGTAAGATTTTTTAACCAATTGTTAAAAATCTATTTAAGTTATTTAATTAAAAATAAAAAAATTGTGGCATCGTCGGGAACAAACGGGTTGATGAGGCTGCCAGAGCGACAATAAATGGCCTCCGAGTACAATTGATATGTAAGAAAGACTTCATGAGAACTGTTCGTGTAAAATTGCGAGCCCAGTGGAATAAGTTCTGGCTGCTGAGTCCTCTCACGGCATTACATACCATCCGGGAGAATGTGCTCGAAAAACCTCTTTCCCCGAGCAACAGAAGAGACCAAGTCATCTTAACTCGGCTAAGGACTGGACACACCAAGCTTACCCACCCTCATCTAGTTGCTCTCCGCAGCAGATCTGTGAGGCGTGCAAGGTCAAATGGTCCATGCACCATCTGCTCTTTGAATACCCAATGTTTGGAGCCATCCGACAAACTTAGACCTGGGTTCAGATATGAAATCTCTACTTAACTGGGGGTAACTAAAAGGTACTAAAATGAAGGTCTAAAATTTCTGTTGCCGTTCCTCTTCTACAGTGGAATGAAGAATACAATTTATTGTTTGCTGGCTGATTTATGTATTTTAGTTTGTGTTTGTTGTTACTGGTCTTTGTTTATTCTTTATTGAATTTCTCTTTCTTTATTGTTTATGTTTGTTATTTATGATCTTGTAGTAATATTTTAGTCGCTAATGAGTGTAATTGTTGATATGAATGTAAATAAAAGTATTAAAAAAAAGTCTTTTCTGTTGAAATATATATGTATATATAGATAATATTTAATTTCATTTAAATTTTAAAACATTTAATATACTATTAATTCAAAAAACTCTTATACTATATAATTAAGCATATTTAGTCAAACGTTTTACGCACCTTGTAAGAAAACTAATAAAATTTTTAATCTCAAAGGATAAATCTAAGAATAGAAATAAAGACAAATCAGATTTCAATGCCTGACTGATCCGCACGTTACAGTTAAACGAAATTAATTGTGCTCTATATTTGTTTAGTTCCATACAATTGATATCATTTTGTAAAAAAATTAAATAAGTTAAACAGATTTTTAACTACTGGTTAAAAATCTTTTAACAACATACAATAAAATTTCCAGTTTTCTATGTTTTTGAGTTTTTTGAATGAGTTCGGGATAGTTATTACTTAAAACATTTTAATGACTAAATTGTGATCACGAAAAATTTCAGTTTTTAGATTTCAATGAAAACATCCATTTTGACTATCCCTGAAACCATTTTGACTAGTTTCGTTGTGACGTTTGTACGTTTTGTACTTTTGTACGTACAAACGTACAAATGATTTGTCGTAGAATGTTGACATTTTGGATTTAGGACTGTTTTAACATCTAGTTGTGCACCTTCCCTTTTTATTACAATCGACTGGACCAAAAATATTAAAAAAAGCCTAAAATCAGAAAATGTTGATTTTGTACTTCTTAACTGCAGTAATCAGCTCTCATTAAGAGAATTTCAACGAAATATCATAAGTGGTACTTATTTTCATCGGTTCCAAAGTTATAGCCAAATAGCATTTTGGACCTTACAATGGGAAGGCACATCGGTTCAAATGTAACTTCATTTCCTTCTTTTTTTTTAAATTTAAATATATTGATTTATTAATACCTATTAACCTCTGATTGTAAAAAAAATTACAATAAATAATAATTCCATATAACAAAAAAAAGAAAAAATCAGAAGTTATTAGTGAAATAAGATTTTATGTTCTTTTAAAAATGTGTATATGTAATTTAATAGGCGTAAAGGAAGTCATATGGTATCCATATCAGATTTGGTGAAACATCTGATTATTTAATATTAATTGAAAATTATAATTTAGAATCTTATTAAAATTTTGTGTATTTTTAACTTAAAAAAATGCGTTTATGTAATTTAATAGGCGTACAAGGATGTTATGTAATATAGATTTTTAAAAACGAGTTTGACCACAAATCTATACGTGGACTATTGATTAACTACGATATATGCTTATTATCTGGTACTAGGAAATTACTTATTTTTTCTATTGGGATATTTATGTCTACAATACTATTTTAAAATGTAATGTTTTTAACTTCCTATTAATTGAGAACTAAGAAGTCTTTTTAAAAAATTCAATCTTCAAAGTATATTGCCTTCTAATATTTATTAAACATCCAGCTGCGAGAAAGATGAATATCAATAAATAACAGAAAACAGTTTCTAATATAACGTATAGTATATTAAAAATTTAAGCTCTCACTGACTGCACTTTATATTTTTCACTTGAAATACTTTTGTTTATTTATTATAAAATTTTAACGTAGCATCAGTATAATAACCTGAGATAGAGTATAATATTATATTACAGAAGTATAGATTATATCACAAAAAACTGAAAAAAAATTCAGCGTTGTAAACAAAGTACGTTGTAACCAATAGTAATAAACTTATGATAAAAGGTGACAGGTAAACATTAATAGAGTGCAATAACCTTTCATAGTTTACATCATAATGTGTTATATATACCAAAAACTTTATAATTATATTGGGTATATGGCATTAGCAAAAATATAACACTATATTTTATTGAGATTTTCGTTAGTAATTACAAAGAAATTGCTGCTTGTAAAGGAAATTATAACAAAGATTAGAAATCGTAAAATTTAAATTGTAAATATAAATGATAACAGTTAATTCATTAAAAAGGTTAGAAAATCAAACAAGCTACAATAATATTGATTTTTTTATTGTTTTGTTACCTTTCAGACTTTTTTCTATATCTTAACAAAATAATTAGTCATTTTCAAAATTAATAATTTATTTTTATCTTCCATTATTAAATCTAATATTAAACCCGAAATTGATTGAGAGGGCTAATGTAAATTAGCATTTTTTATATAAAGTATAACGCGAAAAACCCCAGATACTGGTAATTAAGAATACTGTAATAATAAATTAGTTAAATTATAGGACTAAGTAACAATTAATATTAGAGAAAGATATTTCCATAAAGTAAATTATTTAACTAAATAAAATTCTTCATATTTATTTTGTCTAGTATTATAACTCCGAATATACCGGTCAGATGGGAGTAAAAGTAATATTTTTATAGCTTCCGTATTACGTAAATAATACATTGAAACGTCAATAATAATAACAACATGATTTTAAGAAGAAAAACTGAAATTTTGTTCAAGGATATTTTATGAAAAGTAGCCTAGTAAAGTAAAACAAGTAAAATAAAAGTTATAAAAATGTATCTTCTTCTATTAAAACTAAATAAAACCTGCAAATTTGATTTTAATTTAATTTAACGATACAATATTTAAAAAAAAGATGAAATTTATGATTGTGAATAAAGTAAGGGAAAATTAACAAAAAGAGGTAGACGATATTTGAAACCAAGAAGTTTAAAAAACGGTTGAACGAATTTAATAACTTCTACGTACAGATAGTTTTCTATTTATTAGCCTTTATTTTCAATATACTCGTAGTCCTGTACTTAAGAGTACGTAGAGTACTAGAAAAAAATAATAAAATATAACGTGGAATGACTTAAAAATAAATATTCAAAAATACTTTTTATAGTAATTTTTAAAAAGAAACTGAAAACAAACGATGGAATGAAAAATATTTAATAAACGAACTTATTAAATTCTTAACCAAGAAGATCTCTGCTACGTCTACTTTTAAATTTTTGAATGAAATTTGGTTAATTTTCTAGACATCTTACTGTTTGATTCTTGTGTACCGGAAGTTTGGAACGTAAGTGAATAAGTATTTAAAATTTCCTTCCATAGAAAATGTTACAAAGATTTCTAAAAGGTTACTTAATTAAAAAATAAATAAGTAATCAATCTTTTTTAGAAGTTAATAAATATCGAATAAATTTTTTACCATTAAAAAATTCCGTTTGTATGTATGTACGTTTGTTAGCACATTTGAAATTTTCTGTAAAATAAAAGAACCGAAAAAATGAAACAAATAGAATAGTTGGAAGCAGAATAATAATCTAATTCTACCGTTCATCACATTCAAGAATATTGTATAATCCGATACAGAGCCGAGCGTTAATAAAATTCAAGATGAATAATAAACCTACAAGGAAAAATGAAAACAACTTAATATTTTGCTCCTGTCTCATATTATTATTCTACTACAACCTGAATTCTATCCCACTTTTTATCAATTGTATTAACTTATAATAAATTATGTCTGCGTTATGTTTAAAAACACCAAATATTAATAGCCGGCCTCCGTGAGTCGCGACTGGTAGCGACTCAGCCTTTCATCAGCTGGTCCCTGGTTCAAATCCTGGTCAGGCATGGCATTTTGAACACGCTACAAATCATTCATCTCATCCCCTGAAGCAATATATCTAACGGTGGACCCGGAGATTAAACAAAAAAAAAATTAAATTATAAAATGGTTTAAGTTCTATAATTTAACTTTACACATTTTTAGTTTGTAATTCATTTCCAGATGAATCCACCCTTTATTGTTTTTTATATAAATCTATAAGCAATAATTTTTTTTTTCTTAACAGTATTTAATATACATACACGTATACAAACTTAACGTATATGGAATGCTTTTATAAGAATCAGTTTGTTAGATTAGTTTAACGTTCTTTACTATCAATTAGATTATGTTCTATTTTAATTAAGAAGATTTCTAGAGGTTCTAAATTAACAATTTAATTTAATACCTTTAGCTTCTTTGCGGAGTTACAATTAGTTTCTTCTTGATGATACAATCTAAATTATTCAGTTTTATTGTTCAGTTTAATACACTCTTCATTGAATATTCAGAATTTTTATTGTAGTTCGTAACTATTAAAAAGAAAACTAATGTTTATCCAACAAAGAACTAACTGATAAAATTTAATAATATAAAGTAAAAGGTTTACAAATTATTTATTTTGTTTTAATAACATTCATTTCTTCTACTAAGTTACCACCAAACAATAAAAAACCTTTGTTATATTGTACCTTATTATACGAGTATAAGCTAAGATTTATTAAAATCTATTATTTTTTAAAATCTCTTTTCATGTAAATTATCTTTAATTCAAAGTGAAACTTAAATTTTGTTAATACGATTTTAAGTAAAATTTGTCAGTTCAATTTTCGAAGAAGATCCTATCGTTCTAATTCACGCGTTTAAAAAATATTTTTTACCAACATATACTTAACGAAATAGACTTATTTAAATCATGTTTAAGATATATTATACAAAAGCAACTAATAACTGCTAATTATTATGTAGAAGAAATTAAATAAATATTAATAGTAATAAATGAATTCTATTTATAGTACATATTCAACTTTAAATGACGCAAAGTAGATAAATGTTATAAAAATTGGTTTCCATAACAATTGAAACTAAAAAACTATTAGAAAGTTTAATAAAGAAAAGAATTTCGTTAGAACTTTCAAGTTACGTTTCTAAAGAAAATAATGGAATTTTGTAAGAAATTATACACGTACATTTGACTGTAATATTAATCTGTTTTTTAAAATTTCATTGTCTCAGCAAACTTATAACTTAACAGCTAACACTTTTAATTCATGATTCTATTAACATCAATAAAATTTGAATCAACACTCGTGATAGTAGTAACTGTTAAAAGTTACTGCATTATGATGTATGATTTCTTAGGGTAAACCTTAATGTTTCTTTCCACAAATGTTATACTAAATTTTATTCTATGCTTTATTAGTACTGTAATTTTTATTACTACGATTAGGGAAAAAATAAAAATTCGCTATTTTTATTTATTTTTTTGCTATTTATGGGCACTGACAATCAAGAACTTAGTCTCATTGTTTAAAAAATAATTAAACCACCAGCTGGATTGACAGATGTAAGTGTATATAGGGCCCTAACATTTTAATAAAACACAAAAATAAACATATATGACATTTAAACAAAATGCACACGTATAACAATCACAGGGTGTAAAGGGATCAAACATTAACATAAAACACAAAAATAAAATAAAAAAACCTATGTATCCGACAAAGCAATTTCGTGTTTACTGGGTACTCTAGATATGGTGTTCCGGCTGGTGGAATAGGTAGCACAATGTTCATTTAAAGCAGCCAAAGGGTTATTATTAAACGGTTTTAGTTTATATAAGTAGGAAAAGACCAAATATTTACTGCAAATCTTAATAGAAATATCTCTCTTCTAAAATGTAATGGTGTTATACCGGCTTCAGACATTGAACTATTCTTTTTTTTTAACTTCGGCATCACCGGATTTTCTGAAAAGTGCCAGTGGCACGTCTGAGTCCGTTGTAATGTATTACTTCTAACTTTCTTAGATGCGACTTTATGCGGATGAATATGCAGTACAATAGTAATCGGGCTTCGATTGAATCAGTGCTCTATATAATCTCACTAATTTCTCTTTTTCTAAGTCCCAAATGATGTTCGATAAACATTATTAATTTTTAAGGATTTTTTGAATCTAACACTCAAATCCTTTATTGATAGTCCCCAGCTAAAGGTATTTAGCTCATAATAGGCCTAAGAAGCGTACATTATATCTTACTTCTTAATTTTTTTTGTTTACTTTTATTTTAATATTTTATTATATTTACCTTTTTTTATTATATTTTATCATACTGAGTAGGATGGTCAGCGATGGTCAAAATAGAACTACGATGAGGAATTCCCGTCCTACAGAAGTGTACACAGCCCGTTTTCTCTGAATCAGTAATTCTTTGTAACTCAAATGGTTGCTTATATCCCGTGTTTCAATTTATATGTCACCATAACTGTATTGTTAGTTGCATATACGATTGCCAGATTATCGATATAAACGGGTTTGCTCACTTCTCCTGGAATTCCTAACATCGGTTTATTGATGGCAGTAAATAAACTGGTAAATAAGGTACCTGACAACGGTACCTTATGGTGAGCCATTTTCCAATTTTTTTTCTGACAAGTACTAATTACAAACTTGTACTTGAAAGGTAAGGTGGTTCATGTAGTAGCCAAATAACACCGGTAAATTGCCGCGAATGCCCCATTCATTCAGTTGAAGCATTATTCTACGACGCTTATTTCGTCATATCAAAAGTCTTCTGTAGATCAAAGGAGATTCCGACAGGAGCGGTCCCTAGTGATGAAGTTGTTGTGTACAGAACTGTTTCACGCTCTAAAATTATGTCATGGCCCGTTTAAAATTCAGCCTCCAAGGAAGAAAACGTAAATATGGAATGAATGTTACAATGGAAGAAAGGGACTATCGAGAATGGCCTTGGTTCGGCGCTCTGTATAGTCGCCGATTCAGAGCCGGGAACAGGAGTAACACCCATGTCAGGGGTTGCACCGGCTCCCAGCTCGGAAAAGGGGAAAATAAGTCCCCATGAGAGGTTTTATTTTGTCTTTAGTCTCTATGGTTTTAGTTCTGAGACGACCACCTCAGAAGAACATGACTTTTACAAAGCCTCCTTAGGGGGTCCTGCTGCCTTCTTAAAAAATTCATTATCAGGATATGAACCATACCCTTAAAACTGTCTGCTTTTTTATTCAGTTCTGATGCGCTTTTATTTTTCCTATAATATAGTTTCTTTAATAATATCTGGATCATCGCGTGGGGTGTCGCTGGTTACTCGCACATCCAGACGGTGCAACCAGCGCGCCCTTCCTCTAGCTGGGATCTATCAAAAGTAAGTACATGAGAAAGTAAGTACATGGTATAACTTCGCCGTTCCTTCTCTTGTTCAGTCTTCGGCGCCCTATTACTACCTGCGGTGACAATTCTTCCACAATTCCTGCTCTAAACTACTGAGTACATCTCAGCAACCACATTTGACTTAATGTGACTGCTAAGACGATTGACACTTACAGCTAACTAATCTATTTTGTTTAATCCAAGAATCATCTTCTGCGTCTGGATACCGTTGGTCATCTGAACATAAAAACAGTAAAGAGTTTTTCGTATTTCCTTTAGTGGATCTTCGCGCAATTAGCTATTTAGAGAGAGATAAGAAAAGGGCTTATCCTCGCAAAATTACCAGCTTCCATCATCACAAGGTTGTACTAACGTCTGGGTGAAGTTTTCTTGAGGACAGTTCTCTATAGACTCCACACCTTGTGTAGAATACTTCCCGATTCATGATTCTTCTTCCGTTTAACTTTCGGAGACACGGCTAGGTTTTAACGAGGATGCTTCGTGAACTCTCTTTAGGAGAGACTGTTGAACTTGCAAGATCAGTTAAACCTTTCTGTAGCAAGCCTAATCGCCGGAGTACACCCCCACTTCAGAACTGCCTACCATTGCCTCCGGTACTCCGGTGGAACCGGCATATATACTGGCAGAGAGCGGATGCACAGACTCTGCACTGACTCCAGGCCCCTACTCATCGAAGATTTCAGGGCTCCAATGCACCGACAAACATGGACATCCTACTACACACTTGTCATCCCGAGGGACATGTGGACAAGGGAAGGGTCGTGTTACAACTGCAATCACGTCGACCTTGGCCGCCATATCGCCAGCTGATATAAAAATCCGTATCCAGAATTGTTTTCAAATGTGTATTACCTGCAGGTGGCTGAAAATTCCATTCAACTCGGAGCCTCGTTAAGCAGGCATATGTATTTTATTTATATACAGCTGTTTGCCGCCCTAGATGTGGAAGAAAATGTCATGTTCCAGACGTTAGGATTATTTACCTCAGCGCTTAAGTTAGTTATTGTTGTACATAAAACGCTAAACGTTTGATCCGAAAGTTGCCGTTTAGGTTTGCTACAAAGTATACACCTACTTAAAATTGCTAATTAATATTGTTTTTCCAAATACTCATTTTAGTACAGATTTATTTTTCTAGAATATTTAATATTAACCATTTTGTTTCAATTAACTTTGCATCTCTCATTTATTTACTGTTGGCAACGACAGAAAAATTAAACAGGATGAATATTTAAACTGCAAAATAATTGCTGATTTTTATGTATTCTTTTTTTACCTATAAAAGTTCATTTTGAATAGTTTATAAGATTTTTTTATTTTATTTTTCTAATACGTTCGTTGCAATATGTTCAACTAGTGAGCAATAAGCAACCCACTCCATGGTCAGTGAGATAAGGATGATTTGTATGAAGTACAAATGAGGTGTATTCTTATAGAGACTCAGGCTGACCATTCCTGAGACGTATGGTTAATTGAACCCCAACCACCAAAGTACACCGGTATCCACTGTTTAGTATTCAAACACGTATAAAAGTAACATAAACTCTTATTAGGATTTGAATCTCACAACCTTTGACTTTGAAAATGACCTGTTAAACAAGTGATTTTGCGACGACGAGTTAACCACTAGATCAACCCGGTGGGCTTTTTATTTAAAAAATGAAATTTCTTTTACATAATTTTTTTAAGGTTTTCCATAAAAAGTAGTAAATCAATACAGAAGTTCCATCTACTTATGAAGAGTATTTTATAGTCACAGTTCTATGTAAAAGAAAAAGATTGATAGAAGAACTTTATTTGTAATGTATTTATCACTAACTTACATTTGTTGACGACTTTTTTTTCTACTTAAAACAACTTTAAAAGACTTCTTTGGTATGAAAGGTTTATGTTACGAATATTTGTAATGATTGGTTACATTTTTAATACAAGGCGATTTTAAAACAAAATATATTATAAATACTTTTAAAATAACAATAATAGTTACAATACTTACTGGTCGGCGCTACAGTTCATGGAGAACAATGAAAAAATTATAAAAAATAGCATAAAAACATAAATAACAGAAAACTCTTTTCAGTATAAGAGATTATTTTCATTTTTTTGATAAGTATAAAACTGAAAGATATTTTATAAAATTTTATACCTAGAGAAAATGGTGTCAAATTATATAAAAAGAATGATAGTAGAAAAAAGAAAAAGCGTGTAAAAAGGAAAATTATAAAGAACAGGATATGAATAGTGAAGAAGGTTTACTAGAAACATAGGGATTGTAACTCAATTGATCAGATTTTGTTAACAGTTTGTGATTTAATACATATAAGTTTCAGCTTTTAAAGGAAGCATTTGAAAGGAAGGCAACTAAATTACATTAAAATGTAATGAATGCAGTGTTGAAATAAAAGGGTAGTTATTTGTACAACATTTTACTGCGCATAAACTACTAAAGTTATTTATTTTTTAACAACTTAAATGTTTCGTATTCTATTAATTTTACGCTAAACTTAGAACGAAATTTACTATTCAAAACTTTAATGAGTAAAACTTTATTGAAAACTTAACTCGTTATTTAAAATAATAAAGAAATTACAAGTTACCTGAATTAACTTGTAATTATGTTTTGAAACTAGTAGTTAAAATAAATTATTTCCAATTGAAGAAACGTTTTATGTTTTTATTTAAATGTAATTTTAGACACAAACCTATACTAATTAAAGGTTTGTTTCAACCTATACATGTCGTTCCTAACGAATTTTAAACATTAGTATTTAAGAAAATATGAAGTCGCTTTTTACAATTATAAATTAAAATCATTATCTTCTTAAAATTACCGGCATATTTCTATATTATTTTCGCAAAAGTCTGTTAAAAACTGCAGAAATGTTTCACGGTCATTTTGTAACTTAGGTTTAGATCTTTCGTGAAACTCATGAAAAAAATTCTAAATTATGTGATCTGCACTCAGTAAACTCAGTAATAAGAAATAGTTTTAATTGTCCTCACTGTCCTCACTGAGTGAGGACTTTTTTAAACTGTACTTTAGCTTCAGCTTCTTCCTCTTGGTTTCACTTTCCTTCACCTCTGGACTTGTCAAAGGTTCATTGCTCGCTTGTGTAACAATCTTTTGTGTTGGACATCCGTTTCTTTCTTCACTGGCTTTCGATTACTTTCTTTAATTGGTCGACTTTTCAATTTATGAACAATGATACGTTCGACCATGCTTGCCGATGCTGGTGCCAGTTTAGAAATTACGTCCTTTGGTTTAAAATTACCTGCAGGAGCCGTAGCAACCTGAGCGTAGGTGTAAGCTTCAGTGATCTACTGAGTACAGTTTTTCTATCTTCGAAGTAGCTGACCTTTTGAATCGCCTTAATCTCCTGTATTGCTACTTCCTCTTTACAGATCGTCAAACAGCAAACAATTTCGTCATCTAGCAGAATGATATCATGATTCGAAATCATCATACAAAGGATATTACCATTCCAAATATTTGAGTTACAATCCCTACACCACCCCCAAAGAAGAAATTGCAATTTTATTTCTCATCAAAAGGTAAAGATGTTGACCGATAACTTCTCCTGAAAGTTACAGTATCTGGAACGGTTTTAAAGGTGTTGAGGGGTTTCCATATATTTGATTCAGTCTTTATAATTATTTAAATTGTATTCTTTATTTGAGTGTGACTATTATTAAGCAATAGAATAAAATTGTTAAGCTTTAGATGTAAGTAACTAATATTTTAAAGGTTTTATTATAATTTATAAGAAAAAGCTGGAAACTGTTTTGAATTTTTTATTCGTTTGATAAACCTAAGATTTTACATACTAAAACAAAAGACGTAAGAAAAAGTTAACAAATTTCATCTTCCAAGCCCCATTCTGACAATTCCTCAACATCTACCCAACCACTCATCCAACATATTTGATTATAAAAGCATATTAATTTTTTTTTAAACCCATTTATACATACTACTACTACTACGACATCAATTCTCATGACAAATGTAAATTTTTCTCGAGTATAAATACGAATAAAGGTGTAATTATTACAAAAATTAATACATATTTATGTACACAAGCATAACATTTTTTCAACAATGATATCTGAAATATGTTGACACATTTCGTAAGGATTGTTGAAAAAAATAGCCGTAAGAATCAATGGGTTAAAGAAGTAAAAATAAAAATTTTTTAAAGGTACAAATAATCTGTATAAAGGGTTTTTTCTCCTATTATCGGTAATAAGGGATTAAAACTTTCAAGCCGTGAAAATTCTTATTTATAAATGAAATAATCACAAAATAATTCATTTTAAAAAGGCTAATATATAAACAGCTTTTTACAGGATTCTTTTTGGTTATTGTTCAATACATGAATAAAAATGTACGACTCCTGATTTAAAATTAGAAGGTTCTGGAAAAAATATATATATTAAAGTGAATGGTTGTATTCAATCAAGGACGTCCTCACATTACCTACTTCAAACATGCAGCGTGTATGTCAACCAAACTACGTCAAAAGGGGAAGCTTATATAACAAAGGTAGTGTAGAATAACCTCATTATCTACTTCCAAATTTCAGAGGAAATTCTTCCTCTTAAGTTAAGTTAAATTTACTAAAATATATCTCTTGGTTATATTAATTATTGCCATTAAATGCAATTACTTTACTTGGAATTTATTTTATTCCAATGATAGAATATTTTTTTCTGTTTACCTGTTTTTTAAATTAATGTATTTGTATCAATAATTATACTAGTTTTTTATCAGATAAACAATGTAACAATTCGTTTTATACACTTTATTTATGATTATTTTTTTACGAAGGTTTTAAGTTACGAAGTTTTTAAGAAAATCAGGTACAAATTGAGTAAAAAATAGCTGTTCATGTACAAAATTTCACTCATATGTATTATTACAGAACTAATTAAAAAAACAAAAAAAATAATTATCATTATTATCAATATTATTTATCATCCAATCAGGAAGTTCCATCGGTATGCTGTTACATAATAATGTAAGAGTCAAAGTGTAATTCAAAATTATAGAGTAAATTTCATAATTCTTCATTCCAAATTAAGAACTAATGACAAATGTGAAGTAAATTATATCTGATAATTATACTCACAATAAAGTTTACAAATACAATTCATAAATTCAATGTGGCCCCTCCGGCTGAACGGCACAGATCTAAGCGGTAGCATAACTCGTCCCACACGCTAGGAAACATATCTTGTGTTACTGAGTTCACTGCAGTTGTGATACGGTTCTGCAGATCAGCCAGATTGGTTGGTAGAGGTGATAACTAAAGTGCATCTTTCATAAAACCCACATGAAAAATTCACATGGCATGAGATCAAGTAATCTCTGAGGCCAGAACTGAAGAGCCTGATCTTCATTTCCGATGCGTCCTATTCATCATTGAGGTAGAGATTTATGCAGTTAACTTGAACATCTCGGTGCCAATGAAGCAAAGCTCCGTCCTGTTGAAAAATGAAGAGTTGTGAATCTTCATTTAGTTGAGGTAAAAGACAATTTTCCAGCGTGTCCTGGTACGTAATCCTAGTAACTGTGTGTTTTGTAAAAAAGAATGGTACATAAACCTTTATTTGCGATAGGGCGCAAAACAAATTAACATTTCGGGAGTCTCTCTCATGTTGCAGTGAGTGCCATAGGGATTTTGTAGATCATATAAGCGAACATTGTGTCCATTCACTTTTCCACTGAGATGGAACGTCGTTTCATCGCTAAAAATTAAGCGGAAGAAAAGTGTTATCTTCCGTGTTTTCAAACATTTGATCACAAAATTCATCACGCTTTGGTTTGTCTCCTCCGTGAAGAGCCTGTAAAAGTTGTAGGTGGTGTGGCTTGAAAAGTAAACGACGCCTCAAAACACGCAAGACAGTTGGTTGAGGTATTCCAACTTCTCTGCTCGCTCTAGGGGTTGACTTTCTTGAGTTTCGAAACTTTCTTCGTTGACTGGGTCGTACGAAACATTCTTCAATTCATCTCACGTTCTCCTCAGCCACAGACTGTTGTCCGGCGCTCTTTCCTTTATGGGAGGCACCCTGCTTGTTCAAACTGGTGAAACCAATGACGTATGTTCTTCCTTGTCAGAGGAAGGTACGCTACACTACAGTTGTCGATTTGCTGTACTAAAGAACAAAGATAACCATGTGTTGCACTAAAGCCATCTTACTCACAACTAACGCGTAATGGCAGCGCAAACACTCTATCGGTCGTTTGCGCAACTACATGCGCTATAGCGACCTTCCTCGAAACTTTACGACTTACTCTCTCAACTACTACGTCAGATCAGTCAGATAATAAAGAGTTTCACAGTCAGAACTATAAAAGAAAACTATAATAACTACATATACATCAACTATATATATATATATATATATATATATATATATATATATATATATATATATATATATATTGAGGAAATATAGAGCTACTAAACCGAGTTCATCATTTAGAATTGCCCTTATAAATTAATATCTGGATGTTTATTTTCTCTTTTGTAGACACATTTAAGCGTGTATAGGAAAGTTTAAGTAAACTACTTTCTTTTTTTCTTTTTTTTTTAACCTCGGTATTGCTTCAGAAGATGAGATAAATGATTTGTAGAGTATTTGAATCCCGGTCAGGCATGGTATTTTCATACGCTACAAAAATTATCATTCATCTCATCCTCTTAAGCAACACGTAACGGTGGACCCGGAAGTTAAAAAACGTAAACCTTCTTACCGTACAATTTGGCAAGTGATGAAGAAAGGTTTTTTTTGTTTAATCTCGCTATATAAATCAATCAATGGTTGAAGGTCACGCCCTTCCGCATACCGCAAATTCTATCAAGCTGGTTATTTCGCTCAACAAGCTGCTTGCTGCTGTTAACTATAAAAATATATAATAACTGTAATATTTTTTTATTTATCTGTTTTTTGTATTTGAAAAGTTTATAATCGTGTTTTAACACAATTAATCAAACTGTTCAATCAAAACAGATTATTTTTGTTCAACCACAATTGTTTTATGAAGGAACAAGTTCGAATATCATTGTTTTTAGTAATGATTTTTAAGAAATACAAGCATTTCTAAGATGATGTATTTTTCAACGTAAAAAAAGTTTGAAATTTAGCTTAATTATTTTTAAAATTAGTTTTGAGTGTAACAACATTATTCTTTGCGATTTTTTTTTCACCTCCTCCTAAAGGCCGCATCCACGTAAAGCATAAACACAGCCCGGGGGAGCATCCATTACTCTAACGAGCCAACCCGCCTACCGGCGGTAAGTCCGGCATGACAGGGAGGCCCGCCGGTAGGATCTTAATTTCCTTGCCCTGTCTCTAACCCCCAGTGAAAAGCCACCAGATCCGACAAGGTCGTACCCAACGACCCTGGGAGCTAGAACTCGGTCTTGTATTGCTTGCCTCGGTCTTTCAAGCGCCTACCTCTAACAAGCGCGAGCCGCAGGTCGCACCTGCCGGGACTCGGTCTTATCAGCTCCGGGGCACCAGAGTCCTTGTGTTCCATCATCGACGGCCACCCACCTAACCGTGAACAGACGCCGATTCCACAAGGGGCTGTCCAACACCCCATTGCAACCCCACCATTCACGGTATTGAAATAAACCGGAGCGCTACCACGGAGGAGAAACTGAAAAGCCAGACACTGGGCAACAGATATCTTCCATAAAGTTTGTAAACACCAGGACAGCAACTCACTCGCTAGCAGCACACTCATCATTCCGGTGATTCGCCTTCCCACAAATAACGCATACCCGCAGATTCCCACAAGTGGTCCGCTGATGACCCGGTTGCCCATAATTATAATACAACGCTGAGCGATCAGTCCCGTGACAGGTCAAGGACATGTGGCTCCTGCTCCAACAGCGATAAAATTTGTCATCAGGATCCCTTATAGAAGCCCGACAATTCACCAAGCCGACCTTAATCCGGTGTTCAATCAGTTTCCTCTCATGGCCCCACTCAGCCAGGATCTACTCTACTCACTACCTTAAACAGTTCCTCATTCGACATGGACCACTCCAGAACATGACGCAGATCACCTTTTTCCGCCGGAGTCTGCGTAAGTACCGCCCGCGTTATCACTTTCACATACGTGACCACATCATTTGTATCAGGCATTTTCTCAACATACAAAGCGGAACAAACACAATTCGGCCGAACACCACTTAATCCGTATAAGGATTCCGACGAACCTCAGTTTAGAATTCATCAATGAACCAAAGAAATCTTTTCGTGATACATCGAAAGTGTACTCGGCAAGTGAGGGTCTGTTCCTTCTCCGAACTCACCCTTTCATCATCGACCTGCATTTGAGCCAACACGCCGCGTCCCTCATCAGCCACCTTCTCCACGACATTCTTTGTAGACGGCATGTGGTCTCTGGCACAAGCTCGCTCCTTCTTCGATTTCTCTTCCTCCGTGGGAGAGTCATTCAACCGCCGTTTTGTTGAAGACTCTTCAACTGGTTGTTCTCTAACATTACGTAATCTGGGATCCTCCCGAGACGTCTGCGAGAAGGAAGGAAATTACCTCCTCAAATCATTCCCACTGCCGTGTTCATCCTGTCGGTCGGTAAACTACCGACCGCAGACTCGGCGATCTTCACTCCGCGCCTGCTACTCCGTAGTCCCGTCTTAGAGGTCATCCTCTCTTGAACAACCGTTTCCCCAATCGATGCAGATTTACCGCCGCGTGATCCACTCTTCAACTTCGTAACCCGAGTAGATTTTCCGTCTGGGGACGAGTACGATCACCGCCAGAACAACTTTGCTCAGACATCTCACAACAAAACATATTCAAAACAAATAAACAGAAGTTTGAATTGTAAAGCATAGAAAAAATCCAATTACCAGGAAAAAGCTCACTAAAACCACACAGAATCACCAAAATAAAGTAATAACCAGTAATACAGAATAAACTGTGTGAAACACGAACCAGAAAAATGAGAAAATTCACGACATCGAAAAGGTTTCAGAGGCCGAACATAAACAACAGCGAACAGCTGATTTAAAAAAATCCTGCATTTCATTAATTTCCGAAGAAAATCAAGCAAAAAATATCAAATACGTCAAGAGTATATATAAATATATTATATTATATAAGAATATATTAGTTAGTCTTTGTTTTATATTAGAAATAAAATAGCTGAAAATACCGTCCACAGTCACAGAAATGCACTACTTTGGGGGAAAATTGCCAAAAAACTGTATTTAGCCTACGGTAGTTAGGTATGAATTTTGGACTGATGAAATTGTCAAAAAGCGAGTCCCAAGTCTCTAAAACGACACAAAACGGGTTGGAACGTGACTGAACGGCCGTAATATTGTCCACAGGTACCAATGTCGCTAAAAACAGTTCAATTTAAAACAAAATAAATGCCTTAACTCACCGTTGCTAAGGTAAGCACAGCCTAGCGAACCTAAGGAGGCTTCGAAAATAAGATGTAAATAACACGGAAAATGAAAAATAAAACGAATAACACAACAAAAACATAGGAAAACGAACATAAATCAATAAAACAGAAACAATAACAAAAAGAGAGAAAATAACATAACTGAATGCGAGTTTTCGCAGACACGTCTAGACTCCACGAGATCTCAGCTGTCACAACTTTTTGGGATATTAACCTTATGTTTAAACACTATGCGGTAAGAACACATCAGATTGTTTAATACTTTGCAAAGGTGTTTTGGATAGTCGTTTATCATTTGGATATACTTTGAAAGTTTGATAAAATTAATTACTTATTATTATAGTAATACGAAATAGGTGCATGTAGATATTAATACTTTAAAATTTACTTTCACTTGTTATTTATAATTTTCATCGATCGGTCAGTGTCTGTACTCTCTTCGTTACATTTTTAAGAAAAATGTTCGTCATTGTAATATTAGCTTTCAATAAAAAAAAAATTATTTTCTCTTTTAAAGGAATTTATGTATAATAAATGTTTATTAAATACTATTTTAAAAGATTTTTGTTAAAGCATAAGAAGTAACACATGTTGTGATTACTGGTAAATGTAACAATGAGTCTTTGAATTATCGGGACAGACGATACTTCATAAAAATATAGGCAACAGGAGAATTCCTAAAAGAAGGACTTAAAGAGCATGGTATCATATGTCAAAAGATCGTGATAAAAATTTATTGAATGTGTCAAATGAAAACTGTAATATATTGCTTCTTGTTTGTGTGTGTGTGTGTGTGTGTGTGTGTATGCTTGAAAATATATATTGTCGGCCCGATTACACACATTAAAAAATTCATAAATCCTAATAATTCATGATCCATAAGTAAGTGTTCTAGTTCTTGATTTGCTTATGAAAGATGATAATTCACAATGCAAATCATAAGAGTAATCATTCTGTAGTTCTAAATTGATGACAGTATCAAATGATTCAATCATTGAAAATAACTAATTAATTAGCTGCAAAAATATTAACGGTAATTTTCTTTGTTTCAGAAATTGATTCAATTCTAAAAAAAATTTTGTATAATATCAAAATAGCAAAACAAACGTCGATTTTGTTCAAAAAATTGAAATGTTTTAATAATTTTTTTATTCAATAAGTTAATTTTTTCTAAGATAATTAATACACAATCAGAGGCAGTACTGATATTTATGACACTTCAGAAAGGTGACATTTGAAATAATTTCGTCACTTTGAACTTTCAAAATATGAAGGAAACATTTTATTAAAGATAAAATTAAATATGATAGATATTGTGTGACTTTATAACCATTAGGAACATATGATAAATATAGCAATACAAACCTACGAATGAAAATTAGTTTACATAATATCGTGTGCAGTATTCACTTTACTTTGTCACAACGACCCGTGTTGCTCCTAATGCTGATCTTTGATCAACACTTGATCTATTCATTAAGTGATCTTTTTATTGTAATCAGAAATTGATTATTGTTCTTTATAGAATTTTTTCGCCGTAACGACCAAAATTGAACTTATTGTTAAGATCGTAATGCATTTGCATAGAAAAATAGATAATAATTTTAAACATAAAATTTTAAAATTTTGTTAAAATTCGTTCTTAAAAGTATGAAATCGGGCCAGCAAGAGTTTTTAGATTTTCAATCAACATATTCCAGAAAATTTGACAAAATTTTTATTATATGATTAAGTATATAACAAAATTGTTTATCTCCAATTATTTCTCGATGATTTCATATTTTTTTTTTTTATATTAAAAAAGTTCTATTCTTTAGTTACAATGTTAGTAGAGCAGGAAGAAAATATTTAAAGGTGTATAATTTTTTGTTTGAGAAAATGAAGTAGGAAAAATATATAACAATTATTATCTCGCCTTTCATACATATCTATAGTTTTTGATTCGGACAATGCCTTTTTGACGAACTATAAATAAATTGTTGAATTTTGATTTTTGATGTTTTCAATTGACAGCAAACTTTCAACCTTAATTTTATTGTTTTTCGGAGTTTTGATATCATCTGTTTTTTGTTTTCTGTTCATTCGTAAATTCTGTGAAATTTTAGACGATATATCAAGTCTAGTCAATAACTAATCCTCTATTAATAATAAGATTCTTCTTATTTTTATAATAAATCAACTTCAAAATTCTCATCAAATAATGTACTCGATCTTCATAAAGGAAAATCTTCTTTTTTTTCAATGCAGTAAAATAAAATTAACACTGTATAGTTCATATCAGTCAGTTTTTCTAGTCATCTATTAGTATTTGAGTTTTTATTTTCATTGAGTTGAGCAATTGCAATAATAATGTGAAAACGGTTCAGCATTATAAAAAAAAAAATATTTTAATAGTGTTGACACAAAAATATAAAAAAAAGGTTTCAAAACGGTAAAAAAGTGAATATTAAATCTAAATAAATATAAATAATATATATGTTTTTATAGACATATAAGTAATATATAGTAATATTGTTTTTCGAAACTGTTCTATTTCTTATAAGGCTCCCTTATATTAATTAATTAATGTTACAAATATGATCAATGGCTACGTGACATAAAAGTATATATCACCAATCTACCTAAGAAATACATTTTATTTTAATGCAGTTCAAAAATCATATAACTTATTCTAAACATTATGATCTATGATCACAATTATGGAACAAAATAACAAAAAAAAAATTATTGTTTAAAATTTAAGTAAACTATTTAGGAGAAATGAATAAGTAAACATGATTTCCCCTGATATTTTTTATTACAACATAAAATATTTATGAAAATAATATTACAGTACATACAGCGACAGAATGAAACAAATTACAAAAGTGACAATTATTTTATGAATTTTAATGGAAAATGAATTGATGTGTATATTATTAATTGGAATTCGATATAGTAATTATAATTAAAATACTGTAACTACTATTATACAGAATAAAAATTAAAATCAAACGACTTTCTACAACAGTGCAAAGTTATAACTTAATTAAAATAGATATAAAAACATATATATATTTAATTATTTATATATATTATATAACTCATATTTAATTAATTAACTTCAAATAATTTGTTTAACTTAAATTAAATAAATATTTAAATTATATTTCATTAAATTCATTTAAAATGAATTTATATCTCAAAAACCTTTTATCACTTGTTGTATGTTACAAACATGAAATGATAATTTTTTATTACGTAGGCAGAGCTTTGCAACTTAATCTCTCAGTTAAGAATCCTGTACGGATAAAAAACAAAAACTATAATAGCAAAGTATTACATGATTTTCCTGGCTGTTAATAATACAATTTATGAGTAACAACCAAAAAAGAAAATCAAAATTATTTTTTTCGAAATATCCCACATCCCCTTAACAACGTTTTAAAAAAATGATAAATGTGTCATATACAGAAATATTTGAGCCAAATTTGAAGAAAATCGGTTAGGTCAATCCTGAGACATAAGTCTACAGCAGTGTGACACACAGACGACATAGTTATGACATATATTCCTATATATATTTTTTTGGTTAGTTAAAAATTTATCCTATGAAAAATACTTTATCGAAATCTTGACTTACACACTCCAGTGATTCAGCAGTCATGTCTTAAGAGAACGGGATCTGATTTTAAATATTTTATATTAACATAATATCAAATAAAATTTAAATATTCCCCTAAAATAGGAAGTGAAGTCGAGTGAAAAAAAATATAATAGTTTCATCAATTATTTTTAAGATACAAATGAAAATTGAAATAATGTACGTATTATTTAAAGAATCCTCTGTAACACGAAAGGAAATTTTTATCTCTATCTATGACTAAAAACATTATTCAATTTCTATAAAATTTATAAAAATGATGAAGTAATACTAAAATTTTCTTATTAATAATAATTGAAGTTAACATTTATTTTTAACATACTATAAAATTACGCATATAGCCGATCACTGGTCGCGTTCAAGAAACATATTTCTATTACTTAAACACATTACTTTTTTTACATAAACGTAAAAAAATACTTGAATGACAGAAGTCATAAAAGAAAAAAAAATAAATTTCATACATAATACATAAGATGTTATGTGAAGAGTGAAATAATAAGTGGATGCCAATTTATTACGAACTATATGAAATAAACGCGTCTGACAACTAAAGCACACTTTGGATCGTAACCTGATTCTAAGAGCGTCATATTTTTTGTAAAGTTGTGTAGAAATTATTGCAATAAATCATAGAGAGATGATTTTATCTTGTATAAACGAAATGATGATGAGACTATATAAACACTGTTATGTATCTTAAACAGACTTTAAGAAAGTAACATCTTTTATGAAAACAATTTATCATTTATAGAATAGGCTGTAGAAAGTTAATCTAAAAAATGGAATGTTAAGTAAGTATTTATCAATTTTTTGAGGTAGTATTAAATTAGCATTCTAGCCCCTTATCGCACGCAACCTAGAGATGAATATGCATTCATCTTACGCATTTACACGTTCGATATTACTTTTAGTTCAAGTATAAAATATATATGTAAGCATTATGGAGGCTGAGAAATTTGCATAAATTTAGAAATTACGATAATTTTCTTTAATTATTTAATGATATTTAATCAAAAATGGAAAAAGAATATTATCGTTTATAAATGAAATGGTAAAACCACTCTATCAGAGTAGAATTTTAATTTAGTTATTAAAATAATACTGTTTTTCCACAAAATCTTTTGTAGACCTATTTTTAAGATGTTATCAGACAAACGAAGTAACATAATCAGACCTTCAGAAAAAATTAACAGTAATTAGACTATACATTTTAATCTGTTTTTAAACATTTAAACAACAAAACAGTAAAAAAAATAAAAATTAAAAATACTAATAAATATGATTTGTTTTTTAATACTCATAAATAGTATTACGAAGTCTCAGATTAAACTACACATTCCAGGTAGTCAGAATGAAGAGAGTGTGGATACTTGTAGAGGGACTCCCGAACACCCCATGTGGAAAAAGACCGAGTCACGATGGTGATGTCTCCATTTGAGACATGGGCGTCAAGACTGAGTCTCGGTTTCTGAGGTGGGGCCCAGGAAAGACATAGTCGGGCCTGGTTACCCCACTCCGGCGGCTTGAGGCAGGAAAGAAGATAAGATCCAACCGGCGGACCGCGACCTGTCATGCCGAACGTAATGCCGGTAGGTGGGAGGGCCCGTTAAAGTTTTATGTTCACTCCCCTGGGCTGAGTTATACCTGATTGTAGGTCCGGCCCAGGGGAGAAGGAAAAAAAACAAAAAATCAAAGATTTTGCAAAGTTACTTCAAATGCCGAAATGAAATATCGAAATGCGTGAACATTTTATTCGGGTAAAGAAATTAATAGAAACAAAAATAAATTTATGTTTATTTGTAATACATTACTCGTAGATATTTTAATATATATACGTATTGAAATCTACAGTAATTCAGGAGGAAAGGGAAATAATTTGGGAACTGATTCTTGAGCTTGAAATAAGGAAAAAAGTTCATACAAACATATATCCGAAAACGCTTTGTCATCGACTACGGCTAGCGAAAAATTTCCCCTTGATTTCAGTTCCTCTCGTGAAATGAGGTCTAATAGAAATTTCTAAATCGTTATATAATGGTACACTTGATGCTTTCTTATGTTTTTTGACCTGAAAAGTCGAATAAAACAGGTTCCAAAAATGTATTTCCCATAGTTTTTGTGATATCAAACAAAATATAAAAATTCGGTGATAAAATACACATTTTTTTTTAAAGTTTGCAGTGCAATAATTTTGTTAAATAATGTGTAATTTTTTGTTAAAATACATGCGTAAATTTTATTATCAAACCTTGCAGATATTTCTGAGAAAATAAATGCAATTTAGTGTACTAAAAACAAAAAAAAATCAACTTTTATCAAAAACTTATGATTTTTAATTATAAATTTTATTTAGTATTGTTAAGTCTAGTAGCAACATTGGCCAAACAGCAACAAGAAACCAAAAAAAGAAGGAAGAGATGAATTTCGAGAAAAAAATGAAATGCAAAGTATATGAAAAAACACAGAAAAGAGTAAATACTAATAGAGTACTAAACAAGGTGCTCTAACATAAAGAAATGAAATAATATATACAGAAATAAGATAATATATAATACAGCCAATATCATAGTAATCATCACTTCATAATCATATCACAAATCAAATCAACATAAATCATAAGGAGTCATTAAGGTTTAGGAGGCTTTTAAGCCGCCTAAGTCTCTAATGATATCCAAGAGGTTAATGAACAAGTTATTTACTTTGCTGTTGAAGCGTAGATCATACCTAGATCTGAAGCGTTTTATTTCTTCCCGGACACAACGTAAACCTAAATATCCATGGATCTCAATATTTTAAGTAAACCACTGGGCCTCTGTGATGCACCACGCCAACTAGTTCTGGAACCATTGTTCCCCACAGTTCAATACCATAAGTCCAAAATCGGTTTCACGACTGCTGAGTACAATAAAGTTTATTAGATAATGATAACTGAGATCTCCTCCCAGCAAATAGTAAATTTCCTTAAACATGATGTTTAATCGGTTTCTCTTTTCCCGAAAATGAACTATCCATATCAGCCGACGATCCAGGTGAAGGGGAGGTACTTTACGGTGCTGGTATGAGGGATCAAAATGCCATTCTCATTGACACGCGGACAGTCTCCTCTCCTCATGACGAACGTCACATGACATGACTTCGCTTGGTTGACTCTTATCTTCCATTTCCTCAGCCGCCTGTTGACTTGATCCAATTCAGATTGTACAGTAGCCGAGACCACAGTTGGGTCTACATCGACAGCCAGAATAGTCGTGTCGCCAGCAAAACAAGGAATAGTGATGTGGAAGTCCGCATTGAAGAAGGCGTATAACACAAATTTCATAGTTGAGCGTTGGAGTACTCCTGTTAGTTTTGGAGAATATAGATAGCTCTTGACTTTACGTGGCGTAATCGTCCGTCCAGATAGCTATGCAGAACTACGTAATACGGCTGAGGGAGACACTTTTTTTAACTTGCGTAGAAAGCCAAGGAGGTATACGTTATCAAGGCCTGCTGGACAGCAAGAAAAGTTGCGGAACGGTACTTTTTCTCCTCAAGGCACTTGTTTAAGGTCTATGCGTCTATAAATCTATGCGTCTGCTCAACAGTGAAATAGCTGCAATGAAAGCCAAATTGATAATCGGGAATAACACGTCTTCCTTTAGAATAGGCCACAGCCTATGAAAATACAATCTTGCAAATATCATCAACAGATAACAGACTGATTGGCCTGTTCGATGATACGTCATCCACCGACTTTGGGATCATAACCATTTGCGAGACCTTCCATTCCATTAGAAAGAACATCACCCGTGATATACCAATAAATACGTACCGGATGGCTTTGGGAGGAAGCATAAACAGCATCTTATTTATTAGTGACTAGATCAAACCCTGGACCCTTCTTTAGACATATCCCTCCTTCCTAATTACTCTCGATACTTCTTTCGCGGAAAAATACCTGACTGAAAGATTCAAAGAAAGCAGACTGTTTAAGAAATGAAGGATTTCATCCTTTTGAGCACTCTGTATATCAGGCAGTTGAAATACTTTACACAGATAAGCAGAAAATCAGTTAGACTTTGCTCCGTCACTCCGCCAGCGATCCACCCAAAATCTTCAAAGGAAGAAAGGTGGGTGGTGACCGTTGAACATTCGTGGGTCTTCATAAGAAATAATCATCTTTACGTGAAGGATCTTTACAGATCCTTAAGATAGTTTTTGAATGTCTCGTTTTAATAGATCTCAAGACTGGTTTAAGCCTGTGAGCCGTCCTGTTTAAAGAGGCCCTATCTCTTTAAACATTTCAAAGAATTTTTACATAGACAAAGAAATTAATATGATTATGCTAACCTGATTGGATGCATAAAGTGAAGAAGTTTCAAAGTTTTGAAATAAGTATGATGTAGTCTAGGGGTTTTTTACATTACAAAATTTACAACTTTTACGATATAAAACAAGTTTTCATCTAGTTGTTTTTGAATTTCGTGAAATTTTTGATGAAAATATCAGCATTCGGTAGCTGTAAAATGGATCAAATAAAAAAAAGCTTATTTTTCATATTGTTGTGTTAATATTCTGTAGTTACTGAATAACCATTATGTATTCCGTCTAAATTTATAGCATAATTTTTATTTTTAATTTTATTTTTTTCAAAACTATATTCCCAATATTTATCTATTTTTCTACTTCACAGTTAATATTTTATTTACTTTTTTTACCGTTTTTAATTTTCCTTCCTAAATTCAATTATATAAAAAATAAATGAGTGTAATAAACAGGCTTTCTGTTTTTAAAGTCCCGTTTATAACAAACGTTCATTCAACTAGTTTTGATTTGAAATCACCTACAGTCATATGAAGATGTTTTAAAAAAAAAACAATAATTGATCTTTTAGCTGTAAAATACCATCAAATTACTCCCACTAATCCCAGAAAAAAGGGAGTAAATATTTTTAAAAAAAATAATAATTGTTTGTGTTATTTTTTTTTAAGTGGTTCGATATTTATTTAATAGAATTAAGTTGTACGTAATTATATAATTCAAATTTAATATGAGACCAAAATACTTTTCACATCGTCTAAGAGTGTCATTGTTTACGCAATTGCGTAAAGTTACGTTATTTCCAATGAATTCAAAGCTAAGGTTGGGTTTTGTTTGTTACAGGCTTGGTAAATTATTACTCTGTTTCGTTTTGGACTTGTCATATGTGTATCTGTTTGATTATATTTTGTTTGGTTTATTCGAGACCTGGCATCAGTCAGACGGGCGGTTTCTGTCATCTTAATAGTGACCGCGTGTTCATTTCTCGATTTATTTATTGCTGCCTTCACGCACCCTTTTTATTTTGTTCCCGTACTAATACATGCACACATCTCTTGTCTTTTACACACACACTCTCCTTTCCACTGCCTAGGTTTGCTTTCCCCTACTTTTCACCACACCACCATTTTGGCATTCTAGTCTTGACTTTCACGTTGTGCGGTTCCGCATCGTTGATCCTCCAGTCTTGGAGGATCAACTTACAATTGTCTCTCTTGTATAATGTTTAACTATTTTCCTCGCATTCATACTCTCATAAACGTTGTGGTATTTCTCCGTTGAAATATTCTCTAGTTCTACTCGTCAGTGTTTCATGATTTCACCGATCTCTATGTTTTGTTTTGCCTCGTTTCTTTGTTAAGTTAATCTTCACATTCTGTATATTACTTCTACGTTGAATGTGTTTCAATCACTACAAACCAGCCAATTCCATCGACGCCGAATCTTCTCCAGCTGCTTACTACAATTCATCGATGCAGAACCTCTCCAAACTCGTTGGTACATATTTGAGACGCCACGTCCTGCTCAACCTCTAAACCACGTCTCACCCCTGTATTCCTGATACACCACTGCAGACTACGCCTAGGATTACTGTATGTATTCATTTACCTTCATTCACGAGTTCGTCTCTTGCTAATATTTGTGTGCTACAGGCAAGTTCAATTATCATTATTTATTACATTAAACAGTTATTTTATCAGTAAAATTTGTGAAACATTCATTAAATCGTAGATTATGCATTTCAATTTCAAGTTTGGTTTAAAAAACCATTTATTCACTTAAGTGCAGTCATGTCAGGTGGCTTATATAAGGTTACGTCATTGTTCATGTGCAACATATTTTACGTGCTTTATTATTACAATTTGTTGTTATTGTAATTAACTCTATCATTTAATCTTGTAACTTGTTAATCGCCGAGATTAATGGTTATCTACTCATGAACTGTATTCATTTTACTTCTCTTTAGGTTAGTAATTAACTTAAAGAAAATTACTCCTGATGTGAATTTATGCTTTTGGACTTTGTAATTTCATGTTTTCAAGAAAACCTATTTTCTAAAATGAACTTATTTACGTTCACTTATTTCAATTTTATTATTGTAATTAACTCTTTTTTTATATACTGGAAGATTATTGTGTCTTCTTTTTCTACAATAAACTAGAATTGCTAGTTTTAATTATTTAATGATAAGTTTGATGTTCATAAATTAGAAAAGGCCAGTGCAAATAATAAGAATTGTTTTAGTTTATTTCTCTAAGTTAATGACATTTGTTCACTGCTAATTTTTCAATATTGCAGCATATGTCAGTAATGCAATAGTTTTCCAGTCATACTATGTTTATTGATGTTATGTTTTTCTAAGTATATAATTGTAAATAAGGTTTTTTTATGTTCTCTTGTTTTCAGGCTTTGTTAAATTGTAGATTTTCAAATGTGTATTTGAAAAATGTTTATTCATGTATTTTCTCATTTAATATCATTACTCATATGCTGATTCAGCTGATATTTCTTATTTAGAATTAAGTTATGTTTATTTTATAATTTCATTTAATTTAAGCTTATAATTTAACATTAATTTGTTTTCCTTCTAATTAAAGTCCAATTTCTTTTGGCAAAGACGAGCTGTGTGTTCTTTTATATTTGTTAACTTTACCCAACAGTCATAGCATTAATTACTTCTTAATTATTTTGTTTTTAAATGTTACTGATGTAAATTAAATATTTTGAATCTTATTTATATTAATTCCTTGATTTGATAGTAAGTTGTTTTATATAATATTACTTTTTTTTTAATTTTACACTGTTTTTTTTAAATTTATTATACATTTTACGTTTATTATTAAGTTTTTTCGATATTTAAAAAAAATTTCCTCAATAATATTCACCAAAAGATTATATAGAGAAATTTTCCTAAGCAGTCTTTCATGTAGAAAAATTAGGGTTGCTAGTGGATATAAGAATTCGAAACTTGTGCCACAATTAAAATCCTGAAATAATTAACAGTGCATGCGGGTAATCACATTTTGGAACTCAGCTTTAAAAAAAAAAAATAGTGTGCTATGCAAAGGTATACTCTACTTACTTGACGCTTCTTCAAATAAAAATCTACAAACACCCTAAAATTTAATTTTACGTTGCAGGTTCGTAGTCAATGTGTAAATATTTAAAAAAGGCATTTTATAAAATAATTTCTAGCTTTTCATTGACGTAAAATAGAAATTAATGAAGCTTTCTGAGCTACTGATAAATAATACAGCACGTGTATTATTTCCACACCTCTATGTAGTTAGCGACTAAGACTTGAATCGATTTCTTCGTTTTCACTTCTTACTCCCTAATGAACTGATTTAGATACAACTGTTAAATTTGTTTATTGATCAATTTAAATAAATCCAATTACCCATTAGTCAATAAATTAAGATAATATTTCATTCCTCGTTACTTAAGAGATCTATAACGAAATGAATCTGTGCACGTAGCTCGAATCGTTATCACTAAACTAACGTAGAAATAATTCTCGATTGCAATACTGAAAAGTTGAATGTAATATTTTTACTTATTTACGACACACATGTTCGAGACAAAGCTTCCTAAAATCTCCTAAATTAGTTATCATATTGCATATATTTATTTTGTTGAAAAACTGGGGTTACATTTTTTATTTTTTTAATTTTTTTATTCATTTACTTACATGTGATTTTTTTTGAAAGGATTAGATGGTTGAACTACATCGATCGGTAAAGCGACGATGTTGCTCTTAAGTAGTGTTAGATAAACATGTGAGAAGCAAACAAATTTATTTGGTTTACGTATTCGATGAAAATTGATCTCACTGTATATGACGAAAAAATATATAAATAGCAACGGTACTACTTGCATTTCTTACTTTTTTTATATTTACCCAAAAAAATAAATTGTACACAAATAAAAGATGCTTATTTTCTGAAATAATGAATATGTACGGAAAAACACTGACTATTTACAACTTAAATAAACTTTCTTTTGTTCAAAAAATAAATCAGAATACTTTTTATTTAGTATGCAATAAAACTAGATAATTTTTAATGATATTGATCATATAAAAAAATAGGATCTTATACTGTAAAAAGTGAGATATCTAAATTAAAGACTGAAGAAAATGAAAATATTCAATTACGTCATTCTGTCAACTGTTAAAAAAGAAAACTCTACTAGTCATAATTTTTATATTTAGGAAAGGTCGCAGTATGAAATTATTATAGAAAAATTCTAAAACCTAACCGAGTTTGTTTATCTTATTTAACGTAAAAATGCGGTAATATTAACTCGAAACGAGAGGAAAATGCATGAATATTAAAAAACTCAAGCGGAAGACATGCGTAAAATGTAATTGAGATTTCAACAAAATCGGGCTTAATGGGCTCTCTTCTTTTACTCATGTCGTAAAGAGGTGGTTATCTCATATTGCAGACTATCTACTCTAGAAAATAGAGTTTTACCACAACAGAATGCAGCTTATTTGTTATGTTTCTGTCTCATATGGTGTTTAATCGTAAAAAACATTTTTCTATGCCGGAAAAATTTCTGTATTTTATGAAAGAAAAACGTCTTTATCTGTTAGCAAACTTAATATGGATTTTATTAAATCATAATCTTGTATAAAAAATTGATGTATCAAGTCTTGAAACTTTGTACATTTAATTTTACAAGGTTTATCATATATAATTTACATTCTAAACTTAATAAATTGAAATAACTTATAATCCTTTATCTCTGATCATCCGTTTTACTTTTTTGTTTTATAAAAATTTAAACTTCAGCAAATCAATTTAAACATTCACTTCACTGTTGTCTACAGATCAGCTTTCAAGTGTTAACTATTTCATTTCTTTTTATTCAAAAAAGAAAACTACGATTATTTCTATACGTAATATTAAGATAAAACTAAAACTTAAAGGAAAATCCAGTAAAAAAATATTAAATTTTGACAAAACTTTTAATTAAATTTTATTAAAAGAAAAACAATATCGACCAAAACGTAAACTGTACCTAAAATAACACAGAGAAAAACTTCTTTTTAGAAATATTTACTTACTAACAGTTATCAAACTTTTCTGTCTTGAAGACTGGAAACGAAATTACTGAACTCTCCATCAGTTGTATTATATTCCATTTTACTATTCTCTATTTTCTTTGAAATAATTTGAAAATGATTTTGAACTTGCTTCTGTAATTTATTGGATTAGAATTTTACATTCAAAATTCTAACCCAATAAATTACAAAAATTCTTCACTGATTTAATAAAAAAATAACATATTATAAAATCTTTCAAAAATTTAACCAAGTCCCAAATTAATTTGAACTAAGCTCTCATAAATTGGTTGAAAACAATTCATTAGATATTTGATCTAAATTTGAAATAACACAGCAGAAAATGAGAACTAGCAATCTCAAATTAGTTTTCAGAAAAAAAGGATATATATTCATTTAATGAAAGAGTCATATTTATTTTTCCAGTCCCTACATTTAATACTTTCAATGGGAAAAAAATGTTTAAATCTTGCAATCTTTCCATATGTGTAAGATTTGCAAATCTTAGAGATAAAATTTTAATTACATCAACACCGAAAAACTTATTCCCTTTTTTTTCTTCTAAACAGCTAAAAATATCAGTTTTGACATATGTTTTCCAAAAACTAAAGTAAAATAGTTACTTAGAACTAGTTATTTATAGCTAATGATCCATAAGTAGTTCAACTAATCACATGGCCGCGAATTTGAAGCACTTAAGATAAAATGTATAGAACTGCATTTCATAAGTGTGGTATAAGGTTATGGTTAGGAGAATTGTCTTCCAGAGTGTCAGTGGTCACATCAGTTTTGAAGTAAGGAGAGTCGTTCCCCAGGGTTCTGTCATCGGTCCGTCTCGATTATCCGAGTAGGGCGACTCCGTCGCCTTTGTCCGCCGTTCTGGATATGGTATATTAAGGAGAACGGAGACGGAGGTATCTACTCGGTATAACACGGCAATTGAAGCAGCGAGAGATTGGCTAATATATAAATGTCTACATCTCGCAGTTGAAAATACCAAAGCGGTTATCATGGCGAACAGGAAGAAACTCGAACCACTGCGGTTTGAGATTGGTGAGGTGACAATCGTTCCTAGCCCAGCTGTCAAATATTTGGGTAGCTGGTTAGATCACTGCAGATCATACCGGCATCACATTACAGAGGATGTCAAAAAGGCCAAGCAAGTTGCAGACAAGTGGAGTAGCCTACTCGCGAAGTGGACCCAGGGCCTCCAAGGGGAGGCTATACGCGCATGTTGTGTATTCAGTCAGTATGAATTACGACACATCTCAAAAGGCTGATGATCCAGAGTACACAAAGGAAGATGTCATTAAAAGCATGCTCTGGATACAGAAAAATGTCGTTAACGCTGCTTATGTAGTCGGGGGCATGCCTCCAACTGATCTACTGATTAGTGCACGTACCGAATGCTATCATGGTAAGGGGGATCGGAAACGTACGATGCTCTTCTGAACCGATGGCAGAGTAGCTGGGAAGAGTCTACAAAGGACAGGTATTCCTTCAAGTTGTTCCCAGAGATTAAACCGTAGTAATCGGCAATGGAAGGGAGATTCGATGAGGTAACTTAGGAACTCACCCAGTTCCTGACTGGTGATGGATGTTTCACAATGTACCTGTTCAGGTTCGGGCGCAGCGAGGATCAGTGGTGCCTGTACTGCGGCGCCCTTGATGACGTTGAACACGTGATTTTCATGTGTTTTAAATACGCTGATTTGAAATCAACTGATTACGAAGTCGAGTGTTCTAATGTTCGAATCCTAGTAAAGGTAGTACTTTTATAAGGATTTGAATTCTAGATCGTGGTATCGGTGTTCTTCGGTGGTTGGTTTCAATTAATCACACATCTCAGAAATGGTTGATCTGAAAGACAACAAGACTATATACTTTATTTACCCTCACACATATCATTCTAATTCATCCTCTGAAGTAATCCTGACGGTGGTTCCGGAGAATTAACAGGAAAATAAAAAGAAAAAGAAAACGTAACCTGATTCGAGCGACGACTGTATGAAAATGCCTCTCTTGGCGCCAACAGTACTGTTGGCTTCATTATTGACTCAGTTGTAAAGTGGTTGAAGGACTCAGTTATGGTGGGAGGGACTGCCTAAGGTTTGAAGGGGGCGTTCTTTAGCGGCCGGTCGTAGATGAGCGTTTCCTATTGATCTTTGTGGGACAACGCCATCCCGCCATCGCCTACTGGGTGACGATCCTGCAAGTCCTACCGGGTTGCTTTTTAGCAGGTCCGGTCTAGGCGTGTTGCCGAGAGGGAAGGTTTTAGTCGGTGTGAACCCAACACTGCTGTCTGTGCGGGCGGGTAGAGACTGGCAGAGCTTTTACCTCCTTCGACGAAGATATAAAATAAGTACTTAAAATAAAAATTTATTGAGATGGAAAGTTGAGTTCCAATTTTTCCTTTAATTAAAAAAACCTAACGTCAATGACTGTTACGTAATAAGCAATCGTAAGAAGGATTTCTTCCTTTTTATACCTGTGGATTAAAAAGAGGAGAATGTCGATCAATGGGAAATTTATAAGTATAGATACTTAAAATTTAGCTCATGATGTCTTTCTATAAGGTGTCTATTAAGAAAAAGGCCGCAAAGTAATGTAACCAAATGGGAACAAGTGTAAAATACATTGCAATAATGACTGTAGTTGAAAAAAAAAACATATTATACAATAGTAGTTAAATGGATAGCTAACTCTGAAGTCTCGTTAGCTGAGAGTCCAGTAAAAAAAAATCGAGTGAAAAAAGCAAGCCACCTACTATGAAAGGTGAGAAAGGAGTAGATAGTGAGCTGATAATGTCGCCAACCATTTAATTAGAAAAAATGCAAGAAAAGAAATAGCAAATATTCCGCAATTCCTGTGGTTTTTATTAACTGAAGGGTGAATAAAAATTTTGAACAGACACTAACCACGAATTTACAAATTTACATGAAAACTTTAAGAAACTTCGTTGAAAACAATTTTTAAGAGAACTAAACTGGAAAATGGGGATTTTTATTTATTTCTATTTTATATTCTGTAAAATAAATAACAAATAAAAAGCAACAACAAAGTACAACCCTTTTAAAGAGATATACATTCAGATTCATGCATTCCGTTCGTAGATCGACTACCAAACTATTTCATTATAAAAACTGCATATTCATTTTCAAGTACAGAATGCCTTTCTAGACCTAGAAAGGTCAAATTCACATAAAAGAGTAAGTTTAAATATGCAGTATTTGAATGTTTAAAGAAAGGGTATTTCAGTTAATTAAAAATCAACTATCGATCATCATTGTCTGAGAAGAAATCCTCCAATAATTTGTACGTCCGTTATAAAATCTGCTTTTAAAAACACGCACAGCTTTTTTTCTTAACATTTAATTTTAGTTATATTTAATAGGACATTAATTGATGTTTTTTGTCTGTATGAAAATAAGAAAATTCAAAGAACAATTTTAGGGTGTGGGTTGTGGTAGTTTAGTATTATTTGAGGGAGTATTATAATTGTACTTCTGAATAATAAAATTCGTATTTTAAACTCACTGACCATAACAAGCCATTCAAAGTAAACAAAATTGGAAATGTTTAAATATTGTAAATTTTGTGACAAACAAATACATTTAGATTTATATGAAATGATTTTTTTATGCCAGACTAATTCCATACTTATACGTTTACATTTATACATACGCATTTTATACTAATACTACTTGTAATTAAAAGAAAGAAAGAGAAATCAAAACGTAATAAATTTTACATCAATATTAATTTTTGATAACTTTTTTATACTTCTATAGGCGGATAGAAAAAAAAACAGTTAAGATTTTTTTTGAAACTTAAAGCTCGTTCTGACTTTTGGACAGATCTCCAAGAGATGACATTACACACCTTGCACATTAGATGGTAATCTAATGTAATCATTATATATATTTAATAATGATGAGTAGCTTAAAATTTATTAAGGCTTTAAAACAAAACAGTGAACTTTGATTTTGTTACAAACGAAATGAATTTGTTCATTCTAAGAAAACTTGTCTAATAAAGCAAGAGGTATCTAACCACGTGACTCTGAAACCGGGAAAAACTGTAAATCCATAGTCCAATGGGAAAGTAAAAAAAACACATTATCTCAGCTGTACTGGTTTTACAGTTATGTTAATGGATGAGAAGAGCAGACTAAATACACATATTATAATCAAATTTAAAATTAAAATAAGATGAAAAGGCGTAGTATTTTTCACATTTCATAAACCTCATTTACATATTTACATAAGTGCCAATAAACACATTCTTTATTTATAGCAAACAATAGATCCCGTTGATAGACTATAGCTTTAATACGTATAGCCAAAAACTATTAAGTAATTCATTACATATCCATGAAACACTGGAAGACTTTTACTTATTAATTAATCTGTAAAGCGTGTATTAGTAAGACAAACCTTCAAAATAGATATATATTCAGATTAATACATTCCGTTCACGGAACGATTTCCTAACTATTTCATTATAAAAATTGCATAATATTCTTTTCCAAGTACAGAATGTTTTATTGACCTAGATATTTGTAGGTTGGATCCTTTGAGTGTTTATTAAGTAGGCAAACGAAGGAAAGCAAATAAAATGTGTAATTTGCAAGTCAAATGTTACGAAGCAGTGCTGCAAACGCAGTGTGAGACTTCACAAAGAACGTTGTAGTCATGATATAAAATGATGAAAACGTTTGTTACACTTTAAAATCAGATTGGTATTGTAAACATATTTTTTTCTCTTCAAAATATAAAAAGAAATGAAGAAAAAGATTCTTAAGCTGTTTTTTATGCTTGCATTATAAATGTTGTAACTTTTTTTGGTAAAACATTATTTTTCATTCGGAAATGTTTTTATTATACATCTTTATCTATATATTTACTTTCATATGTTGTATCTATAACTGGTAAATTACAATCTTTGAACAAAATTACAATTACTTCGCCTTTACGAATATTAAAATTATAATCACCTGTAATTAATTTCTTTTCGTTTAGTTTCTTAACATCCTTTTAAGAAAGTAATTACATTACTTTGATATTCTATGTAGTGTAATAAATACTGTTTTATTTGCTATAAATTCAATAATTTCTCAAAACTGTGTTCGTCGTTAAATAATTTAAAATTATTAACTCTAGAGTTCAATTCAGATCAAATAAGAACCATATCGCTTCCTATGTTTTGAACTCCTCGTAAACATTTCATATTTTTCCGTATAGTTAATTTAAAACTCATTTATTTTAATTTCACATATAATTTTAATTTAGTAAAGTTACTTTTTTACAGCTACTTAAATATATTTGAAGAGATTCGAAATTTGAAATGAAGAAACTAGGCAATATAATTCCATTTTAAACGCTTTCATAACATTGATTTTATTTTAAACACGTAAAAAAAAATGGCCAGTTGGTGAGAGAATAAACTTTCTCGATACTATATTTTTATATTTGCTTAATAGATGAGTTGATTACAATAGTAATTTCAAAGTAAGTTATTGTTTTTATGATTAAAATAATTGTTGCAGATTTTCATTCATAATATCAGCATTACCGATCAATATTTTAACAACTATCAATCGTATGGTGTGAGAACTACCAACTTCAAACTCTATCACAAAATTATAAATTTTAAATATTTCTTGATGTACTTCTTGCTTGTTCTTCGGTTGACATCAACCAAATTTCAACAACCTCCTTTTGTCTTTTAAATTAAAATAAAACCTTTGGTTTTAAAATCGTTTCAGTTAGTAAATATTTAATATATGTAACGATACAAGTAGACCCGTGCGAAAATTTTGCAAATTTTCTCTGGTTAGTTTATGTAACTTCGAGTTTGATACGACAGATTCGTTAAAACTTTTATAAAAATAAAAATAATCATGTTATAATCTATTTATAAACAAGGGAAAGTAAGAACAACGATTGAAATGTTTCAGTAAAAAAAATGTACATTAGAATATATGAAAAATAGAGCTTTTTCTGGTTATACCACCACAGGACCGGACGGTGGCACGTACGTGGAGACTGGATGGTCTAGTGAAATAAATCTAAATTTTAACTAATTTTTGCACTTTTAATACTTTTCCACTTTCTTATTCGTTTTAAATCAGTTAGATGCACATCCGGGAGTAATTTCCTACACTACATTTCTGAGGATTTGTATTGATGCCGTCTTATAAATTGTAAACAATCGTTATAAATTGTGCACAAACCTTAGTATATTACACCAAAGAGAGATTCACGGTGCAAATACTAAAATAAAAAAGCAACTCAGTCATGAATTTAACAGTTAACTTTTTTAATAATAAAATGTATGGAATCTAAAAAATATTTTTAAATTTAGATACAATGTAAACTGGTGCACCCTCCTTTACAGAAAAAAATCGAGATACAATATAAAATTTGAAAAGGAAAAAATTATTTAAACTTTGTATTTTTATCTTTAGTAGAGAAAACTTTTCCATGTAAGATGTATTTATATAAACACTCAAAAATTATTCGCTGTGAAACTTTTCTCAGAAAGAAAAAAGAAAAAGTTTTACACTATAAATAAAGTGAGCTCTCAACCCATGTCACTAGGGCTACTTCAAAGATATTTGACTCGTCGGCTCAAAAAATTGAATTATAAAAGTTTATCTAATATTATTAATTACGTTTCCATTTATAAAATTCTACGTTTCCATTTTATAAAAAGACAGGATAGCAATTTTGTTATATTTTATTCATTATGCAAGTTGTAATAAATAAACTGCAGTAGAAACTGTCACAGAAAAAAATTAGTGAATGCATAACGGTGTAAAGTTTTCCCTCTAACATAAAATTTTTAACATCCTAGATTTTGTTTAAGTAAATATTTTTACGGGAATAATTTATTACGAAAGACGGAGCTGAAATACGAATAACATATAGAGCTGAAAAAAAAATTTTAGAAAATCTTCTGTAAAACAAAAATATTGTATATTGAGATACGTACTTTTGGCTTGTGACAAATGAAAAATTTTAACACGATAACTATAATCAAATCTGCCAGATTTGAAAATTTTTTTGACAGAAAAAATGTTTTTTTATTTTTTTATTATTAAATTTTTTACCACATTCATCCACACTATGTAGTAGTAGTTTAATTAACCGAACATTTTTTCTCAAAGCAATTTAGTAATGTCAGTCCTAACATTAATCAGCACACCTGAAAAAAGAAACACCTCTTAATCAACACTAGTCATTAAAAATCAATGTTTAAGTGTTCTGGTATTTTCTGTTTATAAGGATCGGGCATAAGAAATTTCATTATTCTAAAAAAAATTTCTTCTGAAATAAATGGCCTCTCACTTTTCAACTAAATTTAAAAAAATAAATAAATAAAAACTAGACTAAATTCAAAAAATTGTGGATCTAAGTGCACTCTCGTGGTGAATAGTTAAAACAAATGAAGACACATACTTTTGACTAAATAGCGTATCGTTTTAACCAATGCAGTTTCACAGAGATGTTTATTTAATGAAATTCTTTTATTTTGTTTTAGTTGCCGTTTATTAACATATTTTAATCATCATTAAGCAAATCGGTTGCTATTTAAACACAAACGTATCTCAATAAAAATTTAATGCTATCTTTCAAGATGTTTGTGTTTATAAGATTATATATTAAAAAAATGTAGTATTATCAAGTCGTTCGGTAGAATGACGCCGGCGAGAGTTTGACCGACGGCGGAAACACCGAAGATTTATTTATTCTGACCAACTCGCAAATCGACATTACAAATTTTTTAAATTGTTTAAAATACAAAAATAATAATAATTTTGTTGAAATAAGCCACATATCATAGCAGGAATAGATGTTCTAATGAATATAGGGTTTTATCGATAAATGTGTGATAATCTTTGTAATTTTACGTTTTTTAATTCGAAAATGTTAAATTTTTGTTCTAACCCTGATTTTTTTTCTCCTAATCCGTTTACAAATCGTGCCACAAGATAGCACTACTTGATAGTACTGGGTAGCGTACAAAAAACTTGATAATATATACTTAATATAACAAAATTTAACAAAAAATATAGTACAGCTTGTTTTAATACTAAATACTCTTACGTAAATGAAAGTATTGAAAATGGAACAAATTTTTAAGTCCCATCATTTCATTAAAAAATAAATAAAAGTATTAGTTTACAAGAGATTATACTAGTTTTATTAAAAAAAGGAATAAATAAAACAGAAATAAATTGGTAAAATATTTATTCTTCAGTTAAAACTATTTGATGGCGCTGGGGTGGTGATATTTCAAAAAATTGTATTTATGGTCCGATTTAGTTCATATTCGGAATTTATATTAGTTACGCGAAACGAAATGTTTTCGCAAAAAATGGGCCTGCTAGGTGGAGCTGGGGTTGTGATATTTCGAAAAATTGTATTTATGGTACGATTTGGCTCTTATTCAGAATATATATTAGTTAGCGTAAAATATTGAAATTTCGTTCAAATTCGTTTTTAAAAGTATGAATCGGGCCGGCAAGAGTTTTTGCATTTACGATTTTTTATGTTTTCAATTTACGGCATAACAATTATCACCTCGCTTTTTATACATATCTGTAGTTTTTTAATTAGGGAAATGTCTTTTTGAAGAACCATAAAAAAATAAATTGTTGAATTTTGATTTTCGATTTTTGATGTTTTCAACTGACGGCAACTCTCGTCGAAACCTTAACAATTATATTAGTTTCGGGAGTTTGGATATACGCAAAATGACAACAGAAATCCAGTAAATACATATGGACACATACATTAAGATATATAAAGTAAGGTAACAGGCAAAACGTATATGCAAAATTTAGATTGTTGATTAAAATAAGTCACTTTATTTTGCTGATTATAAACAGTAATCTTAATTTTTATATTCTATAAAGAGTTTCCTGAAGTGTCAAATTTTTGTTCAGGATATTTTATTAATTTATTTAATCCATATAATAATATTTATAGGTACATAAAATTATATATCGACATAATAGATATGATATTTATATAAAATTTAAATATGAAACATAGGTTATAATGAATGATTTATTATTAAATAAACTGGAAAAGACAAAACATTTTATTTAAATTAAAATAATCATTTAAAAATTAATTTTTTTTATTGTAATATTTTCTTGTCTCAAGAAAAAATATTATTGCCTTAATGTCCGATTAAAAATATCTTTGAGTGAAGAAATATTTTTTATGTTTTGCTTAAAATTTCAATTTCACTGCTATAACCCTGTGGGATCAGGCGTTTCGTTTACGGAGAGAACATACAGATCGTTCGGAAAGTTGCTGTGCACAGGAATTGGAAAGTGTAATGACGAAAGCTTATTAACTAATATTTGTATTTTTATTTTATTATTTAACAGAAACGAATATTACAATAACTGGAATAGTTTATAAAAGGTGTTGAAAATGACCTCCTCCAACATCAATACGAAGGGTTATATTGATGTGCGGTGCCACACGTTCAATTTTGTTCAAACGCTTTAAACAGCTGATGTACTGGAATGCCTCGCACACATGCCGTTATTGCGGTTTTTAGTTCGTCAATCGCGCGTGGTTGTTGCGATACACTACTTGTTTTGCTGCCCCCCATAGAAAGTAATCTGGGTCACAAACACCACGTAATGATTCGTTCACCAATGATATTTCATAAAAAAGTTAATAACCTGTTAACTGTGCGCGTTTTGGCGCCATCTTATTGGAACCAACCGTGATTGATTTCTACTTATGTTAACCGACTAATGAGATTTATTATTACAGCACAATAACGATCACTATTAACTGTATTCTCAAAACAGATTGTACCCACAATGAGCATTCTACACATACCGACCTAGACTCTAACTTTCGGTTGGTATAAAGATTGTTCGTGTAATTTATGAGGGATAATTGTCGATCACAGTCGTGTGTTTTGTGAATTAATATAACCTCTCAGATGAAACCACGCTTTATTTGTAAAATAATAATATCGTGGATACTTACGAAATTTTGTTCAAAAAACCGTTTGACTATAATTTATCCTTTTGGCATGATCTGTAGGTTTCGGTTCTTGAACATACATTCCTTTTTGGGAGAAAATTTTCAGTTCTTTCTTACAACTTTATGTACCGTAGCAAGTCTGATATCTTGCAGCCATTAAATTCAATACGTAAGTTAGCACTTACGCATTGAATTTAATGGACTTTCGGCCATAACATTCGAAATAACAAGCAGCTTCTATTCTTTTAGTTCAGGTGGTCCTCCACTTCGATAAACGTTTTCAACAGAGCCTGTTGCCCGACATTTTTAGATAAGGTTCGAACTGCATTACGGTTAGGAACAGGAGTAGCTGGAAATGTTTCAGAAAACTTGTGCTTCTCTACATTAGAATACTCTTAACCTTCACGAAAGCCGTGTTCAACGAGAAAAATGCGTTCTTCTACCAAAAGAACCATTAAGTTTCTTGCAACTATTGATTCCGATAAACTAAGCAATGCAAGTTCAATGAAAACTCTAGAAGTGACGTCTCGGTTTATTACTGAGCAACGCCCAACGAACACACAGGGCAATCAACCTAACGCCGAAAGAACAGAATGCACCACATAATTGTAAAGCATACTGCAAATCCACTTTCGGAACGATACAACACTATTGTGCATGCACGTCAAAAATGTGTTATACATTACCGTGCAACACGATAATGTATAACACATTTTTTTAAAAATCATTATAGATACAAGTTTTTCATTAAAAGAAACTTTTGATTGGCAAAAAAATCATTCCAGCTACATCATTTCCTCATTGAAATTTCCTCATCATTAAATGAGGAAATGAGAAAATGATTACATTTTCCTCATTTCCATATTGAATAATGGAAAAAATCTTTATTTAAGCAAAAATATATTTTTATATATTGAATACCTTTAATATATATTTTTGATTACTAATTCTAAATGATATACTGTAAATATTTTTCATTTTTTGTATAGTTTCATTTAAATCATTATCATTATCAATTATCACAGATAATACATTACTGGGAATAAGATTTCATTCATTGAGAAACACTGTCATCATACTTAGTCACAAACTGAATCGGGGATTTCCAAACACGAAGCGATATTCGTATATTTTTAACATTGTAATGTTTCAAGTAAAGAAAAAATAATTATAACCAAAATTAGTGAAATTGGGCTTTTCTACTGGTTTGGGCAATATTGTCAATTTTGTTCAACTTTTACTATGTTAAGAGATAATAATTAAAAAACACTGAAAATCATCTGTTGTAAAAAAACCGTCAGGATTAAACTTAAAAGATCGATCCTTCGATTTCTGGAATTTATTCGCAACACAACAAACCAAGATAATGATAATTCTATCACTTTCCCTCTCAACAGCGGGAGTATTTGCTATTTATTTATTGTAAACCTAGAGAAATTTTGTAGTTAATTAAATATTGCTGTATTTTATATAGTTTTATTTTTCAATGCTGTATCGAATAGGCGTTATTTTTTGTTAAAATAATATAATAACTCCTTTTTTCTTACTTTTAAAAGTTATCAGTGACAAAAAAATATAGCATTACTATAAAATAGGGTACCAAAAATTAAAAAAAATTATTATATTTATATTATTATTTATATAATTTATTTATTTCTTTAATTGAATATAAATATCAAGAGAGAAGTTTCCTTTTATTTCTGTATATAAATAATTGTTCCTTGACGAAAAAAATTATCTAAAAACACACATTTACAGAATGAGCGAAAAAATAAGATTTTTCCCGTATAAGAAAATTATGATGTGGACACCACATGACTTCCTTGTACGCATATTAAACTACATATACACATTTTTTTCCTGCATTTCATTTAAACGTATTTCATTTGAAAGTGAGACACCATCCTCCAATTCTTTAATAAAGTGGACATTACAAATTGAATTGTGGTGGACCCCATATTGCATCACTTTTTTTGTGGTGTCTGTATCAGCATTTTATGTTGGTTTATATATTAATTCTGTTTCACATCGCTCAAGTAGTTATGTGGTGTAAGTAAGAATGTGTCGGACCCGTTACTATGCATGCATACAGCGTTCCAATCCAAATTTACAAACATATACTTTTTTTACCTTTTTTTTTAAAATTTAAATATTTTGATTTATTAATAAATATTAACATCAGTAAAAATTTTTGAGTTAAAATGAAAAGTAAACAAAATTTTGTTTCACTAGTAACTTCTGATTTTTTTTTCATAGTTTTACTTCCTTGTACAAAGTAAAGGAAGTATTGTAATCGCGTAAAACCATCATTATTATTATTTTCATTTATTATCGCGGAAATAATAACATTAGTAATAATTACAATAATTTTATTGAAGGTTCTATTTTTAGATTAATGATTTTTGAATCTCAATGTGTTGTTAGCTAAACTAATAAACCTGTAAATTACACGAAAATAAATATCAGATTTTCTTAAACTTTCTCTGAATAAGATGGCATGTAAAAAAAAAAACAAAAACGTGAGCTTTAAAAAAAATTCTTCATTCAAAAATTAACGTTTTTCCATTTTTCCTGTCAACCCTTTACAGACAAAAAAAGTTCATTAAATATATTAACTCCGCAAGTAGCCTGGAATCTTATAAATATAAAATGAGGTCAGAAGTTCAAAGGTTAAAAGGTTAAAAGACAAACTTAGTAAATGCTATAAAAATATTCATGAGTCTAAATAATTATAGATTAAAATATTATTATAAACGTTCAAAAATTCATGTTTAAATTTAATTAAATTATCATGTAAAAATTAGCCGTTTATGGTTCGTTATTCTATTTAACCGCATTGTTTCTGACATGTAGTGCGATCTGTTGTCAAAACATAAAACCCGATGAAGTCGATTCCTAAGTAATATTAAAAGTACTTTTGTGTCTTCAAAGTAGTATCTGTATCAGAAAAAAATTCTCATAATTATTATTTTGATTTGTTAATCTAGGAGCGAAAATGCACACAAAATTTCTGGATATTTTATTTACTTTATTACGCGTAATGGTGGTCATGTGCCTATTATCATTGAAATGCTTTATAAATTGTCAGCAAAGCTTTTTTAACAAAATTGCATGCAACGTGTACAAAAAATATAAATAAATCAAAAAATTCCACTTAAATAAGTGGCCTAACTTGTATACATACATGTGTATGTATTTATATATATATATGTATTTATATATATTTATGTACATATATATATATATATGTACATAAATATATATAAAATATTAAATTATTTCTATCCATTGTAGGGCACAGTCCGTAATCCGTAATCAAAATATATGTTTTATAAACCATTCTTATGTTTAATTTTAATTTTTAAACAACATGTTTACGAATAATTGTTATTAAGACAATTTTCCTCTTAGCACGATTTAACATAATATATTTTCCTGTTAACAAAATATTACAGACTGTTGAATTTTTATTACAATTTATTTTTTATTAAATTATTAAATTAATTTAATATTAAATTAATTTATTATTTAAACAAGTAATTGTTTAATCAGAAAAAAAACAAACATTATTATTAAGAATTTGAATGGCTATTACTAATTTAAAGTACTGTAACAATGCTGAAAAAAAATTTTGAATTTCCATGGATTTTTTTATAGCCATTGTTTATTTATGAGATTTAATATGAAACAATGGGTATAAATATCATTAGAAGTATGAATGTTATCAAGAATTGTTCTTCTATAAAGAAAAATAAAGTTTTATTATATCTCACGGAGGTGCGTCGATATGTAAATTGTAAAAATACAATTGTTGCTACTGAAAGTTTCAGTGATTATTGCTCTTACTGCAATTTATTGACAATAATTATGTAATTACATCATTAGCTAGAAAATAAATAATTAATTTACTTGATCGGCATTACTTCATTGATAAAAAAAGTTGTAAAAATGAAGGAAATATTTTATGATCGAGATGTATACAAAAATTAATTAATTTTTCATCCTGTACAAATAGAAAATTCATCCTATCATACATTCATTGATAGAGCAGGCCGATTTTTGATCTGATAGTGCTTGTATTCACAGCATAAGTTACGTTACTTCACTTTTCTTGTTACGTCACTTTTCATATATTTACAAAAGGAATATGCATGTTCATCGATCATTGTTCTATGTACGACACGATCCGGCGCAATGGTTCTTGAAAAAGTTTTATAAAATTATGTACAGTAAAACATACAAATAAACATGAAAAATAACTAATCGACTTTTACGATGAATGAAGAAAGTAAAGCTCAGTGCCTAAGAAATAGCTTTTTAAGATCTGTTTAAAAGGATAAACCCTTTTATCCGGTTTAAAATATAAAATTTATATTTTAATTTTTTTTTATATTGTAAGGAAATTAATTTTCATAAAATTGTTTTTTTATCACATAGATTTAATTTAAACACTGAATCCTAGTGAAAATGATACAACAGAATTATCAAAGGTCAAATTTAAAGATTTACACGGCCTATCATCAGCTCCGATTTTCACTAGACAATCTGGAAGTAATTTTATTTCAAATATCGGTAGGAATGAAACACGATTGCTAGCTATATCTACCAACTCGACTGTATTGCCAACAACAAAATGCTTTTTCTAAAACCTCTCTGAATGAAATTGGAATTCACGTTTATAGCTATTTCCTGTCACTTAAAACAAAATAAATTAGAACACCATATACGGTAAATTGCATCGGTCACCTAAACTTTATTACCGGTTGGGATTGTGTCCAGAATTTAAATGATAAAATTTTATTAGCCAGGTCCATTTTATAAATTTAATAATAACAATATCTACTAAAAGAAATAAATACAAAAAATAAAAGTCACTAACGTATTTGCTTTGAGTAATTAACAGCTGTCACTTTAGAGTATTTTACTAAATTTGAGTAATTTAAAAGTTTGACACTTATGACAGCTCTCACAGCCTGTTTTATGTGTGCGTGTGTGTGTTATTATGTGTATATATATATATATATATATATATATATATATAAAACAAAAATTAAAAATCTAGCTTTTCAATAAGTTTATTTCATTTGGGCATTATTCACACTTCTAGTGGTTTTTTTTTTTTTAACTAAAAGGTTTATTGTTTAGCTTGATACTTTCCATTACTACAACAGCTGGCTGATATATATGTCTGATTTACTTAGGTCTCCTAATCCCCCTACTAAGTTTAAGATAAAAATAATAATATTAATTTACTGTTATACAGTAATAATTAATAATAGTAATAATAGTTGTTATACAAACGTTACAAAAAAAGTCAATAAAAAAAAATATTCAATTTAAAAAATTACATAAAATTAGTTGTATATTTTTATTTGTAAATTTATATAATGTCATAATAAATGGTGGTGCAATAAAATAACTAAATTCCATTACAATATAAATACAAAAATGTTTTATATGAATATACCAATTCGATGCCATTCTGCATTATTACCGCAAAAAGATTAGAATATACGTACATATGAACTGGATATAAAAAAATAAACAATCATTAAAGCTATTAAATTGCAGCTAGATTGCAATATTGGAAGTAAATATATCTAATAACATTCTAAAAATATTTTGACTATTTGTTCAAAGCGTTTATTTCATATAACGACGAATTAATAACGACACATTAAATATTTAATAAAGGTATTTCACTTAATTTAAAAGAGGTAACAACAGACACCGGAATTCTCTATTTATTCGATTTTCAAACTAATTTATTTAGATTTAACTTGAGGCGGTACGATACATCAAAGTATTTCATTCGTTGATGAAAGTTTGCTTGCATTCGTTTTGAGTTTAATCAGTACTCATAAAGGAGATATCGTCAGCATATATAAAAACCTCACATTCACTTACGTAACCCAGAAGATCATTTACAGATGAAATGAAAGAGAATATGACCGATTATACTAGTCTACATGTCTTTTCTAGTTTTAACTCAGTTTGTATTAGCCGTCATAATAATATTACCACTCTTAAATTTAATTTCTATGTGTTTTTGAATTTTGAAAAAACATAGAATCCAGAAGAGCGGTAATCCATGTAACTTTACCGATATCAATTAATATTCTACGGTCCAAAAAATCGAAAGCTTTGCTAAGGTCATAAAAAACTTCCACGGAAAAATTGATTTGTTAGTGCTACAATTAATCTCTGTAAAATTGGTAGCTGATGTAGTGAAACACCTTTCTTTAAATCTGTCTTGTTAGGGAATGATCTACTCTAAAAAGTCAAATTTTCCTGTCATAAAAGACTTTTTTCAAAACTTTGAAAAACCAATTACTGTTAAATAAATTTGTAATTACCTGAATTTATTTATTTATGTTTGAAGCGATCGCAATGCATAAGTTTAAATTTACGATCGCAATATATTTTTAAATAGTAGATTAATTCTTATTATCTACAACGAAATTTGTACAGCCACTTTAGTAGAAACTGGAGATTCACAATTCGATCTCTATGTATTTTTTCCAAGTTCGTAGGCTTATACTTCCATTAAAAAACTGATTTCACTGTTTCTTTATTTTTTATAGAGTAAGTTCACTCTCATTGTCCTGTTTTAAGCTTTTTCCTCGCTTTTCTTTATATTGAAAAAACATTAAATTTAAGTGATAATTGCTCTTTGCCATTCTGATGTTCAAGATATATTCATGAGGAAATAAAAAAAAGTTTTAGAAAAATAAGGGTAAAAGTAATACAAACTCTCGCACTCCAGAAGCCCTTACTTTCCTTACTTTCGTTTGTTGTCTCTTCACATCGTTTTCTTGTTCCTGTTAAAAAGCAGTAAAAATTACATCAAATATTCCCGTACTTAAGAGAGGCGTAGCTTACACTGGATAGCTGTTAATTTCTATGCATTCCTAACTAAGGCAGAAATTACCAAGACGCGGGTTACTGTCTTTGTATATATTGCAAAATGCTTCTTTTCTTACTAGCAGTACTTTTTATGTCTATTTAAACTTTAAACTAATCTAAAAAAACAAAATAATAAAGCGTTCTCTTTCTGCTTTAATAAAAATAAAGCAAGATTTGACAATAAAGTTACATATTAATTGTATGCTTTTAGTTCATATTTCTTAAAAGTTTATTTTACTTTTTTTATAAAACTTAATTTTGCAATATTCAAGTTTTTCTCTAGAAAATGGCATAAAGGTTAATAATTTGATCTCTCTGAATAATATCCAACCAAAGAATTTAAAATAACTTCTAACTCTATTTTTTTCAAAAAGTCATAATTAACAAAAAAAATTATTAATCCTTACCTTATATTTTGGAGCGCATTTTGAGATTGATTTTATATACGCATTAGTTTGGATTTTTGTTGTTGTTTATACATAGATAAAACTGCCATCAGAAAAATAATTGCTGAAAACTTTAGTCTTAATAAATTAAGTATCAGTAATTTTTCCACTAAATTTTTCAACTAATTTTCTTTATGTTTCACTTGAAATATCATACAGAAATCCAGGATAAATATGTAGTAGGTATGGTGGAACCAAACCAAAACCCAATTATTAGTAATAACAAAAAAAATAAAATTAAGTAATTTTTCATATAGACAACTTTTTGTTCAAACAACGTCTTCCTTTTTTTCCTGTTCAGCCTCCGGGAATTACCGTTCAGGTATTACTTCAGAGGATGAATTAGGATGATATGTATAAGTGTAAATAAAGTGAGTCTTGTACAGTCTCAGATTGACCGTTCCGGAGGTGTGTGGTTAATTGAAACTCAACCACCAAAGAACTCTGGTATCCATGATATAGTATTCAAATGTAAATAAAAGTAACTGCCTTTTCTAGGTCTTCAACGCTGGAACTCTCGACCTCCAAATCAGCTGATTTAGGAAGACGCGTTCACCACTAGACCAACCCGGTGGGTGTTCAAAAAACGTCTATTTAAAGTTATTTTAACTTGCCCACCGGAAGAACTTCCTTTAGAAAAATAAAACGTGACATCCAATACAGTTTTTGTGAAGAGTATAGTTTAAAAATAGAACGAATGTACAAGGTGAATTTCTTCTTTTATTCTGCCTTCTTCTTTTATTGAAAACGGTTAAAAATGGACAGCTGGAATTAATTTTATAAATAGAGTTACACTAATTGTTGATGATGACTAACAATGGAAATGACCGAGTAGGTTTACATTTTAAGTAAAATCTTTTGAACAGTTTTAGAGCGTAATCTTGTTTGGATTTTATTTTGTTTATTATATTAACTCTACAATAAAATGAATCCCTTTTCTTTGATTTTCTTGCGTTCGTTCAGTAAAACCATTCATCACTACAACAAAATCTCCATACTTGTAAATCAAAAATTAACTATTTATATACGCTGCAACGTTTGATTTGTATAGTTGTATAGTTATATTCAGAATTTAATTATACAGTACGACGAAAGTAAATTGACTTTCATGATTCTATATGTCAATTATTTTTAGTAAAATTATACTCTTCCATTTTACTATCACAAAGTATTTCAATCATTATACTCGAGCGTAAACCTGCACGGAGAACTCTCAACGCTAAGAACAAATAAATATGTATAAGTATTCTTTATTACTACTACTATTATTACTTTTTGTTATTTAAGATTTATTAAAGCTACACAGCTCTTATTAAAGTTATAAATGTGTTTCTTCCATATAATGCTTATTTTAACAATTTTTATTTTATGTCATATCTGACAGTTTCCGTTAATTTTTTTTTTTCAAAATATTTCTTTTCATATAATAAAAAACGCTTTATCAAGCTGGAAGTCTGTCAGCTAGCACTGATTTAGATAGACGCTATGTTTAATATTAAACACCAACAATTAAAAGCAATTGAAAATTAATTAAATTAAATCAAAATAATTGAATGAAATGATTAAATTTAATTGTATGATAATACGATACAGAAAACTAATTTGTGCAGGATGGTTATTATTAAATTTATTCATTGCATAAAATGCTATCTTGTAACTATTTAAATATTAATTTGAATAAGCGAATTAAATATCATATAATTAAATTACTCAATTTTGTATCTACTTAATTTTTAACGGATAGTCTTTTTCTTAACTAATCATGTATTATCGTTTATTTGCATAATATTATCACAGAGTTTTAAATTTCATTCATCTTTACTACAGTTTGGATTAATAAAGTGTTTAGTAGGGTTAGATAAATCTAATTTATTACGCTTCCAAATCTTTGTGACGTTGTCGATGTCATATTTATGAAGTTAGTAATTTAACCCACATTTGGTTGTATGTAATCCCATCATTATATTTCAAGTTAAAAATGAACTGAATTAATAAATGGATTCGTATTTTTTTCAAAGGGTTATGTTTTTAAATTACAGTACGTTTTTAAATTATTATTATAATTAGTTTTAAAATCCATCTTTTCTTTTTGCACTTAATGTTTTAAAAATATTTTTTTTCTGAAATACATATATTTCATTTGCTTTATTTCGTTTTTCAATTACAAATTTCAAAAAATATACATCATAATTTATACAATAAATTACGGTTAAATTTCAAACTTCATTATACATTTTTTTAATATTTAAAAAAATAAAAATAAATAAATAAAATAAAAATTAATGTTTTAAAAAATAATCTAATAATTCAATTCATAAAAATGATGGTAGAATTAAAAAAATTTCATTAAAGTTTTAATGTTCTAATTATATTTTCAGCTAAAATCAGCAGCTCTTAGACGTCACAAAAATAAACAATTAATGGTAACTAATTACATTTATAACAGTTATACGATGGTATATATATATGTGTGTGTGTAAAATAGAAGATAAGTAAATGAATGAAGACAACCAATTACAGAAAACATAGTTTCAAAGTAAAAAAAAAAAAAAAAAAAAATATGTATAAAAAAGGTTTTTAGGCAACAATCTTATATGAAGTTTTATTATGGCATATATACTCATAAATATGTGAATGAGTATTTTATAATTTACATCATATTACATACATATACTATACACATTTTATTTGATTTCATATTTATCCCACAATAAAGGTGAAAATTATTCATAAATTCTACACAAAAAAAAAAAATTAAAAATTATCCATTTTTCATTGTACACAACGTATTTCACGACGAAAGGGATATATTGATTTTTCATTTTAGATTATTTGTCGCAGTTTATAAAACGGGAGATCGCTTTACTTTTTACTTTCCATAATTTCGTCTGCCGACCAAACATTGCAAACAAATATTTATATTTTTTATTCATAAGCACGTTCATGTAATTTTCACTATTATGATAAATGTTTATGATGACAATAGTCTTACATTGTGAAAAAATGATTATAGAAATCAATTGATATTAAAAATTACACAGTCTGCTATTTCGTAACCCGGAAGTATTTAATTGCAATCAAATCAGACTAATTAAATTATAGAATAACACACAAGTTTTTTATGTACCCCGTAATCAACGAGATTTCAAAATAGAGAAATAAAATATTTTCAAAGCGTAATAGAATAAATATGTACTACAATATTTCGTAGTCATTAAAAACAAGATTTTGTAACTTTGTTCAGATCTAGTTCGAAATATTTACCCCAGATTAAAAAAAAATCACTAGAATTTGAAAAACTTTATTATAATTAAGAATTGTTAGATTATATAGATCTTATAACTAATAAAAGATATTAATATAATCAAAATTAAAAGACTATTTATATACATCACGGAATATTAAGAAATTATTTAAGAGTTTTAAGTAACAAGTAGGATTTAGACCAGAATTTTCATGACGGAGTGTGTGTACAAGACTAGTTTAGCATCAGGCAGTAGGAAGTGTCCTAAAGAAATCTCTCATAAGATGAGAGAGAGAAAATATATTTCGGTTTGTTTGCTATAACAGCAAACAAACCAAATTTGATTGCAACCTGATATGAACCACACCTCAAGAGAATAGTATCTGAGATATTATTCTCTAGTATCTGAGATACTAGAGAATAGTATCAAGAGAATAGTATCTGAGAATAGTATCCAGTTGCAGAAAACCTACCAAAGCCAACTTAAGACTACTATGGAAAGTAAGTATTAAAGTTGTTTACTGTTGTCTTCTTTACTAAATCCGTTATATTGTGGCAATTATTATGTCTCCGATCTTAGTAAGTGCAGGGCATACTCAGCTAACAAATAACATTTTTACTCTATTCTATGCAAGGATTGGCAGTATAGTGAACTTCATTATTCTTAAAGAAAAGGAACCCTCCCTGAATTCTGCTCCTTATGGGCTAGGAAAACCGTATTTCCAAATTCTTTATAAATTACAATTTATACTAGTAAAATTGTGTTGCCTTACACTAGATAAAATGACAAATTTACTTTTTCAGCAGCAAAATAATATATTACATACACTCTCTAAACTCAGTAGGGGAGGAATACAGAAAATGATACAACAGCATAATTGTGTCATTTAATTCTATTAAATTCTTATTATATTAACTCGGTCACATCTCATATTTATTTTTAGAAACCGCTGGATGTGTCTCTGGAAAATGAGATGGTCTCAAAAGATATACTTAAAAAAAGCCCACCATAAATATGATTTAGATTCAAATAAATTTGTAATTGGACTGAATTATAAATTTTTTATTTTCTTTTTTTTTAGAAGCATTTAAATATACAATATTCCATTCTTATAAACGCACGTTTCTTAAAATCCAAATGTCCAATATCCAAGGATAATAGATAGATGTTTAAATTTTTTATGATAAATTCTGTGTTCTAATGACATCATTAAGCATATAGAAAAAATATTCATATTAACACAAGTATATTATAAAATTATTGAAACTTTTAAAAAAGAAATAATAATTATTTGTTTAATTTTTTTTTAAGACTAAGCATCCTTTTTATACTCGTTTTTATTTGTCTTCTTGGCGAAGGCGTAAATTCATATAATTGTGAAAAGTGTTTAAATTACAATATTTTATAAATATAAAACTTGTCAGATGGAGAGTACTAAATATTTATCAAGAATACATTTTCCTTTTATTATAAGAAATAGAACAATTTAAACAAATATATTAGTAAGCTCAGTTTAAGGTAGAATTGATAAGTATATTTTGGCAATCTAATGTGCGTATAGACACGGTATAATTGCATTTTTTTTTATAATAAAAAAGTAATTGTCATACCTCGATAAATATTTGTTGTAGAATAAAATCTTCCATGATGCACATGATTAGTCACTCCATCACCAAAAATCGTTAGTATCTAAAAAAAAGACCAGTAAAAAAATTCAATAATAAAATATAAAAATACCCAAAAGAAATTAAAAAATGTCATTATTATGAATAATAAAAAATTTGATGTGGACACGACATGACTTCCTTGTACGCTTATTAAATTACATATACAGATTTTATTAAAATGAAAAGTACATAAAATTTTATTTCACTAATAACTACTGATTTTTTTCATAATTATTTTTACTATTATTGAATTATTATTTAGCGTAATTTATTTTTACAATCAGAGGTTAACAATTATTAATAAATCAATACATCTATATTAAAAAAAATTAAAAAAAAGAAAATTAAGTCATATTTAAACCGGTGTTCGAATACTACTTCAAGGGGAGGGGAGCTTTCCCCTTGTAAGATCCAAATATTTCATTAATTAAAATTTTATTTGGCTATAACTCTGAAACCAATGAAAATAAGTACCATTTATGAATATAGTTGGAAAGCTCTCAATGAGGGCTTTTTACTGCAGTTAAGAAAAAGTAAAAAATCCAAATATTTTTATTTTGGGCTTTTTCGAACATTTTTGGAAGGTGCACAACTAGCTGTTACAACAGTTCTAAATCCAAAATTTCAACATTCTATAGCTAATCGTTTTTGAATTAAGTGCGATAAATACGTACGTACAGAATATCAAAAATAAGTCAAATTAGATTCAGGGATATTTCCGTTGAAATCTGAAAACCTAAATTTTTCACGATTACTTCCTTTACTTCGTACAAGGAAGTAAAACGAAGTAAACATTTTCTTTATGCCATAATATTTTATTAAAAATTAAAAAAAAATGTTTATAAAGAAAAAACCGTTATTACACAAGAATCCTGCAAAACAAAAAGATTTTTCTACCTTGTTTCTTGCCTATTACAGGCGTGAACGTAAAACAGAAAGAGGTAGCTAAATATATTTATATAATTTTTTTTACACTGCCATACGAAAGAGTTAACATTAACAGTTTTTTTTAATGAGTATCCACATAAACCAGCTAGACATGAAAGATACTAATCACAGATTCTTACTCTGAGAGCAGCGCAGTTCATTATACAGTCAATCTTTGATATTAACAGATTGACAAGCATCACTTGTATGAATAAGTCTTACTTGGATTTTGGCTTTTCGATATGCAATACTATATTCCGCTCAGAGAATGAGGGAACCGGAAAGTAGGGCCTGTCAAATTGTTGTTGGGCTGTTATTTTTTTAAACTTCCTTGCCGTTTCCAGGAATAACTTATGTATTATATCAAGGTTGCTTAACCACTTCAGAATTAAGTTATGATACCTAAGCAATTTTTTTTTTTTAATTTTTCTTTCGGGTAATTTTCTTCTGTATTACTCTTGATTCTGTTTAATTTTTCTCCGAATCTCCTCGTTGGAGTAGCTACATGTTATATTTTTTTTAAATAAAGGGATTTAATTTTATATTTAACTATGAACCGGCTGAAGAGTAATCTGAAGATACTTCCTTTAAAAAAATATACTAATTAAAACTAGAGGTAATCGTGCAGCTGTATTCTTAGTGATAAGTCCAAGTAACATTTAATTAAAAGCTATGGTAATCTCTGAAATGTAGCTACAAAAAAAGTTCTTTCCAAGATGCAAATACTCCATACCATACTCAAATATTACTTTTTTTAACAGAGATTAAATCATGTTATCAATTTATACCTACTACTTAGGTTAAGAACCGTTGAACTAAATTTTTTTAGATGTTGAAATATTCAAACATAGGTAGTTCGAGTCATAAGCTGACTTACATTTGAGAATCCTGTCGCATTCAAAAAAGTGGACTATATACGTTATCCAAGATGTTGAATTAATTACCATAATTTTTCTTGTTACCATCATCATTTTAGCGGGTTTAAAATAATGTTTATAATAATTTTTAAGGTTCTATTTATCACGTATTAAGGTTCTATTATTACGTATTTGTAAGGTATAAAACATCCATCCTATTTACTGGTATATAATTAATTTTACAATTATACATTGGATATAGTTTTGTTGGAAGCACGGTTTCCCAGTTAATAATATTTATTAAAAGTAAATTTCTTCAACGATACCAGAAACTAAAAAATTCTAGTGTAGCTGAGATATGCGTACAGTCATATCACTCTCATGACTTTGAGGGACTGTCTCGAAAACGGTGTTTAAGAGACATTTTCTTATATATAGCAAAATATCCTTTTTTTTTCTTTTTTTTTTTTCTCTCTCAGCTCCCCTGGGCCAGACCGACTTGTTGGTATTACGCCGCCCAGGGGAGTGTCTTTAAACTCAAATAGGCCTCCCCACCTACCGGTTATATACCGGCATGGCAGGTCGGCCTACAGGTTAGCTCTTTTTGAGAGTTCTTTATTAATATTGCCCTTTTGGACACCACGCCAGACCCAGTTCGCCGCGACGCGGCGCCGGGTCCCTTCAGTATTCAGTGTGCTGTTACCTGACTGTTACCTGTGGAGTCCTTGGTGGCTCATCAGTGCCAACACACCGCAGCATGCTGGACCTCACCAGCAAGGCTCTCCACCCAGTCCTATTCTAGCCAACACCTTGTCTTCTCTCATCGGAGTATTTCTGTAGAACAACTTGTCTAACAAAACTAGCAAAATTATTCCAGTTTGACTCGCTTCTTAGCATGTAGTCTATTGTTGTCTCTGGAGTTATACCTGTGAGTGCCTTACTATGTCTAACTGTGTCCCACCTATAGCAAAATATCCTGTGTATGTTTAACTATACTTAAACCACAATAGGTCTCATTAATTATTTTATGTGAGTTTAGCTAATTTGCTTGTTCTATCAAGTCGTATACTAGATTTATAGTAACAAAAAAAATGTGTTGTTTTTCTTTATTTATTCAAATTGCACTAAAGTAAAGCATATCTTATTCGTTCTATACACATCTGTTTTAATTTCTAGATTACATACTATTTAAAGATTTAAATAATTCATAAAATATAAAAATTATCAAAAGGAAATTGGAACTAAATAAATTAAAATTTTAATATAAAGCATAATTAGTCATTCGTAAAAACATTTGGCTTGTTTAGTATTATAAATACAATTCATATCAATCCTCCCAAAAAGAAATATATCAAACAGTAATTATTAAAACTTCAGGTTGAAATTTAGTTTAATTAATGACAAAAATCATTTTATTTAAACAAATAATTACCATTTCATTTCGTTAACATATTACAAAAATTGCCGGCCTCCATGGTGCGAGTGGTAGCGTCTCGGCCTTTCATCTGGAAGTTCTGGGTTCAAATCTCGGTCAGGCATGGCCTTTTTCATATGCTACATTTCCATTTCCCAAGCACAAGCTTCAGTCTTATGTGGCGATATCAAGTAAAAAAAAAAAAAAGCTGCTTATATAAAACATAATTTTTACCCACATTTTACACACCCCTATTAAAACTCAATTTGAAAACAAATTAGTAAATCAAAGTCAAAGAGGGGTTTAATGTAAAAATTAAGTTTCTCCCATTTTAAGAAGATATCTTTTTAATATAGAATCATTATTTTCAATTTAAAGTAATCTGATATTTATAAGTTTCATGGATAAAAAATTATCATTAATTTAAAATGAAAAGTCTTGTTCCAATCTTATACTGAAAATTAAAAATTAATAATACAATTTAGGGCTACATTTTATAATAAAAATATTTAAACGATAGTTTTTAATTTGAGATCGTCTAAACTAACATCTGATTTCTGTATACATACAAACATCAGTCGAAAAAACTTATAAAACAGCAAGACAGATTATTTAAGAAATTAATTTATGTAAGAATTTTTTTTTTTTTTTAGTTAATGTATAAGTTATGAAACCAAAAAAAAAGGTTAACAACTTTTACAACCTCGTCATCTATATCGGATGTAGTTCGTTCTTTCTTAAATTGACCAGCTTGATTAAAATCTTTTCAAGCCGGTTGCAACTACTTTACAAACGGAAAACGCTTTTGAAGTTGCTTCAAGTAAATTCATTTTTTTGTAATAAAAATAATATATAAATATTTTATTTGAACTTAATGAAAACTTATAAAAAAAACCATTAAACTACATATTTTTTTTAGATAATAACATTCTAAAACAATCCCAGTCAGGCATGGAATTTTTATACGTTACAGCTTTGCATATTCGTATTCCCACGCACAAGTTTCTTTGTAAGTTTCTATAGTGAATTAATTCATCAGTAAAAGAAGATTTGTTTGTATCCTCATCCGACGCGTAAGTAAAACGAAAAAATAAAAAAAAAAAAATAATTAAAAAGTAAAAAGATACTTGAAATTACATTCTTCACTCACTATTAATTAATAAATAAAATAAAATTTGTAGAAATTTTATGATATAGCATTTTATTTTATTTTAAATCTATAAAAAGGTTATTCTCCTAAATTAAACTTTTTTTTTTTTTAGAAAAGTTAAACCAGTTTTAGAACAAATATAATGTAGATAAGTAGAAAATAAAGCAGAAGCATTGTTTCTAACTGTTAATACGTTTGGTAAAAGTTAAAATTCAACTACACTGAGAAGTGGCGTTAAGAGCATGAAGGGGGTCAAACAACCAAGCATAGAAAAGAAGTTAATATAATACTTAATAAGCAATTTCCTAGTCATAAAATATTATCCAAAAAATATATTTTTGGATAATATTTTCAGTTTTTTGAACTAGAACTTTCATGGTTCAAATCTCAAGCAGCCTACACGAACATGCATTTTCTGTCATACAGTCTTTAGCCTATTTCTTCTAACTGTTTACGTTAATAAATAACACAAAAAAACTAATTTTGAACAGGATGTATATAAACAAATTTTTAATGAATAAGTCTATTTTCACTGAGTATTGTATGAATATATAATATTCAGTATAATACTAGTAGGTTCGGTTAAAGTTATTTAAAATATTTTAATCTCGATTACTGTGTCGGCTATTTTAATATTCTTTAGCACGCTCTACAAAAGGGGATAACTGATTACCACGATGCTTGACTCCCTACTGTTAACTGAGGAAGATACATACACTCACCGATTTACCTAGGCTATGTTTTGTTCCTCGCCCTATTAAACATAATATACGTCGCACTATACAAAAGCTTACATTTCTCAGCTTACAAAATCATTAAAAATACTTACCGCTAAAGAAATTGGTTAGATAATAGATAAAGAAACATAAATAGATCATATTTAACCACTGTGAGTATTGATAAAATTACGCATTATTTATAGAATAATAATTTGATTTTACGTTGAGTAGCTAAAATAAAAATAAGAACTTACTGAAAATTTCCACAAATTATGTTTGTTAGACTTAAACGCACTTTTTCAATGGTTTAGTTTTGGCAAGGGCTTCTATTCTCTATACTTTTATAAAATACCGGCTTTGGCAATCAGCCATTTAAAAGAAACTTCCTCAAGCGCCCAATTTAAACGAAAAATCGTTTGAATGATTTTATATTAGTAAAATTATTATTCCAACATATTTAATTATAAAAAAGCCTAAAAAAATTACTTAAATAATATAGAATCATCATGTCTTAAATAAATAGAAATTAAGATACTGTTTATGATAAATACAATTTTGACTGGAAATATTTTTTTTTCTTTTTTTCTGGCCAATAGCCAATATTACTTTAAGTTATAAATTTAATAACAAATTAACAATTTTTATTTAAATTCTTTTTTTTGTAGAAGCGTATGAGCTATAATAATATGAAATTGTGTTTTTATAAATAAATTTTTATAAAATACCACATCTTACGTCTTACGTAATCAACTTTGTGTACAAAAGAACAAACTTGTAGTTTTAACCTACTTTTATCATAGTTAACGATTTCTGCCATTATTACATAAACAATCACAACGATTACTGACTGAATAATTGATATGAAATCCTGAAAGTCTTCAGATGATGTCTGTTGTTAAACAGTTGCTGTACATATTATCGCTGGATTAACAGGCGAGAATTTGTTGATAATTTGAATTCAAAATGGTACCGAGAGGTGGTATTCAAGTCAATAACGTTAAGCTATAACCTAACCGAATCGACCTTAAACCGTCAATCTTTGTCACGTTTAGTCAAGTATCCTTTCGCTTGACAATAAGCGTTTTGCAACACATAACAATTTAATATAATTCTATTATAAAACTAAACAATAAATGTAATATTAGGATTGTAAATTCGTTCAAAACAGAGTTTTTAAATATTATTTTTATAAAGGTACGAGATATTTATCGTAAAATTATATAATTCTTTTTTTTAACAAAGAAAAATATTAATAGGATTATGGTAAGTAAATGCAAATTACGAGAAAAATTATATCGTACAGTAATATGAAATTAAGTGCTAAATTTCATAGATTTTTTATGAATTCGTATCTAGTTATATAAAATGGATTATAAGAATATAAATCACAAAAATTTCCTTTGGTATTTATCATGTTATTCTGAACTGTAAACAGAGTATTATAGAATTAATAAACTTCTATTTATCAGGCGATAAATGGAAGTTTATTATTTTTATTCAAATCTAGTTTTGAATAAAAATAATAATTTATTTTTATTGTACATCAAATAAGCTAGATATAGAAATATCTGCCATATTTAAATTACGCATTGTTGTAAAACAGTAAGATAAAACAGATTGTTTCGTGGTTGAGCTCCGTAAATATACCTCTATAGTTCATTAAGAAGTGCAGTCAGCTTTTCAGTAAGAAATGTTATCAAAATACAATCGTAAAATTCTTAACAATGATAATTTTAACTATATAATAATATAATATCATAGTTGCTCTCAATAGCCAGTGTTCGTAATGTTTTATCGAATGTAAGACGCGTAATAACCATTTGAATTTGAAATCAAACGTGCACTGATAATGTGAAAAATATTCTCATCGGTGTTATTTAGTTTATTAATTCAGAAGTGTAACATTTGAGGAGTACTTTCTTGAATTTTGGAATAATTAAGAAAAAATGCAATAAGTACATGTAAAATATAGCGTCAAATTAAATACTTGTTAAAATACTTACATTAAAGTAACCTATGAATTATAAGTCTTTATCGGTTTTATAACAGATACGTAATATAACGTGTCTAATATAAGTGAATATATTAAAATAATAGCGATAAAAATAATAATAAATAAATAATAGTTATTGTTACTATAACAATATTAAATTAAAATGTAAAATATTTTCAGAATATTATTCCTAAATTTTTATTTTCTGTTTATTCATTATATGTAGCGTAATGCAGAGTTATTTATATCCTCTGTAAAAATATATATATATACTTAATAAAACAATAAAGCGAAAAAAACAAGCGAAGGTTAAAATAAATGAACATAAATGTCGTAGTAGTATAAATAAAGTAAAATGTAAAAAAGCTGACAACACAATTGCAGATTAATTAAATTAATTAAAAATATTTATAATTTTATTTAAATATAATATTTCTTCGTTAATTTAATTCAATGTTTCAAACTAAAGCGCGCTTGCATACCATATTTAATTTACGCGGGTGTGATCACACTAATTAGCGACAACGATCAGCAGTAACTAAACTAATGTAATTTTATAACTTACATAACAAATTTCGTTTGTACCGACTGTGTAGCCGCGAGGCTTAACGCACCAGGTACCGAGTCAACCGGGTAATCGAATTCCAGACCCAGTCAGACCGAGTTACTTTTTTTACACTAAATATTATTTAATTCTACCGCTCACTAGTTAAAACCAACTTATTAGACGACTACAACAGCATTTTTTGGGGTGGGGATGCGATTTTGCAAAAAATGTTTTTTGCAAATATTGTTACTTTTTTAATTGTTAACAAATGTGCCTAAGAAAAATAAGACCTTAATTAGGCGAAATCTTGAGGTATGAGAGTGACCTTGCTCTACAGCCTCACCCCCTTGACCTTTTAATTTGAAAATTTTATAGCATCAATGCCCTGTATATAGAAGTAATCTCACGAAGTTTGGTAAAAATTGGTCCAGCAGTTCTGGAGATATAAAGTGATATAGAGGCCAACACTGAACATATGAACATTAAAATCCGGAAAATTTTCATCCGGTATTTTGCTTTTTTGGGGTTTTTTTATGTGTCAAAACATCAAGATCGGATGAAAACCGCATATGCACAAAATGGACTGATTACAATACTTTCTCTTCTAGAGCTGTAGCTCTGTTATAGCGCTATCTAGACGGAAACGGTAAAAATAATATTTGCAACTAATTGTAAATGATAATGTAATATGACCAATATGATCAGTAACTGTCATAACTTAAACTCCTATATTTAATTTACAAAATTTAATAACTTGCTCCTTTTAGTCCTGGTGTTCAAAATATTCTCTAAGATGCTTTTTTGTTGCCATAGATGAAAGTTCATAAATTTAAAATAATTAGGTTGTTGCGAAGAAGCGAGAAAATGAGATGGATAGGCTAAATCAGTAAGGAGGTATTGAGAAACAAAGAAAAATCAGAAATTGAAGACGATAAAGGAAACAGGTTTTGGTTGAATCATATCCAGTGTATCAGTTCCATTCAATGAAGATTCATACAGGTTAAAGTGGAAGAAAGAACAAGGAAGATAAAAAAATTGTAAGGATTGTGAAGAAAAGAGGGAATACGCCATTATAAAATACTAGAAAAGGCTCAGAACCAAGAAAATTAGTTGAAACGTGTCAAACGACAGATAAAATAAAAAATCCCGTTCGGCACGCCGGAAGGTGGATGTAGATTTCACCGGTGCTAAATAGGGAATAAAAAAGATTTCCACCTTAAAGTTAAGAAAAACATAAAATTTATTCAATACGACAATGGTTGTATATGTGAAAAAAATTTCACATATTTAGCATACGACAACCCCCATCTTCGTACAAATCCAGCAATATTTTGGTCATCCCTTGTCTAAGGGTTGGTCATATCAAAAATTGTATCAGACAAACGTTTTAGAGGACTAACGACCACTTTAAAACGATTCGATACTGTGCCTATTATGGGAGGTATGATTTTTATTTGTCTACGAAACCCCATCTTTTGAACCCCGTGGGCCAATAATTGGTGATATAAAAAAAGTTTACTTAAATAAGTTTTAGACCCTTATCCAAAGAATAGTAGAAACTTTAAACGAATTCGATACTTTGCTTAATCAGAAAGTTATAACGATATTTTTTGTTGTTTTGGACATCACTTGCCGTAAAGGTTGATCATATCAAAGATTGTTTTAGACAAATGTTTTAGGTAATGCTTAGAGGACTAAACTACTTTAAAACGATTCGATACTGTGCTTATTAAGGAAGATATGATTTTTTGTCTTCGAAACACCATTTTTTTAATCCCTGGGCCAATGGTTGGTGATATCAAAACACTTTACTTATACAGGTTTTAGACCCTTATCCAAAGAATAGTAAGAACTTTAAACGAATTCAATATTTTACTTAATAAGAAAGTAATAGCGATATGTTTTTCGACAAAGCCTCCATTTCCACCCCCACGTCCGATTTTGCGTATAAATGAACTCGATAGAGATTTTGGGTCGATATATTTTATGTATCAATTTGAAAGTGATTTGTAGAAAAATAAGGCAGTTATTGTATTCACAAAAAAGTAAAATATATATATACAAATGTATGTATAGACTTTTGAACTGATTTTGATTTTGAAGTCTGGGGGATGGGAAACGCGAAGACATGCAATAATTTTCTGGAAGCCGAATCACGGTAACCAATAGATAAATTTCATAAGAAATCTATTACTATAAATCTTATTTCACTAGAAATCTACCTTATTTTTAGGTAGATTTCATAAGAAATCTACCTAAAACAATCTACCTAAATCTATATAAAAAACAATTTCTTATCTTAACCTTTTATATTTTTCTAACAGCAATAAAATATCAGCGCCAATTTCACAATCAATATAAAATAAATGGATATCAGAAGTTTCTCTTCTAACAGTAGGATTATCAGGACTAAAACAGTTTCAAATATCAAGAAATTTGTTCCAAAATGCAAAGTATATTAAAGTTGTTTATACTGTTAAATAAATTAATTTAATAAGAGTAAAAACTAAATCAGGAAATTCAGTTTATCAGAATAATTTTCCTGGTGAACTATATATATATATATATATATATATATATATATATATATATATATATATATATATATATATACATATATATATATATATATACATACTATATATATAAATATATATTAAAAAAACCTAAACAACATTTAAAAATTTTTAATGAGTTCTTAAATTTTTGAATCGTTTCTCACGTTTTATGGTAATTTTTCTTTTATGCTTTAAATTTTAAGATTACTACCCATCACATAAGGCGCCGATGTAAAATTTTAAGCATTTAAAACTAATACTTTTAAAGTAATTTGTAATTCAAAATTAGCAGAGCCGGCAATTTTTTTAAAATATACTATTTTATATATTAGTATATATATATATGTACATACACATAAAGTGCTTATTTCTTATGGAGTGTGGAAATTTATAGCCTAATAACCAAAAAATAACTCTGTTTCATCATTCTAAGTTGATTCTTTTCTGGAAAATATAAAAACCAGAAATTTGACTGCTTACTTATCACTCTTACTAGATTACTATAAAATGCTTTGTTGGAATGTTATTAAAATATAACGGCTTAGTATAGCGGCTTACTTCACATTTACTAAACTAGCATTCAAGAGTTAGCATATCTTATCATCTTTTGTTTAATTTTATAAAAATAATTGCTTATCAGTCTGAAAAATATGTTATGCTTGTAAAAAATAATTAATAAATGAATAAAAAGTAAAGTACGACTTAATTAAATTTTTTTGTTTAATAATTAATACGCTTATTAAAAAGAGTACCTGCTGTTATTTAATAACTTAAATTTAGAAAATAATTCAAAATATAAATAAATTATAAGCTGTTTGAATGAAAGTGATACGTTGATTTTCTTTAAATCCACAATGAATCTGACAGTGGATTTTATGATATGTACTTTTCACACCATATTTATTCCACATTCATACTGCAAAAATAAATAATAAAAAAAATTGAGTAATAAAGTAAAACGTTAAACATGATCGTAATTTGTCACTGACCAATTTATATTTCTTTCAGGTTAATAAAATTGCTTTTCTTTTTAAAAATACCTTATGTAACAAGAGCATAACAATTATTTAAATAAAAAATTATCAGCTTCTTAAATAAAAATATTTAAAAACTATTTGATACACTGTTGATGCTCTGTGTGGGAAAAGATTTTTAAGCGACCGGATTGTATCGTCAAAAGAATGTTCCAGCAAGGATCTTGAAAATCCAGACCTTTATAGAAAACTGACCCATCAACTTTGTTGTCAAATGGTACAAATCGAACTACCGAGATATGAAGTCAGGTATCCTATCATATTATTGATATTCAACCTCGGTCAAATTTGGTTAAATCTACGATGGATGTATGGTAGAAATACGAAACAATTAAAAATAATTATTTTAAAAGAATGGAACCGACATCGGTAATGTGATGCACGTCTGTAGAATTATATAATTCCCTCTGACCCTACCGTTGCTGTATATTATATATAATGTATATTGTGTCTGAACGGTTTAAGACGAGATATCTAGATTTTGTTATGATTTTATTAACGGTACTACATATCTCGTACAAAAACTCATATTACCTGCCCTTCAGAAGATTATACATCACCTAACGGGATGCATACATATAGAATATCAGGATTTCCAATCTCCCTACCGATTCGCAGGACGTAGAAAACGTTTTTCTGTCAATTTTCACACAATGTTTGTGTATAAAGAATTTTGTCAACATCATGGAACCACCGCGAAAAGCAGCTGAGTCGATTGCAACAAGATATATTTCAGTCGGATTAATAGTAAAACATTTATGCACGAACAAAAAAAAAGTACGGTCAAATACATAACCTCCTTTTTTGAAGTCGGCAAAAAATAAATGTCATCTTTGTTTTCACTTGATAAAATTGTAATTAGTTTTTATAAAATAATTACGTTTTCTTATTTTTTTACTCCTGGAGATACAATTATGTCAAATACTTGAGAATAAAAATTACTCTTTCAAATAAATCATCTAATATTACTGATTTCCACTTTAAAGATAATCCTGATAAGAAACTTTGTATGGCTTAAATTTTGAAAATTATGCAAGCATAATCCTTAAAGTGAAACTGTCAATAGATAACTCCTAAATGAGGGGATAAATTTGTCTCATAGTTCCTCCGGAACCACTGTAGCTATTACTTCAGAGGATGATTGAGGATGATATGTGTGAAGTGTAGTCTTCAAGATCGACCATTCCTGCGATGTGTGGTAAATTAAAATCCAACCACTAAAGAACACCAGTATCTAGGAATGGTCGACCTGAGACTGTACAAAACTACAGTTCACTTACACTCATACATATCATACTCATTCATCCTCTAAAGTTATACCTCGCGGTGGTTCCAGAGGCTAAACAGAAAAAGAAAGTAGGCTACAATTTAATGAATAAAATATAAAACTGTCTGATAATTTATTTTTTGAAAAAAAATATTTATGCCAAAACCTCAACTCCAGCAGGGAACATTCTGTGCAGGATATCATCTATAACTAGCAACCATAGCAGCGGCCCCAGGACCGAACCCTGTGGCACCCCACCTTGCATCTCAAAATGAATTCTTCCTTCCTGGGCTTCAATCAAACATCTTCTATCGGAAAGATAGTCCTCGATTTGCCTACATATATGGGCTCAAGCCCTTTGTGGCCATTGTCCTGTTTATGTTACTCCAACTGATTGAGCCAAAGGCATTCTTTATATCAAGTGAAATCATTAATGGAATGCGTCTTGTGCCTCTTCTGACTTCATCAGCCCAGTCCGAAATCCTACAGATGGACTTCACAGTGGACCGCCCCCGCCAGAAACCATACTGGTTTGGGCTAATCCCGACTCCCTGTGTTAGTTCCCGAATAATACGGCCCGCCAGCATTTTTTCCACGAATTTCCCCATAGCCTCAGGGGTCTGTAAGTGGCGTCCTCCTCCATGGGTGCACCTTTAGGAAGGAGCACCACCCTGGCCTCTTTCCAACACGCGGGGCTCTTTATATTTATATTAAAGAAAGAAATAGGCGTTTCCTTATTCCTTAACAAATAGGACAGGATCTTCTTCATGTAATTTTCAATATTCCCTGCCGGCAAAATATACGCAGCATCTGGTACTTGAGATGCTGTTCGCTCCTGACCTCCTGACCGCTCTTAACAATGTAGCAAGGGTTTCCCTCTCAGGTACGCCAGAGTTATAGCATATCTTATATTTACTTCTCTTTTTTTCTGTAGTCCTGTCTCCAATGACTGAAACTTCATCTTTTATAACGTCTCCTGCAACTAATTTGGGGTTCTTGTTCTTGTTCTCCCATCATCTTTAAGTCTTTTAGACTGCATGTAATTTCCCTGACAAGAGGGAGTTCTGTCACCAAATTTAGCTTACTCCTCAAGGAATCGGGCCACCTTCTGTGTAGGAGTTCTAACAGCTATCTGTTCCCCATCTTCTAAATCCTTAGAAACAATATGTTCCATGCTATCTTCAGTTATCGGCAGATCCGTTTGTGTGGCTTGCGTCACCACGTTTGCCGTGGATGGCGTTTCAGCCAGCGCGTTCAGGCCTTCATAAATTGCTCTGAGCTCCTGCTCATGCGTACCAATGTATTTGCTAAGTCCAGCCCCCATATGTTGTTTTAAGGAAGCCAGCGTGTGTCCCAGTTGATAAATTAGGCTACCCAAAGTATTTGGTAGCTCCTCCTCTTCTTCTGATGGCCCTTTGCGTAGTCTCTTCTTGCATTTGCCCTCTAATTTCTTGATAGGCACCACTCTCTGTTGACTACTACTTTGAGCGGCTGTTGCCTCTAAAGGGAGCGAACCTGTGCGCCTCATACTTGCACTATCAGACTACGGGGACAATTCCGCGTCCAAAAAAAAAAAAAAATATATATATATAGATGATAGCTTGATAAACTAAGCTACAACAGTCTATCTTATCAAGAGATAACAACAACCGAAATTAATTAAATTAATTCCAATATCAAAAGTTTATCATTTGAAGAATAATAAACAATATTATCCACAGTCGATGCCAGTTACAATTATTTATGCCATCCACTGCAGATAAGCTACACCCGTATTGAAAACAACTCAAGGTACACCACTACTAACTCACACTAACCACTACGACCAGCAGTCAACTATGAACCTTATTGCCGATAGCAATAAGGCTACTCAGATAAAAAATTCAATAAAAAGGTCAGTCCGCAACCAAAAATCACCAAATTATATTAAAACACTTCCAAAAAGTTTCCACTGTCGATTCCCAATTCCAAAAATCAGATATAAAAACCGTTGATCCGAAAAAAACAGTATAAGACAGATCGCACAACAATACGTCCGACAGCAACACAAGCTTTCACTCGACTAAGAAATGTATTAGTATATTATTATAATTACTACTTAATGCATTGCAATTACTGAACAGTTACATTCGGTATAAGTCTTAATTTCTTTCCTATTCTTGACGATTGCAGCTTGTTCCTTTTAAACAAAAGTTCTCTTTTTTTCTACGGAAATTATGCATGTTTTGCTGGTAAATGAATTTAACAAACATTATTATTATTATTATTATTATTATTATTATTATTATTATTATTATTATTAATGTGATTTTATGATCCTAAGTGAATATAAAGTCAATTTAAAATATGAGAAATCCAGCACAGTACTGCTATTTACTATAAGGACCACATCATTAAATTTCGTTATAATCTTATTAGTATATTATTCGTTAGAATCTCAAGTTACTAGATTAAAATTAATTAGTTGAATATGTAATAAAAATTAGCTATCAATGAATATAAGAGAAAAAATCTCATAAAACATTCATGTCTCACAAGACATTCATTTTTATCTCTTTCGTTTAAATTATTTTAAAGAATCTATTAAAAAAAAAATGATTAAATTATTTTTTCCTTTTTTTAGATAATTTTAGTATTTTATTTTATGTTTCCACAACGAGTAAAATTGTTTTGTGTTTGGAAAAATCTCCAGACGGACCAAAACATTATATTACTTTGTTTAAGTGGGTTCCTTTTGTTTTGAAGAAAATTAAGTAATTCTAGCATTATACAGTACCGCATTGTGTTGAATATAACAAGCCTCGAGTCTGTGTTAATTTCCATTCTCATTTACATGGTGAGGCGATACCGTGTAACAAAAACAGCAAGCAGTCTTATTTTGCAAAAGTGATTAACGCTTCCCTTAAAGGAACAAAATTTTGGAATTAATATTATTTTATAAAATACATAAACTTAAGTATGATATAATTATTTTAGATAAGTGCCCGATGATTAATTTTTAAGAGTATTATCATTTTAATAACATAGCTTTCCAATCTGCATATTATGTACAGAGATATATCCTAAGGCTTATGCCTATTTTAATTCGAAAGGCATTTAAATTACTGAAATACATTGTTGCATTATGATTCACTTATTTTTACTATATTCAGTATTTCTCCAGTAACTTTTACAACGCTGTCTTGGCTTATATAAAAAATTTGTAAGATTCATGTCCACTTTAGTTGAGAAATTGTTTTAAACAATTATTTAACTAAGAGATGTTTGAAGTTAAACAAATATTTTTTTTTCAAAGTTTTTTTTCATAATTAAAAGACGGCATTTTTTCATGTTTACCGAGAGACGAGAAACTTATCTTAATATTATCGTTAACAAAATATTTTACATATAAAATGTTTCTTGCTTAGACTTAATTACTTTTATATCGTTTTCTTCGAATGTATGATTTGCCGTACTAAAAATAAATTTAGAATTTTAAAAATTTCGGAACACTTAAACAAAATTGTTTAAAATAATAAACAAATATATAATTTTTTTTTTTTTATTATTAAAAACGTTCTTAGATAAAAATAATTCATTAAAAATAACCTACGCACAAATCGCGTTAAAAATAGTGCTAGGAGAATAAATGAAATAAAATTTCTAAAGAAATTCGTACCAACGATATTTTTTAATGTTTATTAACGATTCCTCCTCTTATTTGTTTTAAACAGAAACTCAATTAACAATAAGCAATTAAATAATAGTTAATAAGAAGTTTTGAATACGTAAAACAATTATTTTCAACAAAACTGTAGTTCATTATTATTTAAAACAATCTACTTTAATTCTTATTTAGCTCTTCTACGCATTGTCTCTCAGGGGTAGTATTAATAGAGAAAAATTAGTACCGCGATAAACTATAAATTTACAGTATTTTAAGAAAAAAGACAAACAATCGAAGTTAACAATTCTGTATACAGTGAGCACGTATTGAAAACTATTCACACAGAATTACTGAAACTGATTAAATTGCGATTGGCAAGTTGAAGCTTGATTAACATTCCAGGAAGCGGTTCAAGGTATGGGAATTCTAAACAGCAAGAAGGAAAATGACAGATAAGCGCTAAATCTATTTTCTTTTATTTCTTATCTTATCATTTTGACCAAAATTTATATTTCTTACAATTTTATTTAAACTAATTTTATTTATGTAATACAATATCTAAAAAAATCACAATGAAGCTGTAAACCGTACGGTAAGAGTCTCGTAGACATCATTTCTTCCGCTCAAAAAACAAAACATTCTGTAATGTAAATAAAACTCATTTTAACAAAACGATACTGATATAAAAAAAGGTTAGACGCTACATTTCTATTATCAAAACATGTTATTAATTTAGAATTTTAATTTAGACAATAAATATACAATAATAGATAATAAACAATGTTTAAGCGTTCCACATAACAAGCAAAAAAAAATAAAAATATTTGTTAGAAAACTCTTACCGGTCCAATTTCATTTATGTAACACATATCACATTTACAGAAATAATGAAATTCTTATAATTATTCGTTGTTTAATATATGAAATCGGGCCGGTTAGTACTGTTAAAACAAGCTGCAGTATACATTTTCTTTTAAATTTTATTATTTCAAGTACATTATCAAGTTTTTCTACGCTACCTAGTACTGCAAAGTAACGCTATCTAGCGGCGCGATTCGTAAAGGTACATTAAAAAATGAATAAAATGATATTGAAATATTCGAGTCCCGTGGTTCATCAAATGAAAAAAAAAAGTCTTAACAAAATTCGAGGTATTTTTAGAAAGTACTCTTTATTACTAATCTAATTGAACTGAAATATAATGTTTTCACGCTTATTTTTTTCCCCCCATTTTCCCATTTTCATTTCACTGTTAAGTTAGGTCATGTTTAGAACTGTAGACGTAGTCCTTTGACTTCGTCGCCTCTTACCGACGAACGAACGAACTCCGTAATTCATTCGTGAAGGATATTATTAATATAGATTCGAATTACATTAGCTTCAAACAATTATTTCTTGTTCAAATTTACCAGAAATGTAATATTTATCTAATATTTTTTTAATAAAAAAAAAAAATAGAATCTCATATTCTATAAATTATTTCTAATATCTTTTTAGTCGGCCTATAACACACGTGAGAGCCCGACTATTACAATCTTCCTTATGAATATCAGTTAACTAATTCAGATATCTTTAGACCGTAAATCTCTTTCTCTTTATATAGTCTCTTAAAAGTATAATAGATTATTTAAAATACATTCATACATTAATAGAATATTAATGTACTTAGATTACATCATTTATTTAAATGAAACAAAATAATGAGACTAACGTCTGGTTTCAAAACTAAATTATATTTGGAAAAATTAACTGTAGAGAAAAATTAACTGTACTTTTTATACAAATAAAAAGTATTTTACAAGAAAACTAATGAAATTAAAATTAATTTGTCTGCATATCCAATGGTAAAAGAAAGTAGTACCACCGATATTATTGGGAAACTCTGAAAAAACTAAATTGGGAAGATGACACAGCTTTTTACTTCCTTTACTTCGTACAAGGAAGTAAAAACATTGGATTCCCAAAACTAAGCAGTTTATAGAGAAAAATTATTCATCTCCATTTGCACTGAAAATGTTTAAATTCATCAACTTTTTAATGTATATTTTAAAGTTTTCATTGAATAAAAGTACGACTTCTATCTGACCGACTGCCCCTCAATCGCCCATTTCTTAATTCTAATGTAGACTTCGCTTGGCTATTTATTTAAAAACACCTCGATAAGATAGTGTTACAGTATTAGGATTGTTACGAGTTTCGTTACACTACTTATTCGGAAACAAAAACGTAGTTTCTTAATTATTCTATCTCGGGCGATGGTAGATTAGAGTACAGTAATGCATTTTCTGTCAAGAGGAGACAGCCTAGGGTTAAATATTTAAAATAATGAAAAAACAGATAACATCTCTCAAATAAAAATCAAAATAGGGGACTGCACGTTGGTTATTAATTTAATCGGCAAGAATATTTATTATTTTTTACTATCAGACCCGGCAATGCTTCGCTATTACTAGATTTGTTATATATATATATATATATATATATATATATATATATATATATAGATTAAATGAACAGAATTGAAAGTTTGATTAAACGTTAACAAAATGAAGATTACGGAACCTCAAAAAATTTAACCTTTCCCCTTTTCCGTTTCCCCTATTTTCCAGTTTTCATCCCCTTTTCGCTTTCCTTCCTTCCTTTTTCTTTCCCTCATTTCCCCCTTCCCTTCCTCTTTCCCCCTTTCCCTTTTTCTTTTTTCCCCTTTCCATTTCTTTTTCCGGTATTCCCCTTTTTTTCTTTTTTCAATTTTTGCTCTTCTTTCCTTTTACTTTTTCGATTTTTCACTCTTTCACTTTTCCGATTTTTGCCTTTCTCCCTTTTTCCCGCGCGTAAATCGGTCCAGTAGTTTTTTGTCTATAGCAGACACATATCGGAAACATTGAAATGGAATCGGTAAAATATTTAGTATAGCGTGTGTTGTTACATTCAACAGATAGCGTTGTTTTTTTTTTTAAAGCATGTTTTTACCTGTTACAAGTGTGATATCTAAGGTATATAAATAGTAAGTGTACAAAAACACGCGCGTATTCAAATGCAACGTTGTGTTAAAATTTCAAAGCAATCGGTGAAGAACTTTCGGAGATTTAAGATTTTGAACAAACGAACATTTATATTTTAATTTATATAGATTACGTTTTAATCGAGACGGTAAAAAATATAGTTTTATGTTAAGCATATATGCCAATTGATTTTCATTTGTAGGAGTTTAAATTAAAATTAATCGTTATTTTCCTTAGCGCCCGGAAAAATGATATTAGTGATATTTTATGTTTCGTTTCGTTGTAAAAAAGAAATCACATACAATTTTATAGTCTTCATATTTCTCATGGATCGGAAGGTTTCATACATCCCGTTTCTAAACGGATCGGTCTATGATCTTTATCATCGCTTGTGCTAATAGATTTTCCTGACAGGCACGTTTTCGTATTTTAGATCTCGTTATAACTTGAACCCACTACCTTTCCACAAGTACCGATAAAAATTTCAGCAGTTTGAAAAATATTTTTATTTCCTTCAAATATTGAACGATATTATTTCAATAATACTTCGAACGATAATACTTCGTTTAAGTTTCAAAGTTTGATATCTAAGTATCTATGTTTATTTCATCTCACTACTCGTGCGTTAAAAAAAATAATTATTTTGCAGTTTACATGAAATAGAAACAGATTACAAAATTCACAGATGATGGGATAAGATTCATTTATTTATTCATCAAGAATATTTTATTATTTAATTCAGAGTAAATGACAAAACCTATTTTATGTGAAGAAGCCAGTACAGCTGCTTATAAGTTCAAGTGAGTGGATGGCAGCTCCTGCAGTAAAATCAGTACTGTAAATTACTATTTCGATTTACGGAAATATACTGCTTATGTTTTCAAAATTGTATAGCCTCTTTTACGTGAAATCTGTACAAACACTGAAGCTGATAGATATCCATTTAATCTCCTAATATCGTTAAACATATAAGAATGCTCAGCAAAGACCGTTTAACATGTAACTGTTGTTTTAAACGGTATAAAAATGTGCTTTTGTTACATATGCATTTGCTTAACTTTGGTGTATCTTCTTTTTTTTGTGCAAATTATTTGTACAATCGGTCACCAAAAAGATTGTGACCATAAGTAAAATTAACATTGCACCGGTGGTTCAGTTGGGAGCGCCCACTTAGTATAACCGGATAATTTAATTTTAGATTTTTCGTTTCACATTTTCGGATATCTGTCTGTTAATTAGTCTTTTTAGTAAGATAATGTGAATGGAGTCATTTTAAGACCTAAATATTAATTTTTTTTTTCGTATGTCAGATTATAAATGTTTTGAATATCAGAATGCTTTATCAAAAATCGAAAGAATGAAATATAGATCTTAGAGAACACATGCTTAAATTACTTTTCCATGCTACAGATTGAAAACATTCCTAAAGTTTAATAGATTATAATAATGTTGTATCTTCTTCATACTAGTATATAGTACAGTCTAAAAGTTTAATACAATCTAGACGGATTATTTTCTTAGCCTGTCGGTACAATATAGTTTTAAATTCACAGAGAGCTAGGCAAATTAACTGTAATATATTTTTAGTTACGAATATTCCCTTGATTAAATATTACACTATTATAAGCGTAATTGTAAACATTCAAAATGAGAAAGGTTTAAAAACTTCTAACATTTCAATCGTGTAAATTATTACGTATAGTTGAAACAAATTTATTCTTAATGATTTCTGATAAATATTTACACAACTTTTGCGTTATGCCGTATGAACTCTACTAAGGAAGAATCCAAATAATAACAGAAATTTAAAAAAACTAACACTTTAGTCGAAAGACGTGTTTGTATTACTTTAGTTCGGAGCCAAAAGGTAACACGCGAAAACACTCAGCTTAGAAATAATTTAAAGATGTAATGTTAATTTCACATAGAGTATTTAATAGAGATTTTATTGATATTTCAAATACAGCGAAGCAATTTAAATAAATTAAACACTTAAATGAATTCAATTGTTATCTAAAACTTTAAAAGAAGTTGACTCTCTCTTATCGAGCTTGATTTAATTACGATCTCACAACATTCCTAAACGATTACTTCGTTTGGGACTGTAAATAACGTTCGCTCTCAGTTTAAGTTTTGCTGAGCAATAAATTATACGGAAATCTAATAATTTAACAAGTACGTACGTTTATAACATTTCAATCAGAACTTTGGTAAACGAATCAGTCAGATCGGCAAAGCAGTTCTTGAGTTCTAAGCGGACATCGTTGTATGCACCCTTACGCAACAAACGTACACACGGACAATTTCAGATTAAAATCTAATTATGTGTATACGAATGAATTGTCTTATAACCACAGAGCAATAAAAAAAATAATTTGCCAATAATTTTTTTTTTTTGAAGAAAAAATATACCCTTGATTAATAGTCAAGAGTATTAATAACATAGACGAATTGTTTAAGCCCAAGGTTGTTTTTGTAGTTTCAAGTTTCTACTCTTTATAGTATGGTAATGTTTAGTAAGGTATGGTTACATAAAATTTCGTTGGCTTGAATCCTTTTTTATTACGTTCGAACAGATGTAGCAGATGTTGTTACATTCATATTTTCTGAATGCTACTTTATTGTTCAAACGCATATACATATACTGGGAAATTTGAACTATTCGTTATTACTAGGCTGCGGATCTAAATTGGTCATACATATGAATTACTAATGAATAAGTGAATAAGAAAATAAATAAGAAACCAAAAGTTTTATTTTCAAAATTATTCAGATTCCATTGAAAATATAAAGTTTGTAATTTATAACAGCGAATTAATGTACATAAACAGATTAAAACATGACCCATAAAGATAAATAACTTTAATATTCTCAAAACAAAACCAATAACCGTCAGCTAATGAATATACAGATTATTTTTATCGTAGCTTATTACAGATTTAACTTAAGATTCACCTCCACTAATTTGAAACTCCTACGATTTCACTGCTGATTCATTCCAAAAGATCAGATTACATCAGGCCAAAATCCTGCATGCTGCTAATCGATCAAATGTACGAAAACACTGACCGATAGAATAACAGCTTACACAAATCACATCATTGAAATGAACCGATCGAATAGAATTCATTAAATTTCAATCAATCACAACCTCTCATTCTGTAATTAAAGCAGCACTAGGTGAATTATTTCCAGCAATCGAAATACACGAAACTTTGACCGATTCAATGTATAACTCCTTTGGCAATTCACGGTACTGAACATTACTACTTTATCCTCACCGATTACAAAACCTGGTATTATAGCATTCATACGGATTTACATATAAAACTATTCAAAAAGTAGCAAGTTTGACCAACGAAAGTAAGGAATTATTTTACTATTAATACAACTAAGTTTCAGATTAGGAAAAATAACAATTTTAAACAGCTTATAATTTACGATAAATATAAGATATAATGTATTATATCTCGTAGTGATTTAAATTTAATACATCAACTGATGTAATTCGATTGATTAAGAACTTTGTGAGTGTTACAAGCAAGAAGATACAAGACTGTACTCGTAGCTCATAATTTACCGCGTAAACTGATGATTTTTGTGTTCAGTTTTCTAATTAAAAAGTAAACAAAAATTAGTTAAATTCTATTCGAAATATTAGTAAGTATTATTCGGTTAGAATTTTCTTTTTTTTTTCTTTATCCCTTTTGAAGTAAATTAGTATTTAGGATGTGTGGAATATTATTTTACCACTTTATCCCATGTAAATGAAATTTTTGTTCTTTATTGCTTAATGAATCACAAAAACCTCTCGACATATGGTCATATCCAGTTTGTGTCATTTACAGAAAACTGTAATTCATATCCTCAGACGGTCAAGGATAAAGAACATGCAAACTGCACGTCTGGAATGTCAGTGTATTGTCAGAAGGTTAGAAAAAGCTGCTGCCTTACAAAATTTATTAGAATTCTACGAAACGAATCATAAAGTCTTCTTATTTTAATAAACTGAAAAAGGACGAGTTTAAGATAAATTAAAATAATTGAAAATATTGTAAACACTCGAAAACGCTAAAGCCATAAAAAGCAACGAAGCTCTTAGTTAAAAGTTTTATGGACTTAGCAGTTATTGCAAATTGAAAACTGCAAAATTTTCTAAAATTTTAATTCTCCATCAAACAGCCACGTCTAATTTTAATAATCTATAATCAAAACAGATTCACCTAAATAATCGAATATCATAAATAAAATGCCTTTCTAAAACAACAGTACAACTAATTGATAAAGTATAAATAATTGTATCACTTAATTCTTTTTTTTGAACGCGAAAAATAAGGTTCCGGCGAAAACAAAGCCCGATTGAGTTGTCACTAGTCTCATTACGCTTATCATCAGATCCAAAAAAAAAAGAAGATATATATATCGTTGGCCAGATATCATTTAATTTATAATAAACTACTTAATTGATTTATTAACATTACTGCTGTATAATTTTCAGAGTTATGTTTTCAAAATTAAGACAAATATAAATTATTTTTTGTCCTATAGGACAAGAAATAATTTTCATAAATTAATTTGAATATATGATATCTCCATGTATTCAAAAATATCAGAAAAAGTCTGATGTGGGCACTACATGACTTCCTTGTAGGCCTATTAAATTATATATACTTTTTTTTTTCTGAAATGAAATGTACATAAATAACTTCTAGAAAAGTACTAATTCATTAATAACTTCTGATATTTTTTCATTTTATTATTATTATTATTTATCGTTTTTTTTTTACAATCAGAAGTTAATAATTATTAATAAATAAATATATTTAAATTTAAAAAAAAGTTGCAAATGAATTCGGATTTGAACCGATATGCCAAATCAATTTGAACCGATCTTCTAAGATCCAAATATTTCATTAATTAAAATTTTATTGGACTATAACTTTGGAACCAGTGAAAAAAAGCACCACTTATTATATATATCGTTGAAAAGCTCTCAGTGAAGGCTTATTACTACAGTTAAGAAAAACTCCAAAATCCAGATTATTTGGATTCCAGAAATCCAGATTTTTTTGGGCTTCTTTGTACACGTTTGATTCAGACGATTGCAATCAAAAGGGGAATTGCACAACTAGATTTTACAACAGTCCTAAATCCAAAATGTCAACATCCCACAGCTAATTGTTTTTGAATTATTCGAGATACATACCTACGAAAGTACATACATACATACGTGCGTATAGACGTAACGCCGAAACTAGTCAAAAATGAATATTTCCATTGAAATCTTAAATCCGAAATTTTTCGTGATCACAATACTTCCTTTACTTGCATACAAGGAAATAAAAAAGTACTGTTTAATAGCAGTAGCAGCAGTTTATTATTAATAGTAAAACAAATTTATTAAATATATTCCTCCTCCAAATTACGGAAAAATAGATATGCACAAAAAATCATAACCTTGTACGAAATAAAGGAAGTATTGTGATCGCGAAATATTTCGGTTTTAAGATTTAATTTTGACCATCCCTGAATTCATTTTGACTAGTTTCGGCGTGACGTCTGTACGTACGTGTGTATGTATCTCCCATATGTCAAAAACGATTAGCCGAAGAACGTAGAAATTTTGGATTTAATCCTGTTGTAAGATCTGTTGTGCACCTCCCCTTTTGATTGCAATCAATCAACTGAACCAAAAATGTTCAAAAAATCCCAAAATCCAAAACAAATTGAATTTTGGGCTTTTTCTTAACTGCAGTAATAAGCCCTCATTGAAAGCTTTTCAATGATATAACAGAAGTGGTACTTATTTTCATTGGTTCCAGAGTTATAGCCAAGTGAAATTTTAATTAATGAAATATTTAGATCATATAAGGGGAAGGCATTTCTGTTCGAACCAAATTTTACCTTCTTTTCTTTTTTTAACTTTGTTTTTAATTTAAATATATTGATTTTTTAATAGTTATTAAACTCTGATTATAAAAAATGTTTTACGATAAATAATAATTCAATAATAACAATAAAAAAAAAGAAAAATTATCAAAAGATATTAATGAAAAAAATGTGTTTTCATTTTAAAAACAATGTGTGTATGTAATTAAATAGGCGTACAAGGAAGTCATCTGGAGTCCATATCAGATTTTTTTTTATTCAGAAAGAATCTGGTCTGAAGTAAAAATAGTTCTTTTTTTACATTTTTAAAAATATGAAACTCTTTATTCAAATATTCCGACTTTGGAACGTTGTGATTGATAGAATAAGAAAAGGAGACTGTGTGTTGGGTTTTAAGTTAATCTTTAAGTAATCTTACAACTCTTTATTATATTTTTTGGCGGGGAAAATTATAAATTGTATAAAATATGTAGATCAGTTGATTTTCCATATTTTATCTGTATACCATAGCATTGGGTTTAAATTATATTTCAAAGGAACAGTGTTCGTATTAGGAACTCAAACAACCGAAAAGTTTTATTTATCTTTTTGCCATTCGTTTTCGTCAAAGAAAATAATTATGTAGGGCATGGAATTTTAAAGTCTTTACATTTGTACGAATTTGAGGGTTTCATTTCCCTAGGAAATCATAGAGAAAATATTTTCTCTATGTACAAGGACATCATCATATTTTATTTCCCGTTACTTCATGAGTCATATAGCTTTTAGTGTTTTCAATTCGCCTAGTATTTGTTTTAAAATTATTTCCATCTCACTCAAATATCTATAAAAATTAATTTTTTACAACAAATAATATGAAAGTATTTTTGCATGTCTAATAAATTTTCGTAACTCACTAAATTCATTGAAAGATTAATATTTTTCCTTGATAATGAAATCATGGCTGATTACTAAATACACGGGTGATGGCAATGGTTAAGTAAGAATATTCCTTATCTGATATTACTGATATTTCAGTAAGTCAATTACTATTTCCCGTTTAAGTAGATATATTCCTATAATTTTCATAAATCGGTAATGTTGGTTGTCACTTTACAAATACTGAAACTGATAAATCTACTGGTATATCATCATCAATCACCATAGTAAAAGATCCATTGAACAAAAAATTTCAGTATTATAATATAATAACATATGAAACTAAAAACAATTCTTAGCAATTACTTATGGTCGTAACGAAAGTTATACGCATAGAACATTGATAGCGTACAGAATGAAAAATTACGCCACTTGTCTTAACAATAAAATCAACTAATGATAATACCGATTATTTTTAACTGCAGTAATAAGCCCTCATTGAAAGCTTTTCAATGGTATAACAGAAGTGGTACTTATTTTCATTGGTTCCAGAGTTATAGCCAAGTGAAATTTTAATTAATGAAATATTTGGATCTTATAAGAGGAAGGCATTTCTGTTCGAATCAAATTTTATATCAAAATAAAAATACATTTGGCAAACACGTTCGCACGACCTCACATGCGTCATTATATAATGTAAATAATAAAGTTACGGCTTAAACTACTCGTATAGTTTACTATTTTTGCTGTATGTTTAATTAACAAAATTTCCAAATTTTTCTTTTATAAAGTTTAAATGGTTTTTCAGTTGACCTACCCAAATTCACTTTAAATAATTAACTTTAAAACGTCAGAAATTATGTGTTGACGTGAAAAACAACTTCTTTCTGCTAAAAACTTTCATAATGAATAAACTATTTATCAAATTACTTTATGTATGGATAAATTCAAGACTATTAAGAGAGATATTTGCACCTGGCGTTTTGTTACGTTCTTATTTTAATATGGATAATTATTTTTGTGTTTTAATGGGTTTGTTATGCGAGTTGTTTTTGTGCTTGACGAGTGCAGTAATTTACTGATGTTATAGTGCTTTGCTGGTCAGACCAGGTCAGGCGGTTCATCACCCCGTCAGCTGCAGCTACGTTGTTTCTATTCTACGTATTATCATGACAGTGCCTATGTACATTTATTAGATACAAAAAAAAAAACAACCAGCCCTCAAAAATAAATGTTATTTTGTGATACGAGTACATTTTTTTTTTTAATTTTAAAAATTAAAAAAGTATACCTAAAGTTTTTAAGAAAATTTAGAAATAAATATTTTATTTTTTTAATTTGACATAAATTTAATTACTCTGTTGTAGTCTGAAACTTTTTTTAAAAGTATTATCAAAAAGGTTTAGCGAGTTAAAAGTATTATTATTTCTGTAAAACCCTATCATTGTGATTAGAAAAAAATTTTTACCTGCTTTAAAATAAAAATTAATTTGCTCTGCCTATGGGCTACTGGTGTTTTCGAACTCAAAATGTTTTTTTTTTACAGTTACTTATTTCCTTAATGTGTACGTTCATCTAGTATCTTTTCAACTAGTGAACAAAAAGCACCCCCCCCCCCTCCTTACGTCATATGAGATGAGAATGATATGTATGATAAGTTAATGATATAGTCTTGCGCAGATTGAAGCCGACCAATCCCCTGAGATATGCGGTTAATTGAACCTCAATCACCAAAGTTAACCTTTATTCACTATTTAGTATTCAAATCCGTGTAAAAGCCATCTTTACTAAATCTTTATAAGGATTTGAACCTCAAAACCTTCGACTTCGTAAACCCAGCTGTTAAAAATTTATTTATGAAGTCGAATTAATCACCAGACCAGCTTTTCTACAAATTGAAAATTATTCTAAAATTTCTTATAATTTAATCAACTTTTATTATATTTTATCATAATATATGTTAAAAATTTGGAGTAATTTCTCGTCCCAAACTCGATAGGTAAAGAAAATTTAAATCATGAATGATTTTCTGTTGAAAATGCTATCTTGCAATTCTACATTTGCAGAAAGGATTATTTATGGACGAGCTTATTATTATTTTATTCATTTATTTAGATGTACAAGTAAAGCTGAAGTACAATTAGATTTATTACACACCGTTGAGGATGAAAGTTTAATTCTTTAATGTTTGAAAAATGCAATCCGGCAAGTATGGTCGGAATTCAAAATAAGAACAATTCGAATAAAAGGAAGAGAGATTATCGAGTAGCCTTGTAGGTTGGCCTTAAGGAGTAAAAGTAAGTATTTAAAATTAATATTATTCATTTTAATAAAAAAAAAAAAAAAAACAACTTCTAATCGAAGAAAAAAAAAGGGCGTAATATTTGATGCACGAATTATTTCTGCTCAGTGAATTTTCTTACTTCACATGTATATTTTATTTGTTTGTTTATAAATGATATCTCACAAAATGTGAATAATTTAATCTTTACAACTAAATAAGCCTTTTTCGATGTAATAATTGAAAAACTCACGGAACTAATATCAAAGCTCATCATTCGTTCCACAAAAATAATGTGGGAATCTTAATTTTTATTTACGGTTTTACGTAATGTTGACAATAATATGGAGTTAAATTTTCAAGACTCTGTTTTCCAAAATTAAATTTTGTTGCGCAGTGTAGTTTTTGATAATGACCCGAATATTTAGTGTATAGGGCTTCTACACGCACTACCCTGTCAATGTAACCTACAAGTTATTATTTCATGAAAACAATGATTACTTAAATTTATTTTTTTTCATTATAATTCTTTGTTGTTACTTCAGCTATAACGTAAGTAAAGTTATTAAGGGACAAAGAATAGCGGTTGTGGTTGTTCCATCTGGGAGTATAAGTAACTGTAAAATAGGCAAAAAAAATAAAAGCTTAAAGATTTCATTGTACGGGCGAATTTAGAGGAGCTTTGCATGTTAATGTGCAAAAACATATTCAGCTGATCGAAAAAGGTAACGGAAAATAACTCCGCGCTTTCTCATGCATGTCTGGATTAAGATGAACTCTCATTTCGGAATGATGTGTATTTTGCAATGCCATTTGTTGTTGTTTCTTTATGACAATTTGTAAAGAGAGATATTTGATACCAGTAATGAAATTTAAATTTTAGTCTGGTAAATGACATATTTTTGGTCTTTATTGGGTAAATTACAGTTAAATTTAGGTTTATCTTTACTGCTTACTGCATCATTTTTAAACGGTGTATAACATTTTAATCGTTGAAGGGAAGGAAGAGCCTTTTTTTTACCTGAACAAAGGATGCATTACAGAACAATTAGGATTACGGGTATTTAATTAGTAATTGCAATCGCAGTAACATAAAGTTGTTAATTCGTTTATTTTTTTTTCAACAGCATTATTCTAAAAAATTACATTAATGATTTTATATTTTTATCATTAACCGATGTATACATTATTAATTTTAAAACCATTACACGAATATACTACTTCATTTTTCACTCTTAGAGAAAATTCGAATACTTTAATAATTAAACTAACTATAAATAATGTTCTGTTTACTTAACTATAAGAGCGTATATAAATTTTTTGCAACAAATTCATTTTATCCGTTAAATGTTTTAGACAACAGGAGATAAGTTCAACACATTGCAGGTTACGCCTTATCTCCGTTCAGTTCATTGACTTCAAAGTCCCAATTCTAGGGCGTTATTTCATATTCTTCCGACCCCTTTGAATTACTTAATAAAATAAGAAAATCAACTTATCTTAATGGAGTTATAATTTTCTTATTATTAAGTTATAATTTCTAACTTAAACAAGTATTTATCATTATATCGTTCTTAATGTTTATTATGTATTTAAAAAAGATTATCTACAGAAATATACAAGCTTCAAATTAATTTTACGAGAAAAGATAAAGTTTCATTTTAGCATAAAATAACTTCTCTTTATACTTCTGCATGTAAAAGATAACTTTCAATTTTTGTTTTCTATTTAAACAACAAAAACGAAACTTTTACGGTGAAAGAACGTAAAATAATAACGGTATATTAGTTCAAGATTTATACATTTTATAAAATCTTTTATCCAATCTTGCCAATCTTTTATCATAAAAAACGACTTGATTTTTTTCCACTATTCTATGTACTAAACTCAATGTGTTAAAGAAATATAATAGTTCAGGTGAATCTGCAAACGAAAATTTGCTGCATATAAATAAAGTCTATTGGTTAATTGTTTCGTTGGTAAAATTTATTATTGAATAAATGTTTTCGTTATTATACATCTATTAACTGGAAGTAAATAAAACAAAACGGAAAAAATCATTATAAAACACTTAATAGATAGTAACGTAAACGCTAATATTTTTAATAAAACGAATGACTTTTAAAATTATTTTTATTGTGAGGGGAGGGGATAGCAGACATACAGAACTTAGGTCACGATCAGCCAAGAAAAGCAATAAAAGTAAATCTATTTCTTGCAGAATCACCTTCTGTTAAGGGGAAGTAAATGTTGGAAGGGTCACTTAATGGTTTATAAATTTCAAAGGGATGTTCTACTAGAAGGGAGAATTTTTTTATTCTCTTATTTTTAGCGCTCTTTTGCCAGTTGCACTGGATTTAACCTTGTAAATACAAATATAAATCCTAACTTAAATTCATAAATGAAATAATGTAACAACATTACAATCGTCGAATACAATCGTCTGATATTTGCTTTAAAAAAACAGATCGAAATAATACGAAAATAATTAAGATAAAAGTAAAAAAAAAAAGTTAAATATTTAGGTAATTAATCTGCGGGAAGAACCTGAGACATCATTTTTGTCAGTGCAAATGTCTTGATCATAGTTCGTTTAAGAGTTGTGTTTTATGAATATCTGAAACCGACAATTTGAAGGAAAGAAATCGACATCGAGAATTAATTCTACGATAGAAATATGAAGATTAAAATAATATATCAGTTAAATACTTTTTTTATACAACTATACAAAATTGAGACATAAATAGTGTTAATCCAAGTGTTAGTTCCATTTATGGAAACCAAGTTTCAATAAATTATTTTGATGCTGATGTTTATTTTTTTCAAAATGTTTAAATGATTTAACGTTAGGTAACTCATAATTTTATACATACCTTTTTTTACGATGTACAAGGTTTTACCGCAGATGGGTAAAGATTCATCTAAATTTCAGCAACGAACTAATAAATATACTTTTATTTGCAATTACAAAATACAGGTCTTATTAACAGAAGTAAAAAAAGATAAAGGTTGAATTCTACGTCGCGATAACCACAAAGGATTAAAAAATGAGTCATACCATGATAAAATAATATGAAGATAATATATTAATTTGTACGGAAATCTTACACAGAAAAGAAGGAGAAAGTGAAGTAAAGTATACAAAAAGGAAAATTGGCTATGAATGGGTGGCAAAAAATATGGCTGGATCAAGAAATAATTTCTCATTGTATGTTTTAAAAATATCGTGCATAGTTCAGTCCTAATTTATTGTAATAAGCGTACTAAATTTTTTTAACTACTTTTTTCATTTACTGAATTATTGGTTTCATAGACAGTTGAAATAATTTAGATACTACTGAAATAAAACTGTTCATTACAAAAAAAAATATACGAATAAACTAACTTTAAAGAGAACATTTCTACTACATAAATAGAAAATGAAATTTTTCTTGCAAACAGCTGAGTACTGATTGTACGACTTTCAACAATAAAATAGATAGAAAGACATCTCAATAAAATAATTTTACGTTTGAATTTATAATTTTTAGCAAGTATTATTACAGACAATTTATTGCAGATCGAAAGAGATTTAAGAAAGGTGTACAAGTTTTTAATAAAAAGGCGAATTAAACTTTTCAGAAAACCATGTGAAAATTAGAATTATGCAAAATGATATTTTTGAAAAACTAATCTTTAGGCTTAAAAATCTTTCATTTAAACAAATTTAAAAATTTTCAAATACACAAATTTATTTCGTAATTTATATTATATATACGTCCATAATAACATTTTAGTGGTAAGAGAATAGTTGTATTAAATTCACAAATATTAATAAAAATAATAATAAGTCATCATGTAAAATGATAGTTAATCCAACTGAATGTACTGCAACAGCACACCACACCTCGTTTTTAATAAAAATTTACGGTAAATTATCGTCTTAAAACACGTTATCGGTAAATAAATGTTGCTAAGATGACGTGTGTAAAAGAGGAACAGATTAAAAAAAGTGGCTTGAAAAAATAGTTTGTTGTTACTGAATACGCATGTATTTGCGTTTATTTCTGATGATGTTCTACATAATATTTCTGATGAGAGAAATCCCGGGCACCAGTAAAATATCGTGAAGCACATATAGCTCCATAACGCCTGAGGAATCTGTTCTTTTGATCGGTCAAATAAAACTATATTATAACTAATTCATTAAAGTCGAAAGGCATATTCATTTAAAGAGGTAAATAATAATTTTCAAACATTTTTATTATATTGTATTCAATATAAAAATAAAAAAGTAATTAAAATTCTATGAAATACAGAAACTATTACTGCGCTGTAATACATTTACTTGTTATTAATGCTAAGCTCTAAAATAACAAATGTATTCAGTCTCAAATTCAAAGTTATCTTAGACTTTTAAAGTAAATAAGCGATCTTGCTAGAAAGAGATGTTTCATTTAATTAAAATGAACACTCGGTTACGTAATCACAATGCAAGAAGATAAATTGTAAGCTAGCAACTGGCAACATATTTTACTTTTACTAGTACAGACAACTAATGAGAAATTGTTAGGGCATATTTGTAATTGCATAGCCCATAAGCACATAACTTTTTGCTACTAGTTATCTTGTGTTATGTTATAACTAGACGAACCTGCAATTTCAGCAGAATCCTGCTGCTTTTTAAATTCAAATTTAAGAAAAAATGAGGGTTTAGCAAGCCGTCATTTCAGATACTTACTATGCAGAATGATGAAAATTATTAAAAAAATTGTTTTTATTTTAGGTCATGTAAAATATCACCGGAATTTTTGCTTACTACAATTTATTATTACAAAACTAAAAATAATTCCTGTGAAAAGTCATCACGTACTTTAAAAATTTTCCCAATTCCACCATTAATTATTGTAATTGTACATTCTATTAAAATAATTATGCGATTTTTACCGTTAATTAAATATAAACTGAAGAGTACAAACTAAAAGATATCAGAAAATTACAATCGCTGAAGAAATCAAACTGGGATCCTCAAGTTTATTCATCTGAATCCTTCTTACACAGGAAAGGGCGATGAAAGAAAAACGAGTTTAAACGATGGTGATCTCAGTATCGCTGAGTTAGTAAAAATACAGGCTCTTCTCTTTAATAAACTGTAGCTGAATCAAGCGTAACTGAAATACGAGTATAACAATCATGTATTTTATGTCAAAGGACTATAAGCCTACATCTCTAGAGACAGATAAAAGTAAGAGATCCTCTCGTGTGGAACTGCAAAACTCACCATCGTATTTTAGACAAATTCTATTTTTTATTCCACGGTATACTACCATCAAAATCAAATTCCTCAGTTAATAAATAGAAAACACATCACTGCAAAATGGTGGTAACCTTTAACATCTTAGATTCTGTTTACTCATCTGTATAAAAATAGAATTTTTTCATATTGCTATATCTGTTGTATATTGAATGATCTTGTAGGAATACTGAAATAAGGATACATTATGGAAGATGTTAAAAATATTGTATGTTAACTTATAGGATGGCATTAATGTAATGTAATGTTAATGGATGGTATTATTGTAAATAATAATTTTTGTTTTGTTTATACATATAAACAAATCACACACATTTGTATGTAATGGGTGTACGTGTATGTGTTTTTTTTTTGTCTTCAGTCATTTGACTGGTTTGATGCAGCTCTCCAAGATTCCCTATCTAGTGCTAGTCGTTTCATTTCAGTATACCCCCTACAACCTACATTCCTAACAATTTGTTTTACATATTCCAAACGTGGCCTGTCTACACAATTTTTTCCTTCTACCTGTCCTTCCAATATTAAAGCGACTATTCCAGGATGCCTTAGTATGTGGCCTATAAGTCTGTCTCTTCTTTTAACTATATTTTTCTAAATGCTTCTTTCTTCATCTATTTGCCGCAATACCTCTTCGTTTGTCACTTTATCCACCCACCTGATTTTTAACATTCTCCTATAGCACCACATTTCAAAAGCTTCTAATCTTTTCTTCTCAGATACTCCGATTTTCCAAGCTTCATCTCCATATAAAGCGACACTCCAAACATACACTTTCAAAAATCTTTTCCTGACATTTAAATTAATTTTTGATGTAAACAAATTATATTTCTTACTGAAGGCTCGTTTAGCTTGTGCTATTCAGCATTTTATATCGCTCCTGTTTCGTCCATCTTTAGTAATTCTACTTCCCAAATAACAAAATTCTTCTACCTCCATAATCATTTGCTCCTCCTATTTTCACATTCAGTGGTCCATCTTTGTTATATCTACTACTTTTCGTTACTTTTGTTTTGTTCTTGTTTATTTTCATGCGATAGTTTTTGCGTAGGACTTCATCTATGCCGTTCATTGTTTCTTCTAAATCCTTTTTACTCTCGGCTAGAATTACTATATCATCAGCAAATCGTAGCATCTTTATCTTTTCACCTTGTACTGTTACTCCGAATCTAAATTGTTCCTTAACATCATCAACCACCAGTTCCATGAAAAGATTAAAAAGTAACGGCGATAGGGAACATCCTTGTCGGACTCCCTTTCTTATTACGGCTTCTTTTACACATACACGTGTATGTGTATGTGTATCATATTATATATTTATATCGTTTGAAAGAAGTTTGATTTAGTAATGCATTTCAACTTTTGTGATAAAATTGGTAAACGTTTGGTAGTTTTTGTTGAAGTACTTGACCCAACAGTACTCTTATACTCTTATAAAGGTAGTACACCAATTATATGTAATTTATTGGTTTTTCATTGCCTCTTATTACTTTTTAATATTCTCTACTGTAGTCTTATAAGATACAGAAGGCACAAGTGAGAATTACTTTTTCCGTGAAAATTGATTTTCATTGTAACCAGTCTCTATGATTGGGATATGATGTGACTTTCAATATCGTCTGCATTTCGTTAGGCAATAAAGCTGATATGTGTCTTTAATAAAAATGATAACCGGAAACCAATTCACTTTTCTTAGCGAAGTAGATTCGATAAAATGTACATATTTACTTTTCCAAATAAATTTGTAGCGATGATTTTTTTCATATCAAAGAACCTACACCCTTACGGTCGTAATATCGAAAATTGCCAAACACGCTATCCCGTTCCGGGATGGTAACGTTTAACTTTCATTCGCTGGTTCCTGGCTCGAATACCGATCAAGCATAGATTTTACAAGTTACATAATTCATTTCTTATCGAAAATAATGAATGTTAGGATAAGTCTCTAGTTACCGGAGAAAGAATAAATATTTTGTAGCAAACTTTGTCTTTATAAGAAACTTAGTACCTTACGTTAAACTAAAAATAATTAATATAAATTAAAAAGGATTAAATATTAAGTTTATGCATTAATCATATTCAATAATAAGAAAACAGTAGTATTGCAATACCTGAAAACTATAGGATGACTACTTTTTAAATAAAACTGAGATTATTAATGAAAGTTTAAAACATATAAAAAAGTAAAGTTTCTTTCATATGCAAGGAAATTTAAATGTACATGACAGAATTTAAATAACGTAAATAGAAGTGAAAAGTAAGTTTAGAAACAGAAGGGAATGTAAATATATTCTCACCCTCTGTAACTGGCAGCAATTTGTTTTATCAAAATGGTTCTCTATTTCTGATACGCTTGTGTTATCTACAAGTCTCTCTTTTTTAAACTTTTACAAAATTTCTCACTCGATTCTGGCTACGAATGATAAAAAATTCTTAAATAAATTTACTTAGTTAATTTACTTTTTAAATGTCTTCTAAAAGTAAAGGAAATTCTTAAAGCAGCCCGAATTTATTGTTTAAAAATGACCGAATCGACCCTAACAGAATTTCTGAAAAATTAATCTACATTTATTAAGAGTTTTAGGCTTACATAACCGTTTAATAAAAATGTAATTATATAAAACGAATATATAGCATTTTTTATGTTTTTTTTTCATTCAAATTAAGGAGTATTCTCTCATTTACTTAAAAAGAGTTTACGTTCGAAAGAAAATTTTAATTTTAATTATTCTGTAACTGTATAATTGTATATTATAAAAAAATTAATAATTATGTGATTATATAGTAGAAAGGCAGTAGAGTAAGAATGCATAAATTATTTCATCATCAATGAGAATAAAATCAATTTGTCACGTAACAATTTTTTTAAAATACAAAAAATGAAGTTACTGTAAAGCGTTTTAAGTTATAAATTTTAACAATATCCTCAAGGAATATTTCAAATTTTTACTCCAGAAATAAAAAAAAACCGGTTAAATAAACTCATTAATGCAAAATTTATTTTACTTCATTTCGACCACAAGTAATGCAACCACAGATTTGCAATTTCACAATATTTCGACGAATTAAAACATAATCCATAAAAGTTAGCTTTCTTTGATTGATATGAAATTTGATCTAATGCTAAAGGAATTTTTGCTAATTTATTAGTTATGCTTCTTTTTTAATAACATAACATAATTTTATAACCTAATATGATTGCATAGTAAAAATGCATTTGCTACACAAGAAAAATTAACAAAAACTTATGAAATTTTTCTGTCGCTTTGTGAACGATTTTAAATATACGCAATGCATAAATTCATTTGAAAAGTTTTATTTATTTTCACATATACATCCTGAATATGGTTTATTTTTTTTATTTATTAATCTACCTTTTATGTCAATCATAAGAATTTATTTTTTTTCGTTTTGTTTTTGTAATTTTCATCAACTTAGAACAAATGAACAAAAATTGGGTACTAATTTTCAAGTCTCTACCAAGAAGTGGATCGTTCATCTGGAACTTTAAATATATTTATTGCTGGCAATCTATAATAACCCTTAGGATTTTATTTGTTGCCATGTTGATACGAATGATCGTTTTTTCTCACGGTGGAGTTGTTGATAAAACAAACCAAATTTTATTTAATCAAGAAGAATTAAGAATTCCAGTTGACAGAATCTAGAGCTTTAGAGAAAGTGTAAAATAAAACTTCCTTACGTGATCAATAATGATGAAGCTTTTACTTTACTTCCCAATTTCTTAAAGAAGATTAGTTGAAATACTTAGAATAAGAAAAGAAAAATTAAGTTTAATTTAACGAGGGAGAATTATTAAAAATGAGTTCTTTATTAAAGTCACCTCCCTCTATCGATTAAAATCAGAAACCAACCTACCGTAATACTTACCAAATTATACTTATACACTTATTCAACTTATACTTACCGACTTATAGTAATATTGTACTATTAAATATAAATTGAATTTTAATACTAAATTACTACAATAAAAATTTCATTCAAAGCAAAACGAAACCGGAAGGATTCTAATGTAATGATTAAAATCACAGATAGGGGTGTCAAATATTTATTAAATACAGACAGCTTAATAACACGGAGAATTTTACGAACATAATCTTATAAATTCTTGCTTATAAGTCGCAAGACGAAGGAAATAATTTGTGTCAGTGAGTTAACTATAATAACAAACATAAAATATTTAAACAGAAAATATTCGCATTGCAAAGAAATTACATATAAACAAAAAGTCAAGGCAATTCTTGTTCAGCCCCGTAAACAATTAGAAGAATGTGTAACTTATAAATACTTAAAACAAATTTCTGTATAAAAAAAACAATTAAAAACAAAAATGAAATTCTTTAATTGATTGATATCAATTACTTAATATCTAGACTTCCATGCATCCTAAAAATTTACTCAAAACCGTCCAATTTTTTTAATTTAAAAATTACTTAATTCATTGATAGATAACACCTTTTTAAACTAAAATGCTTAAACAAACGGCAATAAAATGTTTTACGTCTTCTCTTTCTTTAAGATTGGACATGGGCAAAGGTTTTGTGACTTCCAGAAAAATACTTTTTCAGCTATATCAAACTTGCTGTAGCTTTAAAAAGCTATCTGATTTACGTAATACTTTCTTCGCTACAAATATACCGTTTGTAAACATCTAGTTCATTACATAACGAAAATATTGGGCGTTAACTGCAACTGAAGCTTTTATTTTATTTTTAATATTCCCAAGCACACTTTCCATATTAAAATCTTCACCGGGAGTTATCCGTAAACTATACCTTTCATTTAATTTACCCTTTATTTTTTTTATAATGTCTTAAATAAAATATAAGGATTTTGTCATGATATTTAAGAAACGTTGGGCGTTTAAGATAAAAATAATAATTGATGACATATCGTTATCGATGTATAGCACACAGTTTGGTGTATTATTCAACAAATGTTTTCTTTTACAGAAAAAACGCAGAGCCCCTTTTTATATTCTGTTGTTATTATATCCCCAAATATCGTAACCGTAACAGACGACTATCGCTCTCAAAAATGTAAAGCATGAAGCTGGCCAAAAAAGGGATATACTAATTGAGTACTATACTGAAAGGTGAGTGTTACTGTTAATAGCTTCAATGTTTGGATGTTTCTCTAGAAACTAAATTTGATGATAAATTAACTCTAATTACCGGAAACTTTAACCGCTTTTATCAACTTACTTTCATCCCTTCATTCTTCACCGCTCGTAGCCCTTACCACTGTTTTATAAAACAATCATCTAAAATTTATTCAGATTCATTTTTAAATTCCAAAATGCACAATAGCGATACAAATCATAAAACATTAACTGTCATATAATTATTTTATCAGGCGTCATGAGAACAAATTTATTGATATAAGTCAGTAGTTTTGTTTCAGCATTATTTATTAACAACCGTGCCAGGAAGATATTTGTTTCGTTTAATGCAATATTTAGTAATATATATATATATATATATATATATATATATATATATTTGTTTATTATAAGCTTAGTGAAAGGCTTCCTACCGAATCAGATCCATCAGAGGCTCATTTGGAAGGACTTTTATAATTACTAATACGAAGATATCTGATTTTACATTTGCTACATAACAATGATACATTAAATGAACAGATATAAATTTCAAACCCGATGCACTTTGTTCATATTATAGATTCTTTTTTCTCATTAGAAAAAATTACTAGTAATAACTTCCACAACGACGAGAAAAATACCATCACCAAGAAATTCCATATAAAGATTAATAATATTTACTTGAAAACATATATTTTAAGCTAACAATTAATAGTTTTTTGTATATTTTAAATCTAATAACTTTTGTCCGATATACTCATTTTCAATTACTTTTATTATAAACAACTATTTTCCAAAATTTATTTCGTTTATACTCCTCAATTTTACACTATTTCTGCTACAAAAACTTTCAACGTGCGTGTTTATAAATCCATAATGAAAGAGATGGTTTATTAAATCGCTAATTTTATTAAAATCATGCTGTTAAGAAAAGGTTATTTTAATTATATCTAAAATAAAATTATATTTTTGTGGTTGACTTATTTACTAAGTTTACTTCACACTTTTGTCTAATTTTTCCCGTTTACACCTGAATAAAAATGAATGGCTTTTACTTCCTTCTAAGAAGTAAAGGAAGTACTACGATCGCGAAACGGAAACTTCCACTTTCACCATCCCTCAATCCCTTCTGACTAGTTTCAGTGTGACGTCTGTACGTACGTATGTATGTATGTATGTATCTCGCATAACTTAAAAACTATTAGCCGTATGATGTTGGAATTTTGGGTTTAGCACTGGTAAAACATCTAGTTGTGCACCTCCCCTTTTGATTGCAACTGACTGAAGCAAAAGTGACCAAAAAGCCCAAAATCAAAAAAAATTGATTTTGGACTTTTTCTTAACAGTAATAAGCTCTTATTGAGGGCTTTTCAACGATTATCATAAGTGGTACTTATTTTCATTCCTTCCAGAGTTATAACCAAATGAAATTTTTATTGATAAAATATTTAGAACTTACAAGAGAAAGGCACATCGGTTCAATTTGACCTAATCTCCTTTTATTTTTAATTTAAATATATCGATATATTAATAATTATTAACCTCTGATTTAAAAAAAAAAAAATTGCAATAAATTTGTTATTCAATAATAACAATAAAAAAGAAATATAAAAAATATCAGAAGTTATTAATGAAATAAAATTTTATGTATTTTTCATTTAAAAAAAAAATGTAATATGTAATTTAAGATGCGTACATGGAAGTCATATGGTGTCCACATCAGATTTTTTATAATAAATATTATTTAGTGTGCGTTTTATTATTTTCTAATTTTATTTTATTAAGGATTAACTCTTAAATTATATATTTATCATAGAAACCCTTTATTCATAGAAAAATAGATTAGAAATTTTTAAATCTGAAAAATACTTAGCAGACCTAGATTCAAAGGTAGACACTTCAGAGTATTATTTTTGACACATAATGAGCAATAATTACGAAATCGTTTAATTTTTAATCTAATTTTAGTATAAAATAAATCAAGAGTTTATAGAATATAGATATTTCTAGACTATACATATACTTCTCTTTTCACCACGTCAAGGAAAATTACTTGATTAAAAACTAATTTCAACGTGAAGATGTTTTTAATTAAACTTCGGCGCGAAATTTTCAGTACACAATTTATTACTATTACTCCTTAGAAATTTTGACAAATTAGAATTAACAAGGTAACCGATATTTCACCAAGATGTATTCTACATTATAAGTTCTGTGATAAATTATTCATAATAGTTTACTAGTGTTAAATCAATAAATAATTAAAATAATATTATCATACTGATTTTAATAAAATAAGACGGTTTCACAATGTGTAAAAAAAAATATAAATAGTCATTGTTTTTTTTGTTTTTTTTAAGAGTTAAGATATACGCCGAATTGTATATATTTTATACGCTTTATAATTATACATATATTATATAAGTTGAATCATTTAGTTTTTAAAATAAATAACTGACAATAACAAAACAACAAAATAAAAAGGAAGGCAATATGATACAGAAATTGTGTTGATACTTAGAAAGTGGGTTTGCTAACAGAGTGGCAAATATTTTACTAATTTTCCTTTAAAATATATACTATGATACCATGTAGGATAAGAAAGAAGTAAAACTTTAATTACGGAAAATATCAAAGCGAACCTTCAAAGACAAATAAATTCATTACAGAGAATACGAGAGTGCTATACAGCGACTACAGAAAGAATCGTACAAATTAGGAGTTTAGGAGTTTTAATTTAAAAAAAAAAACATGTTCATATTGATGCGTTTTACGCAGTGAAGCTAGCTGTATACGTGAGAATACTATGAAGTTAGTATTTTTAAGTATGGATTTCTAATGGATATTTCAAATTGGGTTGGTTTATTAAATTTTTATGAGAAATCTCAACGAATAAGAGAACTTTTAAAAAATTCCTTGAAAACAGAAGATGCATTGGGCTTACATTATGGCAACCAAAATAACATTTTTTTTTGAAGAAAAAAATATTAAAATAAAAATTGAAAGAAACAATTTTCTTTAGGACTACAAAAATCTTTAGGATTACAAAAATCACGAGGAGAAAATTGGTAGATAGAACCAAATGATTGAATTATAGAAGACCGTGAGAATTTTAAAATTATAATTCTTATAATTTTTAATATGTACATAAACAGAGTGATCCAGGAGGAAGGGCTATAATTTTGGAAATGATTTTAGAGCTTGAAAAATAAAAAAATCATACAAACACATATGCAAAAACGCTTTATTATCGAGTTATACCTAACAAAATATTTTTCCCGGGTTCAGTACTCCGGTGAAATGAGGTGAAACTTAAATTTTTAAGGCGTTACATAAAGAGGTAAACATTACCTTACTTTACAGTACTTTAGGAAAGGGGTTACGTAAAGAGGTTTATAATGTTTTTTAACTTGAAATATCGAATAAAACAGATGTCAGAACTGTATATTCAGTATTTTTTAAGATATACAAAGTAAAAAATAATTCGGTGACGAAAAACACTTTTTTTTTTTTTTTTTTTAGGTTTGAAGTACAATAACTTTGTTGAATGACTAATAAATGTAAGTTTTATTATTAAAACCTGCAGTGAATTTAATTCATGGCAAAGGGTTGATTAATTCTATGAAAAAATCAACTTTTATTATTAAAACAAAATTTAACAAAATATTGTTATGAATTGTAAAAATGAAAACAGCTTCATTTTAACAGGTATAAATCAATTTAAATCATCATAACAGGTCTAAATAAATTTAGACCTTTGAAAAATTAAAATACTTGTAATTTAGTTCAAAAAACAAAATTATTCTACTGTGGTTTATACTATATCCAATTACAAAAAAATTTTGAAATCTCTATCGAGTACATTTCAATTAGTTTCGTCAATGAGAAATTTGGAAGCACTCTAAGAAATTAATTTCTTAAAAATCTCAGTTAAGTTTTCCTGGTTGTAAGACATCGAAGTACTTTTCAATTCCTTTCTTTGTATTTTCTGTCTCCAATTTAATGATATTTTTGCGTTCCTTGATAAGAGCATCGGTACTGAGATGTAGTTCATTTCAGTTCAAAAGAGGTCAGCTCATCACATGTATTTGCTGTTGGGTTGTATACCTCGCATTTCATCCATCCCCATAAACAGTAATCTAAGCGAGTAAGGCCGGTGAACTACGTGGTCGATTTACTGAGCCTCTATATCTAATCCATTCACTAGTAAATTTTTCTTCTAATAATTGTCTTACGTATTCGTGAAATGAGCTGGAGCTCCATTAGATCGATAGTACCTTTCAATTCGTTTCGCCAATGTGAGACTTTCAAGCAAAAAAATCTAACAAATTAATTTCTTAAATATCCCAGATAATTTCTCCTCGTGATACATTGTTCTAGTGTGAAAGAACCTATTAACTGGTGTCGATCATGCTACATCAAATCAAACCTTTACTGAAAATCGTTGATAGAAATTTTATTCGGCTACAGTATGTGCGTTTTTTCAGACTTTCAGACCACCGATGTGAATTCCAAGTTCGTTTACGCCATTACGGGTAAAAGTAGTTTCGACTGAAAATAGTATGAAGGGAATTAAGTGGTAATTATTGTTAATCCAACGGACAAATAGCGCAGTCGTCTGCATCTCACCAAACTGGAAGTGTAACATTTCGAAGATATAAGGACGAATTCCGTCAACATGTATTGTGGTACATACTGTACTTTCTAGAATGTTTAAATGGGTATTTTTTTTTCCTTTTTATCATAATGTAGTTGTTGACGTTGAGGTGAAACACGAGTGCTGAGAACTGTACCATTCTCACGAAGATTATTAAAAAGTTTGCAAAATATTACGGTTTGAAACTACTTGTCCGGGATATCTACGTCACTAATCTTCCATTGCAGCTAGAACACTTCCATCGTAAAAGCCGCACAGAATTCACTCTCGCCATGAGTGAATAGAAGCGGTATTTTTCAAAACAAATAATTGAAAACGGAATTTCACTTTTTTAAATTTAGATTCAACTGGAAAAATGTAGGTACAGTTTAGAATACAACAAACACAAAAACTCTACGTAACTTGATTCTCAAAAATAATTGAACGCAATCAAAATTACGTAAAAAACTAATAATCCATCTAATGTTTACTAGTAAAACATCACCACACTTTGATAACAACAATGAGTAGTATTCAAATTAATTTCGAAGTCTACAGTTAGTGTTGCCAACATAATTTTTCAGAGGTCTAAATTTAAGGAAATAAAACAGCTGTTTTTAATTTTTACAGATTCATAACATTATTCTGTTAAATATTTTTCTGTTTGTTTTTAATTAAAAAAAATATTTTTTTTGTCATTTTTTGACATGAGAAATGCGAACACTAATCTGACGATTTCGATGGCAAAATTCAAAATAACTTGGGAACTAACTTGCTATGATAATTTTCTATCATATTTTAGCGAATAAATCGAAGCTTAAGGTTCACCATCGCCTACCGATCATCTTGCCTCACTTTATTGTTAACAAATTCATTTAAATTTTATATTACAGGAAAAATTTATATTTAATTAAAACAAATTAATTTGTCTGATTATTGATAAATTTTATTCCAATACTAACTAATATCGTACAAATCAACAGCAGTTTTAAGCATAGATCGGATGAATTTTTGTAACGTTAATTTTAACTTGCTATTTTCATATTTTTATAACGTATTAATATTTCCCTAATACAAAGAAAATGAGTGAGTTCTTAAGTTCACAATCTGAAAATATCTGTGTATGATATGTGTATGCTCAAGGGTATCTAAAGTTATAATTAAATTATGTTTAGTATTTTCAATTCTGATGTTGAAATAGTTTATTAAATAAAAATTAAAACTTCATTAAAAAGAATTATGAAAGTAATTTCTTCTAAATTCACAAATATTTTTAGGTTACATGATTTAACGAATGTAAATCCTTAATTCAAATTACTTAAGTGTACTAATATAATTGATGCTTTCAGACCATTTAACCTAAAATTCAAAGAGATAATATTAAGCAATTTTAAATATCAAAGGAAATATGCAATATTATTTGTTTAAAAGTTATAAAATAATAAATTCATTAGTTTTACCAATTATTAACTATTTATCCATAACGGATCGCTACATTTTTGTTTCTAGATAGAAATAATAAAAAAATAAATAAATTTAGATTTTAGATTATTTATATGTTTAGCACTCTCTTTATGTATAAGAATGTTTCGAATTAATTTTTTATTAATTAATCACAGGTAGGAAAAAAACTAGTATCGATTAATTTTTCTATTTACGAGTAGTTGAACGGATATATGACAAAGTAACAACAGAACAGTACATACGTACTGCAGGTTGTTGTTGACAATCGCAAACCAATCATTTTACTAGAGTTGTTTAAATACAAAATTTCACTTTATAAAACAAGTTTATAATTGAGGGGCTGAAAGAGATTCTTAACTGAATGGATTTATCAATAGCAAATAAAACCTGCTTGAAAATAAAAACGATTGCTATATTTATTAAAAATTTAATAAAATTCACACACACACATATATATATATATATATATATATATATATATATAAATATACATACATACTCCAGAAATGTGTGAGAAATTTTCTTATGAAAACTACAAAATTTTGACACATGGTTGGGGGTATGAAAAGCTGATGGCACAAGTAAGAGCTCTTCCACGCAGAAAACAAGTCAGGAAACAACTCTGAACCCCCGTTGTTTTCGTTATCCTTATGTTTGTGAGAATATTACTGATAAATAACAATTAAAACCTGAAAAGCTCTCTTTATCCAGAAAAACAAGTTCTGTAGAAATCAAGTATTAAACAGATCTAAAAGTGCTGAAAATCATCCTTGAAAGATATTTGCTTGGAGTCCAATGTTGTACGGTTCCTGCTGCCCGCATATGGAGCCGAGGCTTGGACAATAGGAAATACAGGAAGAAAAAGAATAGAGCCCTACGAAATATTCTGTTACAAGTGGGAACTCAAATAAGGTCGGTTAATAAAATATGAAATAAATAGATCTTAGACATATAAGATAGAATCAGCAACTTGTGATACAGTTTCATTTATAAATAAATGGATTTTGCTATATTTGAGGCTTCCAGATTTAATTACTTTTATAATGGAAGAATATACAAAGAGTTAAAAGTACAGAAGAAGAAAATTACTGTAAATTATAAAACGAATGTTAGAAGATGTAGTATATGTTAATAATTTTATGGTTAAATGATTAAAACAGAAATGTGGAAAGTTGCCTAGTAAGTGCCTGACAAATACAAAAAAATACGAGGTTAATAACTTAAATTGTAATTCAACGCATTTGGCTCAGCGCAGAAGATGAAAATGAAAACGACTTCATTTCTCGCGTTCCTTATTATAACTGATCGGGAATTATGTTATTATTACTGATAAGATAATAACAGCAATAGAATATTTAGATCATAAATTATATTTTTTTTGGCTTTACAGTAAAAATAGTGCTAACAATAAATATATTAATCATTTCTTAGATTTCCTTACTTATCTTCGGGACTATACTTCATTTATTTTTACTCCGAATAAACAATTAAAAAATAAGGCACTTGAATAATTACAGGTAAAATACAATTAAACAATAACTGTAGTCAATTTTTATGCATTTTTTATGCTGAATACATCTCAATTCCTCTCCGAGAGAGAAGAAAATCCGCCTCGTGACGTGTCTGGTCGCCACACCACTCCCTCCTAGTATGTCGAAAACAATTAAAATTTGCATTTAGCAATTGATTTAGTGTATATAAAACTTTCAATAATATAAAATTAAATATATTTTAACCTTCCCGTCTAGCCAAAGGTCTCCGTCCTCTGGACCCCCGAGGTGTTCTCAGTTTTTTCCCGTTTAACCTCCCAGAATTACCGTCAGGTATTACTTCAGAGGATGAATGAGGATTATATGTATGAGCGTAAGTGTAGTGTATAGTCTTGCACAGTCTCAGGTCGACCATTTCTGAGATGTGTGGTTAATTGAAACCCGACCACCAAAGAACACCGGTATCCAGATTATAGATTATAGATGTATAGATTTAAAAATTAATTTAAATTTTAATTCATCATTTTTTTTCACATGTTTTAACAAACACGCAGAAAAACATAAATATATATTTATAAAGTGAATGAAAATTATGTTGAGATTTTGAAATAAAGATGTAATAAGTTTGGGATGTTTTCTTTGGCAGGAATGTAATAAAATTTAAAAAAATTATCAACGTAATATCTTCTACCTGCTCAAGAAATAGCGTTACATTAATGTAAATATATTCATATTGTTAAATTCATTCGTGACGACAATAGCTAAAATTGTTTATCGATAGGTAATATGTTTTTATATGTATCCTAATGGATAGTATTGATGGTACACACTTAATAAGCTAGAATAAAAATTTTGCATAATTAATGCGATCAGAACTTTAGATTAGTATCCAATTTAAATCCTAGTAGTTCACAATTCCTGAATATCAGCGAGATATTTTATATCTTTAATAAAAACAATTACGTGAATAAAATATGATGTTTGTAAATTATTAAATTTCTATGAAAGGAATCCGGTGAAACAAGGTATATGTAGAATGATGCAAAGTAATTGAGTGTCACATATTGTTTTGCACCAAAAACTCATATTACGCAATAAAGAGAACTATTTCCATAACCGTTGAGAGAAACTGCAATGTTTATGTGCTGGTATATAAAAGTTAACGGGTGTAAAGAAAGATCTTCTGCCATCCTTTTGTATCCAACATAGAAAAATAGGATTTCGCGAGACTCCCTTATTGCATTCGCCTTCTTCGACTAAAATATTTACCTGTACACTTGCTCCGTAAATAATACAGTAAGGACGGGAGAAAAACAAAATTGGCTCAGCCGCTCTACGTTACATTTCCCAACAGGCCAACATCCTTATCGCGTCAACGGACGTCCAGTAAAACGACTTCTATCTTCTTAGTTCCTTCTGCCGTCTTCTTTTATATAATATGCATAAGAAATGCACGTATATGTAAAACATCATATATTATACTACAAGCACTTCATCCATGTAAAAACAAAATACGAAGCCACACAGCGTTAAAAATGTTAGAATTCCATATTGTACCTTTTGTACCTTACGTATCAATTATTATATAATGAATTCCTACCATTTGTTCACTCAGTCACTCTCATTCTCTCCCTCTTTCTCTCTTTCAATATTACATACATAAAGGGACGTTTAATCTTTTCATTTACTCTGCATTAAACAATTTTTTCTTAATTTTAAAAGATACAAGACCTATATTTCGTTTTTAAAAAGTAAAACATAACAGTAAAGGCTAATTTTTATTATATGAACTCACATAAAGTCTACTTTTCAGATACTCAATACGTATAACAAAAAATCCATTATTATGGTTTATTATTCATGGATATAATATTTTTCGTGAGTATTTTGTACTTCTTCTTCATAACAGTACACGAATTGTAACTAGTCAAACATAGACAGTTTTATAGACGGATGATTCTAATTTATTTGTCTCACATCCGTCAAATAATTAGTTTGATCGTTAAACATGTAACATTGAAAATTATAACCTGTAAATGCTCTGAAAATTGAACGATTAAATTTAATCTTATTAACATTAAAATAAAAAATATACCATAATTTTTTCATCGATTCAGATATCGTAAGCGATGTAATTCTTTTAACAATTGGCACCTCTTTCTAACGGAAGGTTCATGTAAATATTTTCCTAAAGAAACTTTAATAGTATCCGTTTTATATTAAGAAAGGTTATCTATTTTACTCAGAAACTTGAGAAATTAATCGTTCCGTATGTTGCTAGTGTGGAGTCTATTCTGAAATACTGAATATTTATTTTAAGTGATTTTCACCAATGTTTTCATATTATTCGGGTATCGAAGCATAGAATCAGCCGTTTATTCCGAAAACCATATGCACATCCGTCGCCACGTTTTTTTTTTTTTTTGCTTAAATAGTAAAATATTGCTATTACCGTTTATTTGTAATAGAAGTATTGGTACTTACATAAACATGTGTAAAGCAGTGGAAAACAGAGTTATTATAAGAAAATTATATCATCCATGATAACATTTCATTTGTTTGTCAAAGCAACGAACTAATTTTTATAAAACATTGCAAGATTGTAATGTAAATAAAAAATAATAACAGAATTCAACTATTGGGCTAAGGGCTGAGGTGGAGTTATTATTTAAAAATAAAAATTACGAAGTGACTTATCTAATCAAAAATTGTGTTAAAAAAGCGTGGATGAATTTTTGAAAAATTGTGATAAATAACATAGTATTTAATAAGTAATTATTTAGTTTTGAATATATATTTATATAGGTACTAGCGTTTTCTCGTCGTGGCTTCGTCCGCGATATAAATGCGGCTTCACCTACAATATGACTTTCATAAGGGTTAATTTAGAATGTAGCTCTGAAAGTACTGTTGTAATTTATAAGAAAGTCACGACTTTCTTAGCATCTGTGTATTTCGCTCATCGTTTTCTAGATGTTACAATCACAGATGACACTATCAAATGATGGTGGCCAGTTAACGGTAAGGTTTCGTACATCTCAAAGTAATTGACGGTGTGTAGCATGGCAGCTCAAATCCGCGTAGCAAAGCCATTGTCACTGTTACTGTGTGCGCAACGCTACTGGTTTCATCTGCTTCCGGTTTCTTGACAAAAAACATAAAATAAATTAAAAACTTGACGAGAAACGTAAGAACCAACCGACCAGTTGCTTTCCAATTTTCAGGATACATTCGTGTTATCCCAGGGAAGGTTTTAAACCATATAGAAAGGTCCTAACCCCCTTGGGAGTGAGATTGTAAACTAAAAATATCCATTAAAGAAAAAAACAAATTTAACTTCAATGTTATATTTCTGTCACCATGGCACAGAAATAAGTTGTGAAATTTTCATTGTCAAAGGTCTGTGTAATTTTGTTATCATAGTTACTACTGTTCTGTCTTTTGTAATTTAGTTTCTTTTTCAGATATTACAAAACCTGAATATTTTAATCTTTATTTATCAGTATTATTCTCACAATCAGGAGAATAAAGAACATTGCGGAGGACCAGGGAGTGGAGTCCTCTGGCTAGACGGGAACGGCTATCAAAGCGAGCTCTGCGGTCTTGAGGTTGGCCCTGTGGCCCCGGGGCTCCTTGGTTGGCTCCAGGGTTCTCCTCGGTCCCGAGGGTTCAGGTTAGACCTAATTACAATTACATACAATTACAACTGTACGTAAAATAAAATTGTAATTACAGTTATATAAAATAAAAACTTCAATTTACGTTAAATAAATAAAATTTATTTAAAAGAAATAAAATTATCTCTAATTAATTTATCGAGATTTGAAAGAGGGAAAAACTATAAAAACTGTACTAAACAAGTAATGAAAGTTTTTACTTAGAAAAGAAGACGGCTAGCTTAAGATAAAACAGCATAGTATTGATTTGACGTCGTAATAATGTTAAAACGGAGAAAAATATAAAAGAAACTTATTTTAATTACATAATAAAATTTGTTGCGATGTGCAGATTTTTAGTTTACACTTTTCTATGACATTAATTGTTATTGTTAGAAAGGTTTCTAGAATAATTATCAAGAAAACAATTACACCCGTATTAATTATCCGGTTGAATAAAACATGATTATATTCTTAGCGGTCGTTTCACATTTGTTACAAATGAAAAATAACTTTGATAATTTTAATATAATTTCAATTTGCGTTTCTTTTAATTCAAATATATTTCTAGATTTATTATAATGAAACAAATGAAAACATGATAATTTATAGATTTAAAACCATACCCACTGTCCCGTAAACAAAGAAAAGTGACTTTACAAATCAGATTAAGGACATAATTATGAATATAACTTATCTCTTTTTCGCTTTTTCTTTTTCTACATCTCTTCTTCAAAAGAAAGAATGTATTGTTAAATTACTCGAATAAAACTGTGCTGATATTTACACAGTATTAGTGACAATTTCGACTAAATTAAAATTCAAAAAGTTTAAAACAAGGTGAACTAGAAGATGGAAATTTTAAAACAGGGATATAACAAAAATAATATATTGAAAATATTGTATACCTTGTTTATATATATATATAGTGGTATGTTACACCTTCGTTTTTATTTCCTCTAGTTTCTGTTCGTGAATTTAAGGCAATATTATTTTGAAACTGATATAGATATGTAATTTTCCCGTTTTTTCTCTGGAATTTATAACTAGCCTGACTAATCCAACCACTACTTCCCGTAGTGGACATCTCGTATGCAATCATATGATAGCGCAGAGAGCTATTAATATTTACTGTTACAGTAAATTACTTTTTCTACAGCTGAAGTTCAAGTTGATTAAAGAAGGGATACGTATTGCATAATTTCTATGAAGATTTTCTGAAATTATAAATATAGCTAGCTATAATTACCACTTCAACAAGTTTTTTAATAGTCGAACAAACCGTTAATGCATGACCGTTTTGCACGTACTGAGACAAAAATTGTTAAATACAGCTGTTAAAAAAAAAATTAAATATTATTATAAATTGTTATTTAAAACCAACTTAAATCAAATCACTGGAAAAAAATTAAATATTGCTGTTATAAAATCAGTAATAAAATAAACCCTATTTTTTCCAATTATAAATAAAAAATATATTTATTTTGTATGAAATATTTACGGATTTTGCGGAATATAAGCGTTTTAATTTTTGCAGGTAAAGTACCAAATTGTTTTATCAGTACTTAAAAATCTTTTTAATATTTAATTTGATGTATTAATCTTACAGTTATTACCTATCTAGAGTATTCTAACATCAGTGCTGTATTTTATTTTCTCATTTAAGAAAAACATTGATATAATCATATATATATATATATATGCAAAGGAAAATTCCAGTGCGCAAGTATGAGCCATTATACTTTGAGCAGCGATGAAACAAAGACAATTATAGATAACATAAAAATTTTATCAAAACATATTAAATATAGGTAGCAGAAAACTATATTAAAAATAACCTCTCAACCGAAAAACTACTGCATTAGTATTGACAAAATAAACAGAATTACCATTTTAGCAAATATGACATATACTAATAAATACGTATTGTGTATGTGATTACAGATAGCGTACCTGATAACTAAGTTACATCAAAATAGATTGTACATCTAAATAGATTGTAATAAATTTAAAAACTACCTAAATTTTTTTAATTGAATAGGAAATTAAAAACGTCAGTAGAAATAATCCACTCATATATTTTTGTGACCTTATTGATGAAATTCCGTGTATAAAAGGATGTAGAACGTAAATAATTAATTTTCCCCCGTTATGCTTGAATTGCCTTCTACATACATTTAAATCAGTACGAGTATTTACAAATGTGTTAGATAATTTTAAAAATTGACTGTAATATAAATCACGACGGATATATAAACATCTTTTTTATTATTTATATATAAAACAGTAAATTCTTAACATATAGTTGCCCGATTGTTAGAACACGGAATTCTTTAAAAAGCTGTTTAATGAGGTAAGGCCTGGGTTTTAAATATATACTCACGTATTATGAAGATTTAGTTAAAGTGAATATTGCTACCCTATGCCTAATGCTATATAGTATGACAGAGCACATACAAAGTAAATTAATCTGCTTATACTGGCGTCTTTTGATGTGCTTATTACATCAAATTTAAATATTAAGTATTTAGGTTTACGACAATGATTATTTATATGATCCCATCTGCGAGTCAATTTTAACACCTGAGTATTTTACAAGCGGGACTTTCTCTAACTTCCTGCACTGACACGATGGAGTTGCTAGTGTATCAAAATTTTATAAGTGCACAGTTAAATTATTAAGGTTGTCTGGTTGATCAGGGCTAATAGGGGAAAAAGGTCATTTTTCTGGTATTAAATATATGCTTTCAACCAAGATTTAATGGTCCCAAGGCCCAGTTCAGTTACTTTTTTACTAAACATCCCAGAATGGATCAGTGAAAATTAATGCTGAATCATCAGCGAAGGAAATAGTCTCACAACCGATCATGTTTATTTCAACAAATCATTAATGTATATTAAAATATTATAGGGAACAGGACAGTTTCCTGGGGCAGACCATTTCAGAAATGTTTTCTATACTGGTTTGGCTGATCAGGGTAAGAGATTGTGATCTATTTTACAATTAATTTAAGGAGGCTACCACGAATGCCCAGTAAATCTAGTTTCCTTTGAAGTTTAAAAAGTTGGATGGTATCAAACGCCTAGGCCAAATCCAGGAAAACAATAAATAATGACAATCAATAAATAATAACAAAATAATAATAATAAAAATAAATAAATAAAATATGATTAAAAATTCAATTTTCAATCATATCCACAGCAGTAAATGTAACAATTTTCCTCGACAAATGGCCAAACTGGAAAGTTTATGATTGAGATTTTGTGTTTAAATAAGTTTGTTTTGATTAAATAAGTAATAGCATCTTTGGTGTTTGTTTTCCTAGAAGCCATATTGATTTGTGTGAATTGCATTGTGTTTATTTAAATAATTAATTACTCTAGATTTGATTATTTTGTCCATGATTTTAGAAAAGTTATTTAATAAGATTATAGAGCACTAGTTTGTGGGGATTTTCGGGTCACCTGATTTAAGTAACGGTACAATTTTGGCAATTTTAAATTCTTTTGGAAAACAACCTTCTATAAAACAGTTAATTATTAATGAAATAGGTTTTGTTTTGTATGAGGAGATTTCCTTAATTAGGTATTAATTAATTTGTCAATACCAGGTATTGAGTTGTTTTTGAGAAATTTTATTATAACCATAATTTCATTTTCATCAGTCGAAATTAGGAACAATGAGTGAGAGGATAACAGCGCAGAGTCAAAATATTTTTCATGATTTAAGATGTAGGATTTTCGTTCACTAACTTTTGCGCGTATATTTTACCTAATTCTACCGCATATGCTTATAAGTTCAAAATGTTTATTGTAGGTATCTGAATCTACTCGTATTTCAGAGGATACAACCTCGTGTTTAATTTCCAAAAGTTCATTTATATATTCCCATGTTATTTTACTGCTACCTTTTCAATGATTTTTTTTTTATTGTAATCAAATTTACACCGTTTTAGAAGTCTATTTAGAAGGTTTTTATATTTTTTTACATTCAATTTTTTAAATAGTGTTAAAAGTTTGTTTTGCATGTTTCTTGTACATTTGATCGCACTTTCTTATATATTTAAGGACATAATTTATAGTTTTATGACACATTATGTTTTTAACAGTTGCATTTTACGAGTAAATAATTGTTTCAATTATGTTTGAACGGTCGTGGAGTTAAGTTGTCTTTATGCTAGCGATAATGTGCTTTATCCGAGTTGGTTGCACGCTGCCTTCTCTCCTTCTGAATAATATAAGGTACACCTTTACAAACGATTTAATTACATTTCACATTAACTGAAATAAATATCACACAAATTAACTATTACTATTTAAAAACGTAGACTGAAATTTGTGAGTGCTAATAAGTTATTAAAGTGTAGTGAAAATACAATTTTTTTCATTCACAATGTATTAGAATAGAAACACTTGAAATGCGATGATTGTTTTAACACGTCTGAAAACGAGAAAATTCTGTACGAGCTCAGATTTAACAAGATTCTAATCACTCTCTTTAATTTATGCTTGGAGCTTTTATCTATTTTTAATACAAAAGTCGGTGAATTATTCACCCAAATTAAGACATTGAAGAATTATGGGGAAGAAACAGAATATCAATTAGATAAATTTCCAGGGAAAGCAATTGTTAAAAGATGTGAAGACATAGAGAAGGAAAATTCAAAATTAGTTAATGACATATCACAGTTACAAATTGAGACACACTTCCTGTGATAGCAAATTAGAATGGAGAATACTAAGAAAACGTACGTAATCATTCCTAATTGGACGTCACAAAGTATTATCTACAATTCATTTTACTTCTGTTCAAAATTTTTAACACGAGTAAAAGGCTAATGCAAATTAAACAAATTCCTTCTACAGCGAAAGTATTTTGCTTAACATCGGTACAAGGAAAAATTAAAATGTCTCCTTCGGGTTTCAAATATTTCGATAATAAGTTTATTTCGTTTTCAAAATGACTCAATTGTGAATAGACTAAGGATTATATTTTTATGTGCCATAAGGAATTATCAAACTTTATTATACAAATTTTATTCCTTGTAGAGAAAAAGTTTCCTTATCGTACTAACTGTATTTTATTTGTATTTTAACTTCCATTGTTTTTCTTACAGTTGCAATCCCCGCGAATATTCAGGTTCTTAGATAAAACCTGACAGAGCCACACAGAATTGCTTTCTTTGCGAGCCGGATGTTTTAAGTTAAGATGGACGAGCTTAAAGTAATTAAAGGTATTATTTTTGAATAATTAAAAATTTAATGAAATTGGTAAATTGTTAATGAAAAGTAAATGTAATTTCCTGATTTATTTATGTATTCAGTACAAAGTTAAATTGTGTTACAGTAATGATTTACGTAAAGTATGAATACAAATTACGTAAATTTACCTTTTACAACACCATGCTATTTATTGAAACTTATTCTAATTTTGTATGTTTCTGTTTTATAAATTGCATTATTTTATTTATATAAAAGTTGACCATTCTTTTATTAAAGGAATTTGTTTCATCCTATGAAGATATAATTATACCATGATAATATTAGCAGTAATAATGGAATTATTTTTGTATTTAGTAATATTTTACTTCTCTGTTTATTATTCTATTAAAATTACTAACTAGAGTCCTTGTCCAATTGGTCTATTTTTTATATTATCTTAATAACATATGTTACCTTAAATATATATGTAATCTATATGTTATCTTAATAAAATTGTCAACTTTCCAGCTGACGATTTTTTAATTAAGCTGTAACAATAATAATAAGCTGTAATAAGGGCGGTCCTCAGACGGGTAAGAGAAAACTGTTGGCCAGTGTGTACTCTTCTGTGGTGTTATACCTTTATGGCTGGGAGCGTTGTCGAGGGCAAGGAATGTGAGGCGTTTGGTTATGCAACAACGTAGGCTAACATACGTGTCATCGCAGGGTATCGTACGATCAGCGTCGAGGCGGCTTCGGTTATAGCTGGAGTACCGCTCATAGACTTACAAGCGCAAATGAGAGCTTCAATAGCGAATGGAGGGGACAGAAAGGAGGCAATTGACGGTCTCTACATGGCTTGGCGTGACAGATGGCGAGATTCGGACAAAGGAAGGTCCGAATCTATGGGTTCATACGAGACGTCAGGAACTGGGTGGAGCGAAAGCATGGTAATACAGGCTATGAATTCACCTAGTTCCTGTCTGGACATGGATGTTTTGGAGACTACCTGTGCAGGATGGGTAGATGCCATACAAGTCGCTGTCACGATTGCAGCGGACTGGATACAGCAGAGCATCTAGTATTTTTTTGCCCTAGATGGCGTAACTTCCGCGTAGTGCTCGAGAGTCAGGGTGTGGAGGGGACCAAAAATATAATCGAGGTAATGCTCAGCAATAGCAACAAGTGGGAGTGTGTCTCGACTACGATCGCATCAATGATACGAGAGAAGGCCAATGAAGAGAGGCGACGGCAGGTTGAGTTGATGCGAATTTATGGAGGCTTGGAGTTCGATGACGGGTGATCAAGGGAGGCCAGCTTCTGGGGGGGGGGGGCTCCTCGGAGTCGTCGCTCGTCGATCGCCTCCTGGGGACGCCTTCCGGTCACACGGATTCGGATAGTGGAGTGCCTAGGTGATCATGCAGGGGCTTTTCATACCATATGGCTTAGATCCGGCCCCTGCGTGGTAGAAGGGGAGGTTTTTTAGCGGGTGAGAGCCCCGCACTGCCATCAGTGCGGGCCTGACGGCGGCTGGCAGAGCTTTTTCCTCCGCTACGGAAAGAAAAAATAATAATAATAATGTGTACTTATCATTATACTCGTATATTATGAGTTACACACTGTATTTTTTTTTTTTATTTTTAATAATGTATTTTAAAACAAAATATTGAAAATAAAGCCTTATTATTTTTTAATGTTCACTACATAATCAGTTCCTTTTCATGAATACGCAAATTAAAACTATATTTCGTCGGGCTTAAAATATCTACGTGAATTTTCGATTCCAGTTTACTTAAATGCACTACTAATCCTACATTTCTAACTTCCTTAATAACCTAGTGTGACCTCACTGTTAATTGAGATTGACTATTTCGTTTTCAAAAGTAACTTTTGCTTTTTTCAGGGAATCTTCAATCATTTATTTACGGCAAGCAAAAAAAATATATTTCAAAAAATAGCCTAAAAAGTAGAGGCTAACGCGTTCCAGAATTACAGGAATTAAAATTAAAAAAAAAATTCATGTCGATCATATGAAAATCGAAAGGCTCCATCATATTCAAGTAATAAATTAGCCGATTCTAGTTATATATTTAATTAATTTACTGCATAAATTTAAACTTTCTCTTTATTGATTCATTTAAGACTTATTCATGGAAATACAGTCGGAGTGGAGATATTTCCATGTCAACAGATGAATATTGATAATCCGAAAGCTAACTATACTTCTGCTTAAGGTGGGATTTATATTAATTAACAAAAGGATTTTTAAGCCCAAGGAGGTAGAGGTGTAGGACAATAAAATTCAGGAATGCTATTGTTTATCAACATAATAAAGTATAATGATACGTAAAACCATTTATAAAAAAGTGGAAATATTCTTGCTTAATCATTTCTCTATCACCAGAAATTTTGGGTTTAGATTAACTAAAAACTGTTCAAGAAATGTTTTTTGCGTTATATTCATTCTTTTTAAGATATCCATCTCACAAATTATAAAAATGCGAGTGCATTTACTCGAATTAATTTCATCTAAACTCATCATATTCCTTGCTCAGAAGACAATAAAAAAAATACTAAGGACAATTTTTTTTTTTTAAAAAGGAAAAAGTTAAACGGTATTCTTCTGTAATTTCTAAATAACTTCTTTTTTAAAGAGTTCTGCTTATATTTTAACAAATTCAATAAAATTAAAACTAACCGTTTACAATTAAATTAATTACTTAATATGTTTTTTGTTTTTTTAATACTTAGATTTTCCTTAACTGTTTACACTAAAACATTCTAGAAATATTCATAGAGCAATATAATTTTAAAATATTAGTTTTTAAAGCGGTATTAAAGCAAAATATTGGCACTTAAATAAGTCTGAAATAATAAACATTTTAACTTAAAAAACAGCAAAAACAAAGAATCCTTTTTATCCTCCGTGTTCAGAATACGTACGGGCACACGATATTATTTGTAACTTATATTGGCTCCGATCAGCTCACAGACATCTGTCTGTTTCCCACATTCACAAAAGCAATATATTTTGTATTCGTTAACTTCTTTTCCTTTATGTCTTATTTGGAAATCTACAGGTTTGAAAAGAAAATAAATTCACTACCGAACAGAAGTTTCTGTTGATTTTTTATATATTTATGTTTTTATACGTTACCAGTACGTAAAAATAACATAATTACTTTTCTTCGACTATTTTTTTACTTCACTTAAATATATTTTTGTATTATTTGAGGGAATACATATTTCATAAACCTTTAGTATGAAAAATGTTTTATTTATTTTTAATAAACTGATAAAAAGGGCGAGTAAGAAGCTAAGTTATTCATTAATATTTTGATTTCTGAGAATGAGATGTCATCCTGTCCAGCCGAGTTATCAAAATTAGTTCAAAATCTCTACATTGTTGTCAGTCATAATATAAGTCTTCTTATTTGCAAAAAAGCCTGGGAACATAATATTGCTTCAAAAATTTAATATTTTGAAAGTAAATAATAAATAGTTAGAGTATGTACTAATAAAAATAGATATAGCTGCTTTTTAAATATATTTCTCTATTTATGAATTTATTTAGCATGTGCATACTACGGTTTCAATCCCTCTAAAGATTAAGTTTTACTACAATAAATCGTACAAATTAACTAAAATGTTCAACGAACAGTAGTTTTTTTCAGTCATTACTTAGTTGACTTAGTATAGTAACTGTTAGATTATAAAGTTCTCCTTTGCTAACTGATCTCTACATACTGTATTTAATACATAAGAATCCTTTCTTAACTATCTATTATTTATATATGGCAATCTTTGTCTTCTCTTACTACTTAGTTACGTTTTTCATGATCCTATATAATTAAATTAGTAAACGTTGATGCCTTAGTACACAGATTACCAACGTAGTTCGTCTCTTTCCAGAATTCTGCTACAAATTTCTCTCCTTTTTTATGCTTTCTTAAGAGCTACCCATTTTTAATTTTGATAACTTCGACGTCATCTTTCGAGTAATTTTCGACATATTCCTGTAACTCCACATATTTCAAAGGATTTAATTCTTTTACTTTTTTTTTCTCTATTGCCTATACTTCATAGCATAAAATGCTACTTTTCACATAAATAATTTTATGAATACTTTCCTAACTCTGAGATTTAATGATTTGAAAAAACAATTAAATAACTTTTAATAATTAATTTAAGTTCTACAATAACATTTTTATTATATCATCAATCAGATAGGTTATATAATATTTAAAAAAATTGTTCAAAACAGTTTTTTTAATCATTTTTAATCTCTTTTTACCGAAGGATGACGCGTTTCATTTATTTAATCATAGCCATTTAATTACGTAATTTTTAATTAAATAAGTTGCGTGAATAAAAATAATTATATTAATTAACATGAACCTGAATTTTTCTGTTAGAAGATTTATGCCGAATTGAGTACATAGTTGACGGTAAAAGTGACGGTCCAATAAGTGCGTCACAATTAGAGAAACATCTCCTATCAGACAGAATCAGTTTGCGTAATTTTTGTGTTACCAGTGCTAAACGATCATAAGAACTAAGTATACTTTATATTTTAGAAGATTATTTCCACAGTTTTCTGCTTGTAAAATACTAGAATTAACGTATTATTTTTATTTCACGATTAGATTAGGTGAAACAGGTGTTATGAGAACAATAATATTCTCTGTCAATTGAAATGAAGTGCTCTTTACAACTTGTATTTGGGAATGCAATATTAATTAGTGTTAGAAATGAATATCATTATTTATTTATTCGGTGGTCAACATGATGAAGTATAGTAAAAATATTTTAAAAAGTAATTTTTTAAATGACAAACTGTGCTTCTGTAGTATTTATTTTTAATTATATAATATGAAATTTATAATATAATAGCTAATATTTTATTAACTGTTAAGGAATAATTAATTTTATACTTTGATTTAAACAAGTAACGTCTAAAATTATTTTATGAGATGGAATAAAACAATATTCTGTTAATTAATTATCGTATCCAATTTACTGAAACAGAACATAAAATGTAATTAGTCTGTTTATCTACATTAAAATAGACAGTTAATTATCGATGTTTTTCTTTTTTCTTTTAATAGACGATTATCTATTTCCTCTATTTCTGATCTTATGTTGCCGATTTCAGCTGGTAATCTATTACACAACGAAAATAATTTATACTAAGATAATTGAAATTCTATTTGTAAAACAAATTTGTCGTAAAACAGTATTACAGTGAGTTATTGGCAAATGTGCTTGACTAATCGTTATTGTTCAAAAACACGCTGATATTTAAATATTAAATAATAATTCAAACAGTAAATAAAGAATTAATTTTAAGTAAACTTTTATTTATTTAATTTCTTTTTTTTGCAATTCCAGTTGCCATAAATAGATTGAAAATAAAATATGTTCTAATAAAAAAGGCGGAAGGGAGAAATAATTTTTAATTCCTTTTCTAGAATGATACTACATAATAAAGTAGATGAAAAAAAAAATTAAAAACATGTTTAGAAAATAAAAAGTAAAGAATGAAATTACTGAGTTACATATTTTGCAAATAAGAATGCAAAAATACCTTATTAGACCATTTATCTCACAAATTGATCTCAATAAATAAACTTCTTTGTAAATATAAATGTTTGTAAGTAGAAAATATGAATATAAAATCAATCTGAAACCAGAAATTTATCCTAAAATGTTGATAAAAAAGGGTAAATTCTTCATATTTCTCTACATTGACAGTTTTCTGTCCAAGTGCTTAACTTTTTTAAGGAGGTTAAGAACTCAACAAAAATTTGTTACGAATTTCTTCGTTTAAGATGATGTGCTGTCACTTGCTGAACATAACCTCCTTATAATATGAATTTCGATTTACTTCACGTAAACTAGTTTAGCAACTTAAGTCAATTTTTACTTCATTTAAATTCCAACAATCACCTCAAACCGGAAAAATTTCTGAATTATTAGATATCCTAAAATTTGTGTCAGTCGATACTTTGTAATGTAGTCAATGTTTTATGAATAAAAGGTTAAAGAATAGCAGCTGATTGCTTTTAAGTCTATTTAATTAAACAATAAATAATAAATTATAAAAATTAAAAAACACGACTGCCAAAAAATAAAAAATTGAACTAAAAAAATGATAATAATCAATCTCAAAAAAGAAAACATGATATGGAAATAAATGACTAAACGTAGTTATGCATTATTAATTAAACAAAATAATAGGTGACCAATCAACTTTCAGTTTTAATTTGTTAAAATATATTTTTCAAGTTGTAGAAATATCAGGCATTTAAAAGGTTGTCTAATAATTAAGTTCTCACCAGGTCTTACATCTATAAGAAAATGTTGTCCTTCAACGAAAGTATTTAAATGCATTCGGGGGACTCATTTATATAAAATAATTACTATTGTGAGCTATAATGTAGAGCAATTACTATTCTGAGACCCCCGACTGCATTTAAATATTTTAGTTGAAAGGCAAAATTTTCTTATCGATGAAACAGACCTGGTGAGAACTAAATTATTAGACAATCATAAATGCTTGCTGTTTCTACAACATGGAAAATATATTTAAACAAATTAAAACTGCCTGAAAGTTGATTGGTCACCCATTATTTTACTTAATTAAATATTACTTAACGATTTTTAGTCCTTTATTTCCATACTTTGTTTCTTTTTTTTTAGTCGATCTATTGTCTTTTTTTAGTTCAATTTATCTATTTTTCTGGCAGTCGTGTTTTTCTTAATTTTTATAACTGTTTACATTATATATGTATATTTTATATACTGTTTACTTCTTGGTGATAAACGAGAAAGATTAATGATTTGAAAATTAATGGATATAACGTATTTAACGTACCGAGCAAAATGAGAAAACTGTAAATATTTAAATTTATTTTTAAACTTATAGATTACTCAAACGATTAAGTTCCTCGAAACTTTTTATCGTGCGGATCATACAGCAATTTTCTGTGATCCAAATCCAAGTAACTAATGACTAAATTCTCCAGTTGTCTCACGCGACTCAGTACTACCTAGGCCTTGGCAAAGATATGAGTGCTCAGATCTACGACAGCACTATCTAGGGTAGTCACTTGTAGTTATGCACCGTCACAGCCCAGAATAATATTAGTGACAGCATACGCCATTTCGCTTTGCCCTGAGCCCTAAAGAATTAAATTCGACAATCGTGGGCCCGATCCTCAATCCGATCCCGACAGCATTACCTCTAATCGTACTTATCAAACTCTACAAAGACCGTTTGTCGGAGCTCGCCATTCTCAAGTTGGTCTCAGCGTAACGCAGGCCACTCGATTTTTCCGCGTATACCAGTTAATTTTTGTTCCGTTTAGGTTTCATTGTGATTTTGTATTATGCTAGTAAATAAATACCCCGTTTGAATTTTGAAAATCGGAGGATTTGCTGAGATATTACCCCGTTTGTTACCAGTTGGTGGTGATAATTGGTCTAGTTTCGCACGAGGTGCTTGCATCACCTCACAACTCTAGCCTCAGACGCTTTCCCCACGGGAAGTCCATTATTATTATTATTATAATACAGATATTTAATATTAAAATATTTTTTAAAGTTATTAAATATTATTGTATCTTATTTAACTTAAATTTAATTTTATTATTTTTGTAATATATTCATTCGATTGATATGAATCATTCAGAAGAAACCCAACTAACTGAGGCCCACAGTTCACAGTTAATTAATTCAATTCATTAAAGTTTGTGCTTCAACTGTCAAATCTCCACTACATATATATATAGCCTATGGCACTCCCGGTTACGTACGGATTCCAACCCGTGGCAATACATCTAAATCGATTTGGCTGTTGAGCTGCTACGGTGGAACAAACATACATACATACACCCGAAATTCATAACACTCCTTTTTGGGCAGTTCTGTAAAAATCAAAATGACGTTATAATATGAAATTATATTTATGCATAAACAGTCTCCAACTATCATTAACATCACTGAATAAGTTCCCATACAGCCTTTAAAAATTATGCAGTTATTAACATAATTTGGTTTTATACGAGTTTGATTTCTGTAGTACAAAACAAGTTTTAGTGTTTTTAAAACCTGTAAAAACTTTCAGAATTTAATCTGTTATTGTTCTATTTCGTAAAAATAATGTTTTTTCCTTACCAGTGATAACTTTATTTTCAAAATATTTCCAAAATTTTAAATTATATTTGTTTTAGCTTAATTCTTAAAATGATGCTAATTAGTTATCAGTTTATTAAAATAAATATAATGACCAGTCCTGAAACTTTTACGTATGACCAAATAATAAATAAACAATCCTTCGCCGCATTACTAGTCTTACGCTTTTTACTATGACGCTGTGACGACATCTAATTACGTTCAAACCTTCAAGTTTTCTTTTATATACTCATATTCGTCTCTTTCTTTCGTTTTTTCGATACTTGCTAAACTATTCGAAAAGTTATACAAACATGGAATAAGGGTTAATTAGTTTGAAAACTGTTTTTTAGTATCGGGTTAAAACAACACACAGATGATTTCTGTATATTTTATTAAATAGTTTAATCTGAGCCTAACGAAGGAGCATTTGTCTCTTGTTGTATTACTACTAATAATACTATTACTAGTTGTACAATTAATCTATCAATTATTTTCCTTGATTGAAAATAATGAATATATATGCGAAAACTGGAGAATTACTTTTGGCCTACTTGTGCAGTCAGCCGGATTCGTATCAAGATACGAGCCGGATCAAGTATGTTACAAAATGTATTATTAATTTTTACGTTACACATAGCTACTTCTATTGTTGAGAAGTCAATATATGCATTTAGAAAATGTTTACTCTTCGGTAATCGTTTAGCGGTATAACATGTTTAACTAGCTAGCGAATAACATAGCGGCAAGATACTTTTTAAAACGACGAATTTCAATTAAAGCCATTAACTATCTATTTTCTAAAATTAATCAGCAACGCGAATAAATTTAATTAATAACATAAATTATTCTATATAATCTAGTTAAAATAAACAAAAGTTTAATTTACAAATATTCAGTTCACAATTTAATCTTAAAGTGTCGTATTATTACATTAAATTCGATATAATAGGAAATTTAGTACTCTTTGACACCGCAGAAAAACTTTTTTTTGAGATCAATCCCTTCATTCAGCGTGATAGCATAGCCCACTGCCACACAGTATTTTCTTTTAGTTTTAATAGCATGTGACGTTTGTAGCTCTCAGTGCCGTCCATCAGAACAAAGCCAATATCAATCCAGTTCTTTGTCTTAAATTTGTGTCGAACAGCGTATAATCTTATTCATACTATACATATTTATAAAATACTTCGTTTGTGTATATAAATAATATTTTTAAAAATAGTAACAACAATTTTAAGGGTTACTGTATATTGGTAAATTAAGTAAAAAATTAAAATTCGTAATTAGAATCAGTTATTACGAAATATTATAACATAATAACGAATATTTAATTTATTAATCATAATATTCCGGATTACATTCCTTGAAGCATATCAAACACGATTTCAGTAGCAGTTTCTAAAGTAATAGAGGATAGGGCGTATTAGGAAATTGTGAACTGAAGGAGGTTGCTATGTTGATTTGGTAAACCAAGTCGCTGTCGCCAGCAATCATAACTCCTTGAATTATTCAACGAATCCTCAGACTGGTGCTAACCAATGCTTTTAACGTTAAATAACTTGTACTTGTGCTGACGACACTAACACTTTCTCAACTGTACTGAATTGTAAATAGTTAGCCTATGTGTCCAAACGTGAAAGAGCTTTTACGAGTCAAGTCGGTAAATTTAATGATTTTAGACAACTTTAATGATTCTTCATAATTTACGCTTGTTCTCAATCTGAAATCAATAATTTGATACCTTTTAGGATGTACTACTTATGAAAATGTAAATACCGTTTACCCTTTTTCTAGACCCGTTTCTACATTTCTTTCTGATAATATTCAAGTAAATTCGTTAACAGTATGGCAAATTTTTAAATTCGTATTTTATCACACAGATATCCAGGTGTTGATAAAAATTTATAAAAATAAAACACTTAAAATGGGACCTCAAAGATCATAAGTCATTGATGACCGGGTCGCTGGAAACAGCACTTAGATACTGATGATACAAAAAGATTATTTTTACCAATCAATTAACAATGGAATATTTCTTAAGTACAATTTTCACTTCATTTCGATTTTAATTTAAATTTAAATATAGTACATTTAATTCAAAGTAAGCGAGATGTACTATACACAAAACATTTAGATTATTTCAATTTTTTTACATATTTATTATAGATTTTTTAAAGTTCACATCCTACATGTTTGTTCTTAGATGAACAGGAACATGTTAAATATGTAACTCAAAGGGCAAAGGCCATCAGGGCCTCACTATACCCAGTACTGAACAGTGCCAGCCCATATCCACTGGCGACCAAATTGCTCATTTTTCGGCTATACGTCCTGCCGATTATAACATATGCTTACCCAGCATGGGAGATTTGTTGAACTCAACGCTTCAAAAGAAATTAGAAGCCGTCCAAAACATAGCGTTGCGGACGATATTTGGAGCACCGTGGTTCGTCAGAAACGTCACTCTTCGCTACGATGCGGGACTACACACCGTATCCGAGGTGGGGGTGGCGCAGGCACGCAGACTGTTCGGGAGACCGGCCGCGTCCGAACACGGCGATCTCCTGGACATCTACCGAGAGAACCGTACTCTACCGAATAAAACGGCCTCATGCCGTATTAAACGAACCACCGTGAAGAGGCGGTACGAGAGTCAAAAAATGACAAACCAGGCTTAGGAGCCTCTATATCGCGTAACCTATAAATGGAAACCGCGCGAAAATTCCGGCCGCGAAAGTGACGGTTTTCGCAATTAAATTTTATTAGAACTATAAAAAGCTAGACAACATCCCACACCGTCCCACGAAGAGACTACAATTTCATTTAGTCAGCATATGCGACTCCCTCCGGAGAACGGGGCGCATTTCTCCCTTCAAATAATTAGGGCTCCGTTAGGGCACTCCTGCTAGCCCATAGATGCTAGTACCGAAAGGACTTCAGCGGATGGACTGAAGGGGAATAACGCCAGGATTACTAGGCTCAAAAGCCTACTAAAAACTGTATTGAAAACGGTATATAAAATAATTTTTACGGTTCTGACCGTGATCTCATGGTCAGAACCAGTAAATAAATTTCACGCTGGTCCATACGGACAGGAACGCAAATTACCAAATCCATCCATAAATAAAACTTATAATTTATAACCGACACTAAATAACCGATGAAATCCGCCCGATAATAGAAAGATACAGCAGCAAGGGACATTGTCCAGGCTCTGCGATCTGTAGGGAGAAATATTGAAACTCCCGCCGTTCTTGCGTTCCGTTCCGTTAGATGAACAGATTACAATGATCATTAAAAACACAAAACTTGTTTTTCTTTTTATTTCTAGTAATATCGCAAGTACTACTTTTAATTTGACTTTTAATCGAGTCAAAAATAATCGATCAAAAAACATTTTATTGTTTTGCTTTTAAACCAAAACCTATTTTTGTCATAAATGTCATGTACGGTTAAAAAGATGAAATTTCTAATAGTACTTTAATATAACTACAGAAAAGCGAATGAAATCTAATTACTCAGTATCTTAATCTGTTTTCTATTTGTTTAAATTTATAAGATTTTAAAAGTAATTGTTATATTACTCATGAAGATGACAAAATTTACCAAACAATTACTTCTGCGTGAATCTTATTCACGCAGTAGTAATTGTACGTCAAGAGACAATGTTTTAAGTTATATCATAAAGGCAAGTGGATAATTTATTTTGCGTCACAGTATAAGCATAGATATTAAAATTACCTTCTTCGTTAACAGAATGTCAGTTTGGACACGAAATAAACAACAGTACTAAGTTGCTTCATTTACTACTTTCAATTAAAATTGGCCAAATTATTATCGGAGTTGGGATAAACTAGAATTATACCAATATGCCGATGGGAATGTTTTTTAGTAAAATTTATTCCCTTTCTCGTTATAAAATTTAATAAAAATGATTTCTTATAATTTTTGTTATATTACAACCATCTGTTGCAATATTACTATTTTCATGGTAATTTGTAATTTTATTCTTAAAATTTTAGCATATAAAATCCTTATTTATTAACTTGTGATGTAAAACCCAACAAGATAATTCAGGAAAGCTCTCATTGAAAATCTTCGTAAGACGCCCCATTATTCTCTAGTTTATCTCATTTAGAAAACTAGTGGAGAAATGAACATCAAACTACATTTCATTTTCATGTTTGTATGAAAATTAAATGTTATCTCAAAAGATAACATATCTAATTTTATATTTAATACCAAATTTTAAGAAAGGTTTCTCAAAAATATGTAAATAATTTAAATAAACAGCATATTTTATAAAATAGAATTTTAAATAATGGGCATAAAATAATCATTAATTACCGCAATAAATTTATTGTTTGCTAGAAAGAAAACTTTTTATTAGATAGTTTTCCAAATATTATTTATTCCATTATGTCCAACCTTGTTTAATACAATACTGGTGATTTTAATTATTTTATGCTTCTTACCAATTTAATAATAAATAAACCAGATTTTATATGTAAATATACCGGTTACATACCAAACATAGTGACACTTTTAACTTTCCTTAGTTGTAAGTATCATAAAGAATATGTAAAAAAAAATTGTTAAAGATGATTTTAGGTTTTAAAGTTTTACTATGATTTATTTAATAACTAATGAATTTAGGATAAAAAAAGGATTTAAAAATCTGCTACATTTATTTTCTTCTTTAACATGTGATTTTCTTTTGGATTTTAGTTCTTTCGTTCAAAACAGTGTTTACAGAAAAAAAACTATTTCAGTACTGAATATTTTAACATCATCGAAATTTTCTCATCATCGAAATTATGCCCATTATTTAAAATTCTATTTTATAAAATATGCAACAAAGTATGCTGTTTATTTAAATTATTTACATATTTTTGAGAAACCTTTCTTAAAATTTGGTATTAAATATGAAATTAGATATGTTATCTCAAATATGAAAATTGAATATAGTTCTCTATCAAATAAAAGAGAGGCTCTTAAATTAAGGAATTATGATACATAAGATAGAATACGAAATATAATGGTTTGAAATGGTCTTTTTTGAGTACTCACAAACTTTACAAAATTTTTTTTAAAACTAAATCTCCTGTAATGAATTTGAATTTCATTAAGGAAAGTTATAAAGCGAAGTGTTTCAATGATCCTAGATAATCTCGGGAGGTTATGGGGTAGCTTACGGGTAAGAGATATAAGCAGCCAATGTTAAACAACCAAGCGGTAAAGAAACAATAATATTGTTTTATAAAATATAACCGGTAAATTGTAATCAGTAGGTAGGACTAGTAAAAAAATAAAATTTTTAATAGTATAAAGTAGATTGATAAATTTATCCTCTTAACGACAACTTACAAAAACAATTAAGAAGCACAAAATATAAATATTATTAAACAAATCTCAGGAGTGCGTTAAATGGATTTGTAATGATGATTTTTTGGAAGATAAAAGATAAAAGTTTGATATTAAACTTAAAATAAATATATAATTCAAACAGTTATCCTAGATTTAAATCGTGTTACTGTCGTATTTTTTTTATGTTAAGTATATCGTATTTATGTTAAGTTATATATATGTTAAGTTTTTAGTAAAGAATTAGGTACTGTTAGGATGTTTTTAAAGATATGTTGATGCGTAAATTAATACAGTTTAATCAGTCAAGAGATGTGAAGACCGAACAAAATCGCAGACGTGAAGGACAAAGGGAAAAATTTTGAAGGTTGAAACTTTTTCTTTAACGTCTACAGATTTTAACCACTAATCTTACTTCAATTTTGACTTATATTTAATAAAAATCTGGCTGGTATGAATCCATAAGCCAAAACTGTTGTAATAATTCCTAGATAAGCATAGATATTCGTTTTATATCCTTTATATTGTAGCTTATGTACAGTAACATCAGTCTTCATACTTATGAATAACGAGAAAAGTGCGTTCTCTAGTATATGTTTCTGACAAGGTTTTATGTATACTAAAATTATATGCAAATCGTTCTAAATGATACTCCCATTTTTGTTTCATAATTTTTACTTTAAAACTCGATTCATTACTGCACTGAACAATTCAATTACTAATCACTTTATTACATTAAAATAAACCAAAAATTGTTATTTTTAACAAGTGCTTCAAGCCAGAAGGGTGTATAACAAAGATAACAGTTTTTTATTTTTACATATGAACAATAAAAATAGATCTATATACTATATTGCAGGTCGAAGAAGTTAATGAACTAAATAAAATATTATAGAAAATTTCCACTTTGGTGTATCAGTTATAGCTCATATTTTCTAACCAGAAAGGCGGATGTACGTATGCCCATTTGGACCCCATACTTTGTTGGGGTAAATGGGAAGATATGCGTTCGCACATTTACGTTACAACTCTAACATTAAGTAACAAGTTATTGATCATACACATTTTGGTACAAAATTGGTTAAATAAACATAAGAATTTGTCTACTTAAAAAAAGTTTTTTTTAGATTTTGCGGTTGGTTACTTTATTACTCACGATAAAATCTGTGTGTACTCACTTATTATCTTATATTTTATTGTGAATGTAGAAATGGAAATCATATAAACTGTGTAAGAAGTAGGATTGGCAAAGAAGTATAAAATACAAAAAGAAAGTTATCTCGTTTACAAAAAATAGTCTATTACTGTTTTACTATTTATTTATATATATTGAATAAATAATATTTAAAAAAAATTGATTAAGATTTAAATACTGTCTTGCAACAGACAAATACATAATGTTTGTAAATTTCTTTATTTAATCCTCTTTGCTTGTCCGAAAAAAGTTATGAGTGGCACTAGAAAAGAGTTGCAAAGCTGCAGGTAATGTGGCTTCTCCAGTTAAACAATTTGCCACACACCTTCTAACAAGAAAAATTTAGAAAAGATATCTTACATGAAAGTGTATATTTTCCATGTCAAAATGATACAAGTAAAATACATCTAGTGTCATTTATAAATAAAGTAAAAGTAATTGGAAAAACACAGTTTTTTTACAATGATTAGAGATCATGCAACGCTTACATTTGTTGATTTACAACTTTTAGTACCAGTGTACATGCGCGTAAGAGTGTGATACGTTTCACCCTTCAATCGAGAAGGTTAGAGGATTTACTCTTCTGGCCTAATGACTGGGTTGATATAATCCCTCTTGATAACAGGAAATATAAGCCATAATAACTTAAAACGATTATATTTTAATGGTTTCTAAGAGTTTCAAAAATTAAAGGGAAAAAATGAACGATCAAAAAAACAGCAGTTGATAGAAAGTTTCTGTACTGGAATCAAGCCAAATTCTTTCTCTTTAGAAAAGATAAGAACAAGTCAATTTTTTTTCAGAAATGAGTACTGGGAACAACACAAGTCACTTCTATGCAAATGCTAGAAATAATAATATTAATTACACATTGGAACCTGTATATGTTACAACTTTCATTGCATCAAACTTATAAATATTTACATATGAAGATTTGTATAACAGCTAAGTATTTCCGACTGAGAACCATCAGTTCCATAGTTCTTTAATACATAAAATTTCACTCAATATACAACTGAAGAAGATCTTGATGATTTACAACTTAGTACTATTAGAACATCAACAAAATTTAAAAAAAAAAAAAAAAAAATGAAAATTGTATATTAAAAAATAATTATTAGTGTAAAATGTAATAACTGTAATTTTCAATAAGAAGACACAGAATTTTTAAAAAGATACCGAATATTTATTTTAAGAATTATATTGGAGAACCTTGTTAAATTTTTAGATTGTTTAAGTCAAAAGAGCGTATCAGTCACATTTAGAATAATTTATCTCTATTCCAAATGGACGTAAAAACAAAAAATAAATAAAAATGAAAGGTATCAGGCTAAAACGATTTAAATATACTATTTCAGATTGTTTATGACGAAACATGCTTACATAACATTATGAAATTTTCTACAGGAAAAAAACAGCTGATTTTAAAAATGCTCTACTGTAAAATGTAAATTTGGCTGATACGGCCTTCTGGTATGAAGCCCTCGATATGTAAATAAATACAAATTTATTGAGATTAAATTAAAGAATAAATATTAGTAACAATGAACCTAAAAAACAACGTAAATAATTGTGTAACAAAAGTCAATGTTTATCGTTGACCTGTTTTTTCGAGAATATCATTTTATTAGGATGACGGATTTTCATAAATAACACTTGATTATCATTTTCCATGATGCTGAAAATCTGGATGTAATATTGTTATTCGTAATAAAAGGGTTATGGTTGAAATGGTTGAAGCTACTGCAGATATATATATATATATATACATATATAGGTAACACAAAATAAATTAAGTACAATTAATTTTGTAAGAAGAGAACATAAGTTTAATCTAACTAGATCAAAAAATAATTATATTTTCAATTTATATTTAATATTCTTTCGAGTTCAATTTTGAGATCTTTTTAACGTAATTAAAATTAGTCGGAAAATTCATCTTTTTAGTAATTTGGACTTATATTTACAGAACACGTTTCAAGTGTAGCTATATTCTGTTATGTTTTTTAAGGATAAAATGAATAATAATGAGAAAACTGTATGCACGTGTCTTCCCGAAAGAGTTTTAAAATTAAGAATATTCTTAGTTCTTAATTTAAAATAAACTTGAGTTAAAAAAAATTTCTGCTTGTGTAAAGATTTTTTTTTCTTAATTTCCCAATCGCAAAAAATGTTGGTAATGATAATACAACAACGAAATTATGTAAAGTAAGAATTAATCTAATATTTTTTTAAGAATAAAAATTGGAATAAAACTTTTAAATTTTTTTATAACCAAGCAACGTGAGATTTAAGAGAGATAGAATAAATGCTTATTGAATGGCCTATTATCACTGTTCCCTAAAATTTACTAAAAGTTGTTAAATTTAACCAAAATTTTACAAAAATATCTAATTAAACACACAGAATGTAGTCTTAATCCATACATTTTTTAAACATGATAAAATATTATTGTTCTTATTTGTCTTAACGTATTAATATCATCACTAATGTGAAAGAAATTAATTAGAAACAGTAAGAATAAATTATTGTCAACAACCGCTAATTATTTTCTAATTATGTTTGATCTAATCAAATACGTAGAACAGAATCAGCCAAATATAAATAATAACACAAATAGTGACTGATGAGATAATTCTTACCCTAAGATGGAAGAAAATCTATAACCATTCTGATTTTGTATAGCTGAGTCATCAACTGAACAATATGGTTGTAGTCTAAACAAAATGAATGGTTTTTTACAGCGTAAATACTAGTTTACATACAGAATTCTATCACCAACTACTGCATAAAGTGATCCGGAGTTATAAAAGTTCGCAAATAAGAAAATGAGTTCATTTCCAGACCTTAAAACAACACAACCAAGTAATTAATAGTAAAGAGTGGTAGCAGCGACAAAAATAGCCCTAAGGTTTGTAGCTACAATCTTTTTTTTAATTATTTTTCCGGTGAATACAGCTAGGATAACTAACTATATTCTACAGCGGGATAATATTGAATATTATTTCATAAAGGGAAAAGTACGATAATCATATCAAAAATGGGTTCGGGTTTTTTGCAAATCTTTCCGTTTTAGGGTCCAACTAGTTCATCTAAACCAAAAAAATATATGTATGAATGAGCGTACTTATGTATTTTCGTACATACGTACTCATATATATGTGTGTCGCAATGCTATTGATATATCTCAGGACTGACAAACCGATTTTCTCCAAATTTGACTCAAAATTTTATATATATGTGGCATTGATCATATTTTTTTTCAAAATTCGTTAGTTCTACTAGCTGATATAAAAAAATACTTGAACTTTAATCAGTTAGTAGAAAATATTAAATTAAAGACAATTTTAAAAGAACTGTTGTATAAATAAATTTAATCCTAACATGCTTTTTTAGTTTTATGTTTTTAAATAGTTTTTAAAATTTGATTTTCGGAGTTTTCAGAAAAGATATTTTCTTCGATTATCACATTTATTTATATTACAAGGATTTGATAACAAGAAACCAATTTAACAATAGGGTTCTATCGTTATTAGCAAAAACATAGTAATGAGTATTTATTGAAAAATCTATACTGAATTAAGGTGTTTATCAGTGTTATCACTGTTTTATGACTAATTAATGTAATTTTATATTTATAAATTTATGTTTCATTAATAAAAAAATTTAAAAAATAAAAATATTTGAATAACTCGTTCATTGAACGATATTTATTTCAATTAAATGTTCGAATTATATATCGGCAGATGTTTGCCCTTTTACCAAAAAAATGTATGTATATTTTTAGGTAAAAGGGCATATATATATAACTGTAACCGCATATCTGTTACCCATGACATAGTTAGTTGTCTTGAGTGGTTTTCATAAGATTATCATGTTTGCATGAAAACTTAGTTGTTTTTTTTTTTAAATGAAAACATTTACTATAAGTTCTAAACTTTGCATATAAGTTCTATTACGAATTAACATAAGATAAAGAGGTATTTCTTAAAATAAAAGATTTCTAATAAATATGTCCTTTCGTCATACATACTTGATAGAATTCGAATGACGTGATACTGTGTAACATATGTAAAACTTTGTCTGTTGAAATCAAATCGAAAAGTTTATTCTTTTTAATCAATTAGATTGCTTGGCATTTCTCCCCCCACCGCCCCATTCGGTCGCCCTAAACCATAAGACCAAATGACTGTGCCACATACAGCAACTGAGCCTCGAACAGTTTAGCGACTAGTATCCTAAATAGCACCTAGAACTTACCTAACAGTATGAGTAGACTAAACACGATCCATACACCACCAGCTTACTGCCCCACCGCTCACTTGCTATATTTGCTAAAATGGGTTGGCGCACCCCGTCAACTACTAAAAATATACCTGACATCCATAAATTAAAATTTATTTTGTCCAGACAGCATTTCCCTGCCACACCTAGGACGCTGAAAGCCTGTTCACCACATTAAATCGCTTGGAGCCTTAACTGGCTGGTGGTCAACCATACATATCTCTAGGTTAGCTTCACACAGCAGTGAGGTAGGAGTCTTTACATCATACATCAGTAGGTAAACTACTGATGTAGGTTGAACAAAGCAACCGCATCGTCATACGGTCTGACGATGCGGCTCTCGCTACATTGACTCGGCGCTTGTGAGTTGCCAATTTTCCCCTTGACAACTAAGTTCCAGGGAGGCCCGGTCTCTGGCCTCCCTCCCAAGAGTAGGGCAGTCAAATATCAGGTGTCCATTTGATTGGACCTTCCCGCAGACGCACACATCATCAGCTGCTAGGCGAAACCGAAAAAGATATTGGTTTAAATTAACATATAGTGAGCGTAATTTTAGTTTAACATTTATGGTTTGCCTGGTGATGCCACGGGTTACAGGCCTCTGTCTACTTAACTCCTATGGAAAATTATTTTAAACCTTACTAGTGGAGAGAATATACGAAAGGAAACTGATTTACGAGGAGGGCTATTAATATACTTATATGGTTTCTGGAAGGGAAGATCCCTGTGAGCGCGCTGATGAGGGTCTCCATCCTTATTGAGGAGGCGGTCCGTTGCAAGGCGTACCAGAATGTTGTCTATGGTGTGTCCCAGGATTTCAGGAAAAGTCTTCGTCAGCATGTCAGGAAGAAACAGTGTGAAATGGTCAGGGATCCTGGAGGAGCTGGATAAGAATGGTAACTCAGCACACGTAAGGAGATTAAGTGTTACAGTGCAGGTCTATCTTTCCAAGACAAGGATAAATACATCTGCGCAGAAAGGACTTGTGGAGTTCACCATAGAGAAGGGTTTATCATAAGACTCACTGCTGCAATCCCTCCAGTGGAGTTAGCCAGTGATGGTCTCTTTAGGATGAAATGGCGGAGGGCGTCGATAAGGCAGGATTGGCTGATGACGTAGCCTTGATTGTAATTGACAAGTCGCCTGATGACCGTATGACCAAGGCCAACCAACCTATCGAGTTCGCGAGAACACGGCTGGAGGACAATAGATAGAGACTGGCCGCGAGTAAAACAGAGATTCTTGTCCCGACCAGTAGGAGAAGGCTACCAAGGTAAGAGAGGTCTAAGTCAGAGATTATACCATATACCCGGTTGCGGCAATGAAATATTTGGGCGTACAGCTAGATAGGAGAACCAGATTCACGTCCCATGTTCTCAAGACGGCAGAGAAAGCGAAAAAGACGGCTATGGCGCTTTCCAGACCTATTATGAAGAATGTTGGAGGCCTTCGTGTTTCAAAAAGGAAGTTTTTGGCTACAGTTGTCAGTTCTGTTGCTCGTTATGCGAGTATTATCTAGCACAATGTCCTAGAATTCGTGAGATGCAAGGAGGCGCTTAATGGAATTCAGAGGAGAATGGCGCTGTGGATCGCCTTCATTTACTCTAGCGTTTCGAGCTGGGACTCCGACTTAATAAGAGAGTCTATGGAGAAGCAAAACAAAGAAGTAAGCCTGGTTCAGTTGTTAATAAATAGTTGGGAAGAGAGCTGCGATGCTGCCGCTATTGGTCGTTGGACACATGTTGTCATACCGAGTGTGAGAAGTGGACCTTTTCGGGGGCATGAGAAGGTCAACTTTTGGCTTACACAGCTCCTGACGGGCTATGGAGCCTTCAATGCTTACGGGCAAACTATTAGAGAATTAACCTGCTGAAATGCGCGATTTCAGTGATGAGCAAAGAAATTCTTCAGACAGATGGCAGAAGAGGGTAGTCAGCCTTAAGGCTGCCGGAATGATCGAGATGAGACAGTCTGAGTGGAGAGGTAGTTTGAGGCCTAAGGGATCACCGCTGCTACTGATGCGTCCAGGATTCTCTAAACCAGCCATTGGAATCCTGCAAGTAATAAGACATGCCTCTGAGTTACGCCAAAAAGCCAGGTATCAGGACATGTCGTACTACGGGAGTTGTTTTACTCGGTGAGAGCCCGACACTGTCGTCTCTGCGGGTAGGCGGCGGCTGGAAGAGCTTCCCACAACTCCGATAGGAAAAAAAGGTACACAGTTGCACCATTTTTTCAGATATTAAATAATCTTATCTTGAATTAAATTAATCTTTCTGTAATATCAGTATAATTAGACAGAATTTTATATTGATATTAAAACTGAGAAGGCTAGGTATGATATTAAAAAAAAAAAAAAACGGAAAATATTGAACTATTTTTCAATAAATATAAACGGGTATTTGTTTATAATCTTTTTGATTAAATGTTATTCGTCAACCAGCAAATATTTTTTACTTAAAAATTATAAAAAATTGTTTACTTCAAAAGAAAATTATTTCATTTTCTAAATAATTCAAAGTTATCTACAACGAAAAATATTCTGAAAATACCAGAAAAAAATTCGAAGTACTGAGGCCTCTTTCTCACCTCTTTTCAAATAACTAAAAGGAAAAACAAATTATAAATATCAAGAAAACAATATATAACACTTACTTACTTGAAAAGAAATTGAATAATTATTCTTTACAGTAAAATAAATGTATTATCGATAACATCATGCTATAAAAAAATGGAAAAAAATAACGAAACAAAAGCATGCAATTTTTTAATAATATTAACTCTCTCCCCCCTCTCACTCTAATCTTAACAAAATTTGCAATTTAAGTTATATCGTGAAGTAAGTTATACAAAGAAATGTACATATCCTGAAATTAAAAAATGTTTTGGTTTTATTCAGTATTATATTACTAAAAGAATTCATACTTATGTTAATACGCATGAATTCATTTATACAGATACCTGTTAATACAGTCTGGTAGCAACAATGTAGCGTTCATTTATACATCTACCTAATAGTTATAAACCAGTACCTATCTTGATTAGTAATTAATATACTAACTACTGTTAACGGAAACATATGTTTGATGTCTAAGTGTACTCACTGTGTACGCTACAGTACACAGCTGAAGTAGCCAATTTCATCGGGTGTTGGACAATGTACAGCTATCCTGTACAACTATCCACGCGCCAGTTGTGCTTGTTTTTGAACCACTATTACGATACCACCAAATAAACAAAAAATAAATAACGGATGACTGAAGTTTCATAATTTAAATTATTTTTACGTGTACAAACAACATTTAAAAATTAAAGAAAATAAAATATAAAATTTATTCTAATATTATATATCAAGACAGCAGCGTAAACTTGATCAATAAAATATATATATCCTAAATAAAATAGCAAAATGTATGAAATTCTTTAGTTTTATCTTTCTTAATCAGTTATTTGACTGGTTTATTGCTAATTTCCATTTATGTCTATTCTATACTACTCTTTTAAAATATTTTTTTTCGAACTTGGTTGAAATTTACATTTTTTTTTTTCGGTATCCTTAGCATATTCACCCCATAAACAAATTATATATACTTAGACTTCTTACATGTAAAATTCCTCAACTAGTTCTGATTCTTAATTTTTTATGATGTACTATTCGCCATTAAAGAAATTAAAGAAAAAAATATATTTATAATAATAAATGAATGATAAATTAATTTTGAAGGATGTAGGGTTTCACTTCTATTAAGTCCTATTGCTGTGGGAAAATTAGGTGCTAAAATAAACAACAAAAAAAATAGATATTTATAAGAGTATGTAATTAGTTTTTTAAAATTATTATCTACTTTGGGAATATATTTACACTTCTTAAAAAACTATTTACTTTATTAAAAAAATGCAATTTTGAACAATTTAGTTTTATTTAAAATATAATATTAAATTAGATAACGTAACGTAACGAACTCAGTTTAACGATAAAAAAAATAATAAACATAATAAATATGTATATAAGAAAATAATAATTTTTCACGATTACAAATTGGACTGAACAAGTCCTGTCAGCTATTTTGATAGGATTGGCTAAACTTTCTTACATAAGTTGAATCCAACTGACTGAAAAAAGACCCAAGTAACTGGAAGCTTAGAGAAAATGTTAAATATGAAACTATAAAATTTAATTGTATAAATAGGATTAGGGAAGAAATACGAGTAAATTTACTAAAATATAAGAAATTCTATTCTTGGATTAAGTAATATATAGATGGTAGGCCAAAAATAAGCATAATAATTAACAATAAGTATAAAATGTAAGACTTATCATTGATTGAGAAATTAAGATTATAAGAATTTATGGGTGGCATGTCTCTGGTAACGACCTAACAATAATTTAAAAAAAATATATACAGTAAAAAATATTTTTCATTAGTTAAACCAATTGTTTTTAGTATACAACAAAATTTAAGGTATTAGACGGAAATAAAAATGAATGAATAAGAACAAACTAATCTTTAAGAAAGTGCAAGTAAAATAGACAAAGTTCTGTATTGAAATAAAAACTTGATTTTGATTTGTAGCTTTATTTCGAAGAGATACAATAAAAACCATGTGATAAAATATCATTTAGATAAAACCATGTGTGGGTTTGTGGATAATATCTGGAGAGATGTTATCCAAACTGAAGGAACTGATTCAGATACAATAAAAACCATGTGATAAAATATCATTTAGATAAAACCATGTGTGGGTTTGTGGATAATATCTGGAGAGATGTTATCCAAACTGAAGGAACTGATTCAGTACATTAACACAAAAAAAAAGTTCATTTGGAAATGCCCTATCACGCTTCAGTTTTTCTCTGACCCCAATTTTGTTTTTTCCCAATAAAAATATATATTTTTAGAAAGGATTAAGATACTTTTATGAAATTTAATGTGCAAGTACCCATCAATCTACAAAATAAATGACTTCTTTTTTTTTAGGCCACATTGGACCACTTTAGTCATCCATATTTCAGTATTTCAGTTCCTCTTGAATTTCTGTAATAGTTGTTCCTTTCGATTTTCCCAGTATTTCTTCATTCTATCGGATCGTTGCTTCCTGACCTCATCTGTGACCTCCACATTGTTATACCTTTCTAATCTTTTAAAGTTGAATCTATTGTTTTGAAGTGCATAGTTAATTTTCATTTTATCACAGGCTTCCTCAACCCTCAAGGCAATTTCTTGAAGATCTCTTTGGATTTCTCCAACGTATTTTCCACAGGTTTTTTTTAGTTAATATTCCTTTTGAACAGTTGCTTTAGAATTTGGTTCTCAGGAATTATTAATACGTGGAAAAAATGGGAAATCCTTCGTTTTTTCATTGTACTGAGAATCGGGTCGACTTGTTTGTAGATTGTTTCATTTGTAGCAATTCGCCAGACTTCATCCTTTTGATAACTTTTATTTAATAAGTTCTGATAATTCGCCTTTCTGTTTTAAGTAATTGGTCCGTTTAACTTTCATTCTTAATCTGAAAGATAATCTCACAAGCATAAAGCGCCACCGGAAGAACTACTGTGTTATAATGGCGAATTCTGGATTTTATTTAAAGGCATTTTTTATTGTATGTTTGCCAAGTTAGATTTTCTGCTCTTTTAATTTTAGTTATTTGTTTTGCCATGATTGTTTTTTTTCTTCAATCTCCAGTGAATGATTTCACCTAAGTATTTAAGTATTCAACTATTTTTATTTATTTATCGTTAACTTTAATTTTACTTATTCAGAAGGAATCCATGGCCATTAATTCCGTCTTTTCATAACAAATTTTCAGGCCAATCATTTGGGAAATTTTTTCTAGGCTGGTGATTCGTATTTTAACCTCTTCCATACTTGTGCTAGTAGGACCAAATCATCGAAAAATTCTAACGTATGAGTTTTTATTGAATTTTTACCTGTTCCTATTATTTTTTTTAACGGGATTTTCCTTTTGCCAAATTTTAATTATGTAGTCCAGTGTAATAGTGAATAGCAGTGGGGAAAGTTTATTTATTTTATAATAGAAATTTTAGTGGCGGCTACAGAAATTTGTTAATCATAAATAGCACCGTAAATATTAGTTTTGTCGAAGTAGTTTTATAAATGAGATGTTAAGCCTTTTACAGTAAATAAAATACCTCATTTATTTAAATCGGTTGATAAACAGTTGAGATATTGGTTTAATTGTTAAAATAGATAACAAAAAATTATGCATTCTAAAAAATGTTATACCTGTTTTCATTAAATTAAAATGTTTTTTTTTTTTTATTATCAGTTATAAAATAATCTGACAATTTTTTTTCTGAAGAGGAAATTACTTAGAGACCATAAAACAACTGAGACGAGAAGGAGGAAAGAATTTTTTTTATGAGACGTATCTGAATATTAATCACGTAAAAAGAAAACGTGAAAATTTGTGATCGCAAGTGCGTATAAAAACACATTTTCACCAGGCTTGTCTACAGAAAATAAAGCCCGATCTGGAAAAGACGGGAGATAATTGCGGATATCGAAAATGAAGACGGATTCGTTAAAGGAAGTCCGCGGATTTTGAGACAAAAAATAGGCGTTATCATAAGGAAATGAATTGGATAAAATTTATTTATTTTGCGAAATTTCTCTCATTTTTACCAAAAATATAAAATTTTAACTCTACTAGATAATGCTCCGTCTTGCCTAATAAAAAACAAATTGACGTATATATATATATATATTTCTGGAAAGAAGGAGATGAATCACCACTTGAGATTTCAAACAAGCTGACTTTTCACGACAACGATTTTTACAACAATTTTCCTGGAAATATTTTGCTGAATTTTATCTTTAGTAAATCCTTAAAATAAACCTTCCCACCAAAAATCAGAGCCCATTTAAAAATGTTCAATTTTTATCTACAAATGTTGTGTTCCGTTAATTTTATTTAATATTTTGGTGCCGAAAGGAATATGATCTAAAAAACAGGATTGTGTAGTAAGCGAAAAAACAAAAAAAAAATCGCTTAATAAAGGTATTTATTAATTTATAAATAAGAAAACGTGTAGTAAAGCAAATAATAAATTGTATCGTAATATCCACTGATAATAACATTTTTAATCCAATTAACTTTGTCGTAAGAGTAGAATGGATCTACATACTGCTCAGTTCCAATTCTCATTAACGTAAATAACTTCTTAAGAAAATACACTTTGGGGGAATACTTTCATTATTAATAAGAATTGATTTATAATATTTACCTAACTTTACGAGATAAAAAAATGTCACCTGCGGTATTTTTTTTTATCTTACATTAAAATTACATGTACCACTTTGTATGACAACATCTTCGCTTTTAACTCATCGATTATCGTTAAACAGCAGTGTGTTCTTTCTAAATAAATGTAATGTTTATATATATATATATATATATAATACCCATTTTCTATTTGTATAACAGATATTTGTAATACGAAAAACAAGTTATTGAACAATAACAAAATATGTATTACAATATAGAAATTTAGAGAAAAATTGTGTCATGTTTCATTTTCTTTGAACCGTATTAAAACCAGTTATCAATAGTCCAGTTAGATTTTCCCGATTGAACATTCCTATTATTATTACGAGCGCTTTTCAATTATTAATTTATTTCTAACAAAGTTATTATGTGTAACTTCTACTTAATTAAAATTATTACATATTTATATAACATATTTGAGTAATATTGATTGATTTAATACAATTGCTATTTACAGATTTTATATGTATGTAAAGTATATAAGTATATATATATATATATATATATATATATAAAATGTATATAATTATATCAAATGTGTCATTGTAATATTATAATTAGTGGAATAATCATTATTGTATAATAAGGTTACATAAGTCTAAGGGACTAATTTTATGGGTTCCCTTACATTACGTGATCGTTATTTGGTTCCTGACACTACTCACATAATATGTTAATCATAATTTATAGTCTTATATGACGTTTATTCCTTTTCAGTATCTGTTACAATTAAAAGGTTATACATTTTTCCAATTTAAATTTAAAACATTTTTTTTTTAATCTGAAGTAGCGCAAATGAATTTATTATGGTTTTAATAAATCTCTAGTGGTGTCTTACATAAGCTATGTTAATATAATTTATATATCTCATGTTTTAGCGGTTTTATGGCATTTTTATTATTATTAATAAAAGGTTAGTTTTTCCACCATTTAGAGCTTACACTTGATTTAAAAAATTCACATTTATATATTTTATGCATTTTAGTAAACCTTAATTAGTGCATTTGAACAAACTTGATAGCTAATTATTATTATTTACAAAAGATTAGTTTTAGCGGCAATTTTGAGGTGAACCCAACGGCCGACCGCAGCCCGTCGTATATATTTATAATCTGCTAACTGTGCTTAATCCGAAATTAAAACCAAAATCCAAAATAAAGTGTTCATACACATAAATGTTGAATTCAATAACGAACTGTTCGTTTATGGGTAAGACTAAACAATAACATTCTACTAACGATTTGCAACACTATATCAATTAATCTTGGTAACGAAGAAATAACTACTTAATTTTCTAATCGGAAGGCTTGGGTTAAAATCCCAACGTGTTTGGCATTTTATTTTCACTAAATTGGTTTGGAGTCAGTAACAAAGTATGGCAATAAAAAAAACTTCATCATATCTTTCACGCCTAATTGATGAAAAATAGGCGTAAAAAGAAAAGAAAATATGTAGAAAAACATCGCCAAGACATTATTATATATATCACCTAATATTATGTGGATGAATTAGAAATTCTGGTAACGGGAGAGCGGCTACCTTCATAGTATCAAGAATAAAGCATCTTAAATAGATTAGCTCATCTTCCGAAGAAATCTAGTATTCTAATCCGGATAATATGGATATGGTAAAAACTCAAAGTAATCTTTAATACAGGTAATAAATCTATGAAAAAGAAAATTATTGTTTTCTGTTTTATTATAAAATAATCTTAAGTGATTACATTCTGAGTTTTCCACACCTAACGTACGGTTGTGTTTAGTCGCAAAAATAAAATACTGAATATATCAAAATTCTAATTTATTTATTTATTAATGAAAATTACATAATTATCAAGATTACTGAATTACCAAACTCTAAAATCAAACTCGAAAGTCAATGTCGCTAAAACACTCAGACGATCATTGTCAACTACTGCTACTACTCCAACTTACGTCAGTAATCCCAGAATATCTTTTCGTTATTTATTTTTAAAAAAGTTTTTCACATTTATTCCTGGTGTCAGTGTTTAATTAAAACTGAAGATTTTTTGTTATAGGTTACACAAATCAAGATACTATGAGAGATGTAGGATGTTATTTTCTCAATATTTCAAAAAGCTTTGTTGTCAAAAGACTTTCCTTTGAAGCAGTTTTTTAACTTAGTTTCCGAGTATGAGTTTACATAAATGTTAAAAATGTGAACATATTAAAATTACATGACAGTACCTTTCAAAAAGAACTTGATCCGTGAGTATCCAGCATAGCACGCTGTATAAAAGAAAATAACGAGAAGAAAAATGACGATGAGAAAGGAAAATCCAATTTTAAATAGCTTTGTTAATATACCTTTCAACACTTATATGCTTTAATTTTAAGGTGTGAACAGTAATAATGTAAAGCTGTACAAAGACAACATCATATTCAGTTTAACTTTATCGTGAAACTAACGCTTTTAATAGAAATGCAATTCATTGTTTTGTCACATAAGCTTCCGATCGGATGTTCCCATCACATGAACGAAGATACTAAACTGAACACAATACAGTCTACAGTTGCTTTGTTTACTTATTGTATCAATATTTTCTCTTACCTTCCTACAGAGCGAGTTTACACGGGTTCCAAACATACAATGTTGTATGTTATACGTATTTTATGTGAGTGTGTGTGTGTGTTTTATATAATCAAATAAACGCAAAAAAGTCAGAGCATTTTTTTTACTTTGATCAGAAAAAAAGCAACATATTAGCATGATAATAAATTTAGAGATTATTTAATAAATTTATTTAATCTCAAATAAATAAGTTTAATATATATAATTCAGCTCAACGATATTGCATAATACAATTATTACTTATGCTCGTTTAAATAAAGATTGTAACAATTTAGAAAGAGTCAGCTGATTAACCTAACGGAAGTTTAATATAAAGCAACAAAGTCAAACAGTTCTAATTGTTTGGTTAACAGACGTTTCTTTCAATATATCTTTGACATCTACGTACGTTACGTTTGTGATGAGGAGGAATAATTAATTACCTGAGAGTTCCATTAACGCGTTTTCATCCCTTTTACTAACGGCGTGAAATATCTAGTACTGGATCTCGATTGCTGTCTGACTCATAGTCAGACGGGGATGATGTGAAGTCATGTCACAGAGAAAAGAACGCATATTAAAACTAAGTTCAGGGAGATGTACAGATTGCTAGGCAGGGAATCACAACTATCATTATCTAACAAGCAACTGCTGTACGCAGCAGTTCTGAAACTGAGTTAGACCTACGGAATCCAACTGTGGAGTATGAGTAACATCGAAGTCGTACAGTGATTTCAGAAGAAACTATTGAGAGGTATAACACAAGCGCCGTGGTTTGCGAAAAACACTAAAATATATAATTATCAGAGATTGCCAACCGTTCGAGAGGCGATAAGGCGATTGGCTACAAGATACAAAATTAGACTGAACAAACGATAACTGGCTTCCAGTTAACAGGAGGGATCATTTCTTTGAGGGATTTTAATGGAAACCCGTCTGTACAAGTAATTTTTTTTGTATCCAAATTGTTATTTTTGGTTCCGGTAAATTGTAACCTATTGTAAAAAACCTGTGCAAAAAGCTTTTACATTAAATCAAAAAAACAAATGATAACGCATCGTTATTTATCAGTTTTATATTGTTTTTTTTTTAAATTCCTATTTTTATGATTATTATAGAAAGATCGTAATAATAAATTATCGGTATGTTCTTTTATTTCTTAGACAACCAAACAAATAACACTTTCAACTCTCGTTCATGGGATTTTGTAAAAATATATCAAAAATTTGTACGACAAAAAAATGAATAAATTAAAAAATCACGCTATGAATAAATTAAAGTCAGGTTCATATTTTCCCAGAATATCTTAGCATTTTTTCATAAGATCTTCGTTTTCACTTATAATTCATTCCTAACGACAAAATAATTAACACTCCGCTCAATAAAAGAGTAAAATTCTGAGACAAATATTTCAGATTAATAATATTCAGCTATCTTGTCAGCTAAAGTAAAAGGATCCAACTAGTAACATCTGTTTAACTCTTTCATATTAATCCAGTGTTAAAAAAAATATTTTGAAATATATACATTTAGTCTAGCTGTAGTCTTTATAAGCCAAAATTGTATACCATATTTACAGAAAAAAATCTTGAGCAATAGTGCACAAGAAGACAGATTTTTAATTGTTTTATTTTATAAAGTTTAATATAAAAATAAATTTTATGTTTATAAGAAAATTAAATTATTATAACGATAATTTGATGAAATATTTAAAAATAACGAGTAGACCCTATACACAAGCATAAAGTTTAAACTCATTCACCACTGTGACTCAGTGCATAAAAATCGTATGAAAAATACACCAATACTACATTAATTTCACGTTATGTTGTCTACTGTCAACCTTGAATTGAGCGTAAGTGAAGAACGACTAATTCAATCATCAAATTTTTACATTCACAACTTAATATACACCACTACAGTAAATCTAAATTTCAATTACACTGATCAAGTAATTTTGGAGATCTTTTAGCCAGAACTTTTATACACAGGCGTATATGTATAAGAAAATTACACTTTACGGTAATGGAATTTTCGTATTCCTGATATCTCAACGTAAAAAAAAATTCAGTTTCACACCCTAATCCCACTACACGACCGATAGTAATAACGTACTTTTCTTCGAAAAGTGGTAAATAATAATAATTATTATTATTAAAATAAAAAGAAGTTAACATTAAATTATATTTAATAAAAATCCATATTCTATGTTAAATACATACGAGTATTTTTTTATTAAAGAAGACAGTAACTTGAAATTATCAGAGGCATTAGTGGATTAATCGAATTTTTCCTCTACCATACCCTTTCTATTCATCTTAACCCTTCTTAATTGGATAGGTGTCATGGGAATTGTGTCTGCTACTCTGCAGGCCTATCTATAGTGCTACATGGCACCTTTTAATTGTCTGTGGGGCAACCGCTTCTTTATTGCAATTCAGAGCCGTGGTGACTCTGCTTGCGGAAATTTCTCTCCCGGACGGAAGGGATGCAAAGTAAAACCAAGCGACGGAGGTGACCATTGGATAAAATGGGTCTCCTACAACTCCTGAAACTGTTTGCAATGTAGATTTGTTTAAAATGTATTAAAATATGTCAAAATAATCGCGAAAGTAAATTTAAATCACACTTATAAATATAAAGAGTGTCATTGATAGAATTCATTATTTTATGGAATAACAAATTATTATTATATTTAATATCCGATTATGCAAATCTTCTCATTTTATCTTTGTAATAATTTATCTCGTACAATAATTTCATTGTTTTTTTGGTTTTTTAGTATTCAAGTCTGGTATCAGAAAAGAGATCCATTAAAGATTACTTGCCACAAAATAAATATCTATTAAAGAACGCGTAGAAAATTTGTAATACCCAGAAGAATTTCATTTTAAAATCAGTGTACTTAGAATTACATAACATATTCAAAACAAACTAAGTATTTTAAATTAAATTCAATAAATCGATGAAAAACATGTAACTTAATGACATTCTCTAGAAATTAATGTCTAATTACGTAAATTACATACTTATTTATTAAAAAAAAATCCCAACGTAATAGTTGTGAACAAAAAATATTTTTGAAATACAAGGACAGATTTATACTCAAAAGGAAAAATTAAAATGTTTGTTTAATTATATATTGGTATAGTAAAATAACAATTATACCATAAATGTTTGATAAAAAAGTTTAATAATTCCGCTGTAAAATTTTAAATAATTGTTTTTATTACTCGTAAAAAATATTACTAAAAAACAGTTTGTTAAAAAATAATACCGATGTTTTATAGTTTCGTGAGTGCTCGCTCACTTATGTGCGTAGACTCAAACTAAAAACTTGAACATTGCAGCCGCTCAATCTATTCTAACAGAGCCATTTTCATAAATGGTTCTATAACTAAATCTATACATTCTGACAGATTATACAATGAATTTTTAAATAAATCTATATTAGATTTCTATTTTAAAAACCTATATTAATAGTAAGTATTGCAACAAACTTATTTTTCATTAATGCCGTTCGTAGGTTCACTTTCACAATTCTTTATTCGTATTTTTTCTTAATCTACAATTTTTATATTTAAATGTAGAACTGCGCTTTATACATTTTAATTGCCTCTTTGTTACAAAAATGTTAAATACCAACTATAAAAATGAATTACAATTCAATGACGGTAATAACAGAACAGAAAGTCTAAGGTAAATAATGACTACAAATAAAATTGCCAAACACTAAAGTAACAAATATATTATTTATCAGTAAAATTACAGCATTAAATGTGAATTCTACTTAAACAGCTTATCTGCTATTCATACCTATAAAATGCATTTATACGTAAAGTTTGACTTGTATAATTATACCTTTTTCTTTTCTTTTTCCTGTTTAGCCTTCGGTATTTACCGTTCAGATAATACTTCAGAGGATGAATGAGGATGTGATGTATGAATGTAAATGAAGTGTAGTCTTGTACAGTCTCAGTTCGACCATTCCTGAGATGTGTGGTTAATTGAATCCCAGCCACCAAAGAACACCGGTTTCGACGATTTAGTATTCAAATCCGTCTAATAATAACTGACTTTACTAGGACTTGAACTCTGAATTAATTATAATAATTAACTACTTTATGAAATATAATCCCCCACGCTCGCGGTGATTAGTAAATGTTCGAATTTGAGCAAAAATTCAAACATGAATGTATGCGCGCGCGCGTGTATGTGTGTGTGTATAGCATATAAAATAATGAAAACAAAATTATCTTTTTTATTTAAAATTTAATTTTTAGTTATTTAAAAATTAGTATACCAGGTAATATTTAAATATGGAAGCAGCTTTATACTGCATTATTCTGAGAGGTATTTGAAGGTAGAAAGAAATGGGGTTCTACATAGTTAAAAAAATCTGCAATTTTGTGGGTTTTTAATTTTTATCCACCATACTGAATCAACCTTTTTTTTAAATAGGAAGGTGAACATATGACAATTTCAATTTGAAATAATAGGAGAATAGCAATGGTGAAACCGGTTTTTCTGTTAATCTCTTCGTTATTGAGTTATAAGCATTCAAACTTGCAATGACCGAAAAATAGCATTAACAATAAAATGAGGTAAAACGAATTGCAAGAACAATTTTATTGCATTTTACATTCAAAATTTTTAAATAGATATTCTAATATTTTTTTTTTTAACCTACGGGTCACGTTAAGTATTGCTTCAGAGGATGAGATGAATGATTTGTAGCGTGTGTGAAAATGCCATGCCTGACCGGGATTCGAACCCGGGACCTCAGGATGAAAGACCGAAAGATATTCTAATATTTAAAGTAAATAATATCAGTTGAGATAGCCGTTTTAATTAGATATTAATTATTACTTACTATTATTATTATCATCTATATTATACCACTGTTTAAAGTTTTTTATTGTATGCTTTATGAATGTGTGTATGTATATATATATAAATGATTGAAATTTTTACTTAGTATAGTATCCCCATACCTAAAACTACTGTGCCTATTAAGGGAGGTATGATTTTTTTTGTCTTCAAAACCTAATTTTTTTCACCACCTGTACCAATGATTGGTGATATAAAAAACTTTACTTAGATACCTTTTAGACCCTTATCCAAAGAATAGTAGTAACTTTAAATAAATTCCTTATTTTACTTAATAAGAAAGTTACAGCGATATTTTTTTTCGAAAAAGCCCCCTCAATACCACCCTCATGATCCGATTTTTCCCGTTAACGAACTCGACCGAGATTTTGGGTCGTTATATTTCATGTATCAATTTGAAAGTGACTGACGCAAAGTTACGGTAGTTATCGTGTCTACAAGAAAGTGAAATATATATATATGTAAAAGTATATATAAACTTTCGAACTGACGGTGGTTTTGGGACCTGGGAGATGTGAAACGTGAAGGTATGTAAAAACTTTCCGGAAGTCTAATCACGGTACTCATTACAATAAGCTTTCTTAAGCTTACAATAGGCTTTCTTATGAAATCTACCCAAAAAAGGAAATGAAGTCGGATTCTCGCCGATGTGCCTTCCCTATGTAAGGTCAAAAATATTTTAATTAATTAAAATTTTATTGGGCTATAACTCTGGAACGAATGAAAATAAGTACCACTTATATCATTGAAAAGCTCTCAATGAAGGCTTATTACTGCAGTTAAGAAAAAGTCCAAAATCCAAATTTCTTGGATTTTTGGCTTTTTTGGAGACTTTTGATCCAGTCAAATAAAACCGAAATTTTTCGCGATTATAAAACTTCCTTGTACGTACAAGGAAATACAAAAAAAACAAATTAATAAAGATTAAATTAATCGAAAAGTCAATAATCAAATTTCTTGATTAGTAAATATCTGTATTACAGGCTGATTCACAAAACAAAGTTCGCTTAAAACGAATTAATACAATTTACATAACTTTAAAGTTCATTTAAAGACAAACATATTTCATTTAAAAATTTTAATATAAATTCAGAACTAACTGCGCAGTCCTCAACAAAATTGTATTTATACTTCTTTAGTATTACATTTTTAACTTAGAACTTTTGTTCTAATGAAAAAAGTACTTCGTAGGCTGTTGAAACTCTTTTTAAGCTTAAAGAACCAATTGACAAGTCAATTACATTCTCGTAACCAAAAACTAGTAAGAATTGTAAAAATTCAACGTACGGCTAATACTGTTCTGTAATTCACTCCTATAACTATCGAGAAGAATTTTTCATATTATCAGTCGCAAATTTCACCAAACTGACAGTATATGAATAATATATGTGTCACCATAATCGTCTTCTTACTTAATAAAAACTATACATGATATACTGTAATAATAAGTATAAAAGTGTCCAAGTTTAAAAAAGGGAAAAAATTCTCTCTCTCTCTCTCTCTCTCTCTCTCTCTCTCTCTTTATATATATATATATATATATATATATATATATATTCTGAATATGAGCCGAATCGGACCATAAATACAATTTTTTCAAATATCTCAACCGAGCGCCATCTAGCGGTGAATTTTTTGCAGAGATATTTCTTTCCATATAAGTAACACATATACTAAATATGATCCAAATCGGACCATAAATACAATTTTTCGAAATATCTCAGCTCCAGCGCCATCTAGCGGGTCCAAACAAATTCAGAAATCTTTACCGTGTACGCACAACTCACCAAAGTTTCATCGGAATAGGATGAATGTTTCAGGAACGCATACGGGACAAACATTCATTTATATATATTACAAGATAATCGTCTATTTATTTTATACATGATTCATTGTGTATTGAATCGTGTTTCAATACGCAACGTGGTGTACTGTCTCATCAATACACCATATTGGCATGGTCCAGTAAAATTGGCAACTCATTTTTAAATTTTACATTATAACATTTTAGATAATGAGCTCTTATTCGAACGACACTAAACGAAACATAAGTGGATAACTCCTGTGATAAATTTATTTCAATACTACATAATTTAATTTATAATTGTAAGAGACGGTTGAAGTATTCAGACGAGAATGATACATAAAATAATGCACAACCCTGGATGATGGGTAATGTACGAAAAAGAAAGAAACAATTAAAATAAAATTATACTAAAGACATCAAATTGCAGATCTTTTGTTAGAAATAAAAAAATATATATATTTAAATAATGTTACAAATAATTAGAAAAATGACGTTAAAATTAGAATTATGACTCATTATAAGCTATGATTAAGTAAATAAATATAATATAAAAAGTATTTTGCGAACGTTAAACAAAATTATCGGAAGGAATGAAAATAAAGCTAAATAAAATAGACCTAATTTACGAATTCTAGAAAAATACGATTACTTACCCTAGCGGTATAGGTAACGTTTTGTGGGTAATATAAATTAGATATAAACGGCCATACAAATGTATATGTAAGTAAGTGCTATCACAAAAAAAGAAATATTTCTTTATCCGTCCGACTTTTTAAAAGTAATTAATCAGGATAATAGCGTCACTACCAACAAAAACACAAATCAGTTTTAATGAAATATCCACCTCTATCCTGAGAAAAATGTATTTCGAATCCATATCCTACTGGTTTTCACATATTATAAACCTAAGTTCACAGATTGGGAAATTCCCAACAAAATTAAAAAGAATAATAGTCATAACTACCCTAAAATTGCTGGATATTTTGTTGTTGACATATAATTTGTAAGTGTGTTTTTATCAATTCGATAAACGATATCTCTTAAATACCGTGGTTTTATTATCAATAATCATTTATAACTTCATATGAATTAGCGATTTAATGGTAACATTTTTGTTTGTTATTTAGCATTTAAATTATTGTAAATGTATAACTATTGACAATAGTATAACAAACTATTGGTAAATTATTGTATTTGTATAACTTTAAAACTAGTATAATAGTTATAATAAATAATATGAAAACAAGCATTTATATTCGAAAACAGATATATCACATCTAAATTAAGATTTAAACCATGAGTAATATTACTCATAAGTAATAGGTAGACCATACTAATTGTTATATACGTTTATTAATGTACTGAGGAAACAATAACGCCTCAGGTATTAAAAATCATTAATTAAAAAGTCATATAAGATAGTTAATACTTCTATTTTATATAGCAACATAATTAGTATTAATACGAAATGATATATACAAATTATATCTACAATTTTATATGTCAATGGATAGAATAAATAAATAATGTACATATGAGTATAATTATATGCGCATGTGTATGTGTATGCGCAATTGCACTACAATTAGATAATAACGTTTAAAAAATAAATATACGAAGTATTAGTGAAAAACTTCATGTTGTTAACATAGTTATAAAAAGGTGATTTTAAAGAAAGTGAATAAAAATCATACGGTATCGACTGAGCAATGCAAAATACGTAATTGTTAATATGCAACAAATTATTTAACAAACCATCTAGTTTTATGGAATAATAGGTTCTACTTCCTTGGCGGAGAGGAAGCATCTCAGTCTTTCATCCGGAGGTCCCAAGGTCGAATTCCGATTAGACATGGCATTTTTCATATGGTACAAAATCAATTTCGATATCTCACAGACAATTTTCAAACTTCTGTCTTAAAATCAGTAAACAGATAAAAGAAAGAAAAAATTAGATGCCAAGGCATCCTTTAAATTTTTTGGTACTTACGTATTAACGCCACCGTAGCTTCAGCTTTACTTAAAAACAAAGTAGTCAATCGGATTTCGGTGGAAAATGGGCCGATATAGAGTTTAACATACATTCAAAACAGTCTCTTTATTAATTTTAATAAATGGTTATTTATATTTATTTATTTTATAAATATATAACCATACTTAACCTACGCTTGCTTCGCTCGCTAACCTTGACTAATTAACAGGAGTGTTTTGATTATTTAAATAATAAATAATTGGAATAATTACTAAATTTATTAAATAAGTACTCAAAAAATTACGGTGTTAATTAGTCAAAGTTAGCGAGCGAAGCGAGCGTGGGTTGAGTTTGGTTAAATTATATTTATAAAATCAATAAATATAAATAACCATTTATTAAAACTAATAAAGAGACTGTTCATTTTCCACCGAAATCCGGTTGACTACTTTGTTTTTAAATAAAACTGTACCAATTTTTTAGTTATTCAGTTTTATAAATTAACAATACCACAAAAAATCATGTTTTAGGAATTTAGGGTAGACAGTAAAAAAAAGTTTTTATAATGTATTTATGTACAATGCATTACTACAAATTTAAATAATCTTTTTATAACAATAATTTATTTCATTATTAATATTAGTGTCGTATTTATATCGAGAGACAAAAATGAATTATTTTTTAGACTAAATTTTAGGCTTACACAATTTTAATACAAAAATTAAATAAGTTTTAAATAATGAAACGAAATTATCCTTTGCTGCAATCTGTACCGTTCCCATCGCCGTAACATTCCTTTTATCTCTAAGTTGACGTTTCCAAGCAGAATATAAATTAAAAGCTATGAATTTGTTGGAAAGATTTACACCACCCACAAATAATATACGCTGTGGAATATAACAAGCATGCGTGAGTATAAATAAGGGTTACAGCTACGCGAGTCATAAGGGAGTTAAATTAGCAATAGATTTACTCATTCACCCTTTCCACGGATTGTCCACAAATTTAATTAAATTATTTTCTGATATTTAAGAATCGGTTTTATTCAAATATTTATTGTTTGTAAAATATATATATATATATATTATATATATATTATATATATATTATACTAATATATATATATTATACATATATATATATATATATGATACTGAAGTTTAATTTTGCTTAGTAATCTTTTGCTAGTTAAATATTATACAACAATTTTATTTGTGGAGTATTAAATTAAAACGGTTATAAAGTTAAATTATTCAATAGATTGTTTTGATATTATATTAAACCCGAAATCTGATAAATTTTATCATAAAAACTTTTTGGTCGCCATGTGCATAAGTTAGAAGAAACATATTATTTTAAAAATAAAATATATCCCCTATTGTAGACGATTTTTACTAACTTAGTTACAATTAACTGAAACGTAAATAAGTTGTGAAGAGTATAAATTTACTGCCATAATGTTGATAAGTACTTCCAGCTACTCGTGACGCTTTCATATTTTTGGATACAGTGATATGAAAATCTGTTTAATGATTTTACTTATTTAAATCTAAAGTTCTTTACGTTTATTCACGCGAGCGTGATCGTATACGTCCACCCGTACGTATAATATCCATATATAATTAGCTACATTTGCATGTAGAAGAACTGGAATTTCCTGTACATTCCTAATTAAAACCTAATATGCAGTGTTCTTATTGTGTATTGTAACATTCTGTATCTGTTCCGTGAAAGATGATAACATCCGTCAGTTATAAGCTAAACAAAATTGTATTATAGGCAGATTATTGTAGTGTACTGTAATACAATGCATTACACACTTAAGTACGATTAATACACGACAATATATTTCATATAAATATTGTAATTGTAGTATATTATAAAGTTAGAAATTTTTAGTTATTAGTTGTCTGTATTAAGTAAATAGTACGTACAATAGTATATAAATGCATTTAAATGAAAAATGTTTGAAAATTATCATCGCTAAATTTTATTGTTAGTTTTAAAAAATGACTAAAACTAATAAAAAATGACTAAAACTACGCATAAACTTACATAGGCGATTTACGATTTCTTAACATAAATAGAAAGATACCAACACTTCTAACAGGATGCCCGAACAAGACATAACGTTAAAACTATACAATATTAAATCCACATTATCAGATTAAATAAAACAAGGTACGCGTATAAACACATCGAACTAACAAGACATCAGGCTTCTACGTACTGTTTACTCTCACGGCAGCATGTGACTACGTTTAAAGATGCGCGCGCCACCTGCTTTAGACCGTAACTAGCCAGTATACTTCTCTCCACTACCTACGACTGCTACTACAAACAAACAAACATATTGTATCAGCAAATGAATACTGTGCATTCAACTTGACCTTAATGCACATAAAACAAATTTTTATTTGTTGCAGTAACATTTTTGTAAAATATTATTGATTTATAAAAGAACGGACGAATAAGTAGTTATTAATTCAAATTATTAGTAAATTGTTATAAAGTCGTAATGTAAATATTACATACGTATGAAAGATAATTAAGAATGTATTCACATTAAAAATGTATATCTAAAATCGTTTATGAAATAATTTTTCGGTTGTGATGGATTATAAACCTACTCAAAAAAGAATTTCGTAAACAAAATGTTTCATTACTTATGTTTTAAAGCTTATTTTAAAATTATGTATTAATAAATCGTATTTTATCAGAATTTAATCTTTCTTGCTTATGGTGACCTATGATTAATATATTTCTCTGCCCATCGTTTTTAATTTTACAACATCAATTTGAATCACTCATCGAAATCTGAAAATATATCACGTTTCTCTATTTTAATAATGAATTACACATCGTAGAATAATCTTAAGTTATCCATTTAAACTTTTCGAACTGGATTTTTTCCTTTCAATGAAACCGTAACAATCAATCTTCTCACTCTTTATACAAATAATTAACATTGTCTTTAATTTCAACAATAAGAAAAATAAAATTAATAATTTTTATTAATTATTAATTAATAATAATTAATCCCCCCCTCTACGAAATCTAATCGTAATCAGTAGTAACTAGTTAACTGTTTTAAAAATTGTGAGGTATTATTCCTTACAGTGTATTCATTAATGAAAAATAATCAGAGGAAAGTTTTTATCGAAGCTATGTATCCTGGCTCTTTTCTACCCACGACGCAACAGAGATGGTTTTATGCATTTGGGGTAAGAGGTTGTGGGTGTGTGTATGCCTGTTACCATTTTCCTCAAAAAATATACTGGACCGATTTCTATGCGGTTTTTTGCATTGCATAGGTATCACTTCAGAGCAGGTTCTTAGTCATGTTTTACGGTTATTGCGTCCAGGGGACGCTGCAGTAGATATTTTTCGTCAAAACTGCTTTTGAATGTTTTAAGTCATTCTAACTCCAACAAGACAACATTATTATGTGGACTATTAAATAATTTGCATTGGTCAAATATTTTAAACTTTCATCATCATCAGCCTATACACGCCCACTGTTGGGCGTGTACACAATCTTTAAAAAATCTACTAATCTTTAAAAAATAAAATAAAAAACTTTTTTAAATTACGATTAAAAATCCTTAAAAAACCTGAAAGAATGAATCCCATCGCATCCTTCTCCTTTTGTTGTAACACTACCGTGACCAGTTTTGACATTGCCGCAAAATAGCGGATTCCGACGAGCATGGTACGCACTACGTTGTCCGCATCAATCTGTCCCATAGTGGCGACGCATTCGCTCTCTCATCTACCCACCTGTCGCAGAGTAAATTATAAGTAAATTTATTTAAGCAAAGTAACTTAATCTCATTTGCACGCACCAAACTTCATATGTCATACATTTTAACCATCCTATCTAAAGTAGACAGTTTATTTTTGGAGAGAACTTAACTTTTTTTTACAAAACCTTTTGTAGATTGTCTACGTGACGGTTCTATTTTTCTTATTGTAATTCCAGTAGTATATATGGAAAATATGCAATTTGATCTTTAACTGTCCTAAAGTTTTTACGAGAAATGTTTAATGGATGTTCTAGGACTAAAAATATATTTTATACAAAGAAAATTTCGTTTATTTTTCAGAAAATTTGGACTAAAAATAATGTAAAATTTATTTACTTTGCAGCAGCGTTGCTTAACCTTTCAGTATTTTCGACCCAGTTTTCAACCAAAATTTTCATCGCGCCTTCCTCTCATGCCATAACAATGTATACAATAATAAAATATTATTCTTGTGTAATTTTTCAGGTTTTAATTAAGGTCTTAATGTAGTTGTAGCGTCAAAATACTCAAAATACATAAAGTAAATTTATTGATATTTGACAACACTGATACGCTTCATTAACCAAACCAGAATCGATGCCTGTCTATTGCTTTCTTTTTTTTTTGTTATTGAGGTGGGGAATCCGTTTTACAGACGCCCATGCAACTTGGTCAGTGTCGGGATCGCTAACAGGTTCCGCAAGATGTTCTTGTGTGCGTATGTTAACCTGCGCACTACCGACTAACTGCCACCCCTGGCTGCTCACCCTACCTGAGACTGCTAATGTAGCATTTCTTCAGGAAGGAGGGAATACGCCCTTCCACACGTTCATGCCACATATAACCACACATAAACAGTGTAAGAATATCTCAGCATACTAATATACTGCAGAAAATAGTTCGCAACATAGTTAAACTGTACAAAAATAAAGCAAGAGACACAACGTACTCAGAAAGAGGATCAGCCCAATCAACATCGACTAACTTACTCAGACTACTTCCTAACATACATACACATACAACACATTAACAATTAACATACTTATATAAATACACATATAATAGGAATAAAATAAACAGACAAAATACATTGATCATTGTATCATCGATACATTGTAAATGCACCTAGAATCTTCCAGTCTATACATTCTATGCAATTTTTTTTTTTTTTACATATATTATACATACAGTCCGTTGCATACCTTATTATCTATTAAATATCTTATTACCTTATTACTCGGGCAGTTACCTTACCTTATATTTAATACCTACAGGCGACATCAGACACGAGGGAGGAGTGCCCACGGCTTCTTTACCGCCAGTCGACCCACACATGTGCGGAGAGCCGCCTAGTCGCTCGTCCGTAGACCTGTCCTCCCCCGCGCTCACAGATACCCCATATCTGCACGTGATCCTTCCCGTGCTCTGAGGTCGTTCATTATAGTTCTTGTGAACACGGCAATCGCCTTCCAGATGTCCATTACTTCCTCCGGTTGGGACATTTTTGTTCTGACCAGAGAGTCTAGTAGTCCTGTCCTTGGTTCATCATATCTCTATACTAGAAAAATACATGAAGCGGCGATTCATCTTCCTCACATGTCAGAGGTTCATCATCAAGGCCGAATTTGTAGAGGTATGTTCTGTACCCTCCATAGCCCTCCAGAAACTGAGTAAGGCAGTAATCTAGTGAGCCGTGGGTTCTTCGACAGCATCGCCCAACATCTCCTATCAGGCGGTGCGTCCAACTGCCTTTTGTACTGCCATTACATCGTTCCTGATACTTTTTCTCAAACTCCTCAGTCAGCGTCTTCTTCCATCTCATTTTGTCTCCTGATGAGAGAGGGCCAAGCTCTCGTAGTCTGACCCGTAGCTCAATTACTAGATTTGTTGTGAGGAGTCCCGCAAGTACTTCTGCTGTATCCTTAGACACAGTCCTGTAGGCTGCCGTTACTTTCAGACAGCGTCTCCTGTGTGTCGTCTTTATAATTTCTCTGTATTTTCTGTACTTCATTACTCCTCCCACACCTCTGCTCCATAAAGGAGCCTCGAGTAAACTACGCTCACTAGCAGCTTCCTCCGATGTTGTTGCATCCAGGCATCCAGGTACTTAATCGCCTATCGAAACACAATTCTTTATCTTTCTAGTGATCACACGCACCAAGAGGCGCGTGTGATCACTAGAGATTCAGTCTTGACTGGTGCAGACATAGGCCAACCTCGTTCAGTCATTCTCTCACTATATTGTAGGCGCTGGTGATTTTCTAGATTTCCTCACTTTTATTTATGGCGACTACGAGGGCCAGATCATTCGCATAACCCAGCAAAGCAAGTTTTTCGGATAGCGGGAGCGGAATACACCGTCGTAGGCAACTTTCCACAGAGTCGATCCGATAACCGACCCATGCGGTACTCCTCTTTCGATGGTGCGTTCTACTACGCCGTTTTCTACTTCCCAGCGCAGTTTGCGTTCAGTCCCATACGACGTCATGATTTGCATGATGTACTGGGGGACTCCACGTGTTGATATCGCCCTGCCTATTGCTCCGTGTGAAACGATATTAATGGCATTTCTCACGTCGAGCGTAACCAGCACGCAGAGATTACTTCCCTTCTTTTGGTGATGCTTTGTGCCATCAGACGTACTTCAGCTACTGCATCGAGGGCCGATCTGCCCCCACGAAAGCCATATTAGTTCTCGGAGAGTCCGCGATTGCTTCTGCTAGTCGTTTTTGTCATCTTCTCCAATGTCTTTGGCAGTGCATCGATCACGGCGAGTCATCGATGCTAAGATAAGTTGCTAAACAGCAACTTTTCATTGTACTGAGATAGTCCATGCACGAATGCCGGCCGATCTAGACTCCTGGTTCTCCAGCCCTTAGGAGCATACCAGCCTCTTCTTCCTTGCTCATCGTTGGCAGTTGTCATCAAAATGGCCTGATGGTCACTAGCCGTGTATCCTTCCCACACCCTCCATCCCCAGATTTTAGGGGCAAGGTCAGGGGTCACAACGGACACGTCCACTACTAAATCAGTAGTTCCCCTCCTAAAAGTGGAAAGTATTTCCTGCATTTAGGCAGATGAGGTCCAACAGCTCTGCCATGTCCGTTAGTATACTACCTGAGGCGTTTGTTCTAGTGAAGCCCCAGGTGGTCGACCAGGCATTGAATTCTCCCACTAGGAGGACCGGCCGTTTCTCCGCTACGTCACATGTAATTGTGTGTATTGTATCTATATTTGGTGATGTTGGGCGAGAGATAGCAGGAGTATATATACACTCCATTGACCCTTGCCCTGACAAAGTCATCTCCTTAATGTATTTCTCTTGCGGAGAGTTGATTGCATATCCAAATGGTCCCATTTACTGCTCTACTTAGAAACCATCCTGGTCGTTGACGTGCGGCATAGTGTTCCGAGATGAGTGCTGTCAGCACCCATCTCGTGTACATATCTATTCATCATGTTTTGCGCAAGGGCCGACTGATTTCCATTAATCGGTATGATTTTCATTGGCAGGCCATTTTCTGTCCGGTCCTCTCTCGGTTCTCCTTGCTGGACTTCATTACTGCTCCTTTAGAACATAGCGCGTTGCCGGTACGATGCCTTTCTTTGTTGCAAGTCAGGCATCTTGGCTTCCTTGCATTCAGCTGCGCGGTTTCCTACCCCTCCACAATTGAAGCAGGCACTCAATCTGTCTACTCCTTTGCAGTTTCTTGCAACGTGTTCCATCTCTAGACACCGGAAGCAGTGCTGGGTCAGGTCAACTCTGTCAACACTGTATGACATTAGCCTAATCCTTATCCGGCCCTTCCGCAGAATGGGTACTTTGCGCCGCCGGTATCCGACACGTTACCACCACTGTTTCTTCATATCCACGTCGGATGGCAACTTTTGTGTTGCCTGGCAGCACTTGTTCTGTAGCAATGGCAAGACCACTCAGAATCTTCTAAGTTCTTATGTCGCCCTCCAGGTCCCTTACCCTCAGAGCGACCATTTAGAACTTGATGTGAACATTCGCTCCCTTCAATGCAGACTTTAGTACTTTCTTGAAAGCAGCATGATTCTCCTCTTTTACCTGTATCTCCATGTTCCCCTCGTTTTGTCGTATTGATAAGATCTCCGCTATCTCAGGGATTTCCACCTCTGTCCTTACCGACTTCGTAGGTCTGCGTAGGAGATCTGCGTAGGTTGTTGTCGGTCTGACTACTGCTTTTTGGGTTTTGTGTAGGGGTTCCTGCGGCTCAGCGCTTCCCCATTCCATCGGTATTTTGCTGTCTGAAAGGTAGTAATGCCATGCGACCCACCTCCCTTCACACTCTAGAAATTTGTATGCATATTCCGCCTTGCACCCGAATATTTCAGTCTGTAGTGTTCCCAGACATTCTCCATTAACTGTCTATTTTGGTGAATATGTCGATATTTTGAGCCAGCCCGGCTTCGTCCCTGGTGTCCACATACGTCGCATGAAACATGTTGGCAACCTGTTTTTCTTTTCCTCCGGTATCGACTATCAGCCTAGCTTCCGGTGAGGCTGACATCACTTTTCCTGTCCCGATGCCGGTTCTATTCATTAGCTAGGCCATTTGTGAGTGTCTGGTTTCTAGTGTGTCCAGCGTCTTTCCTTCCCTTAGTTCCTTTATATCTATTAGCGCGGCCACATTAGTTGTATCCTCTGCTCTATCCAGGTTAACGAGCGTAGATTAAGTTTGGCTGATTAGATTTATGATTTATATCTATAATTGTAATCAATAATGCTTATACTTTTAATATGTAATATGTTAATATGGAAAATGTTTAAAATGACCAGTGTTAAAGAGCATCTTAATGTATTATCAGGTTATTTGTCTAACCTGGTTGTTGTTAATGAATTCCGAAAATAATTTTGTATTTCAATAATTCTTATTGGATATTAAAAATACATTTATTTTTGGCCCATTGGTTAAAAAATTGTTTTTTTTTGAGGGGGGGAAATTCCGAAAAAATCCAATTTTTTTAATAGTATTTTCTTTTCGATATTCTCGCGCTCCCCGTTTAGTTTTATCAAAGCCCCATAGGGGTGCGCACCCCACGGGTTGAGACACTCTGCTTTGCAGTAAATAATTAGATTACTATACTTACTATTTTATAATCACAGAGCTTTACCATCCTTTAAAGCGAGTGATCAATTTCAAGAAATATGTTTGTAAACTCTTGACCTTTTTGGTCTACTCCTATCCCAAGTTTTATCAAAACAGAACAACCAGGCTCTTTATGGTACTGATTTAAAGTATCTTTTTTCAGAAAAAAAAAGATAGTTCACACAGAGAAAATCGCATTTACAACGATTTTAACAACAAAAATCGATTCGAGAAAATCGATTTTACAACGAATTTACAATGAATTACTTTTATGCTATTTAGTTGCCAATTAATTAAAAATATTTTTTAATACCCATTCATATTTTAGAAATATATAATACAACAGAAATTAGTATAATTAAAATGTATTTAACGTTGAAATATTAGAGAAGATATAATTTAAAAAAGGTGATGTTCAATTAATTATGTTACAGAAATAGACAGTAAACTACCATGACAACTGAATGAGAACTTTTCAGAACAACCGGATCTAATTTATCATTCACGGTCGAAATACATGGCTGTTGAACAATTTTTATCATAAACAATAATTAATTATCAGAGGAATACGAATTTTGTCCTTATACAACATCAAATTATTGTTTTTGTAATAATTAGTTTGTCAAAATGTTTAACTGAAATTTTTTAATTAATAAAATAACATAAAATGATCCAATTACTGTTTATAAATAAATCTGAGGCTGAATCAGTGGTATGACTTCTATTTTTCGTAAAGTAATCAAATAGCAAAATTAAACAAATAATTATTATTTGGTAGAACTTTGTTCAAAACAGTTGTAGACATTTTAACATTATAGTAGTATTGTACTGTGTAGTACAATATTGTATTGTATTGTTATATATTAACATCTGCGTACAATACCGATGCAATTGTAAAATAAATGCAACAAAATTGCTGTTTTAATATTAATACATTTTTAATTTTTGATGAAAGAGAGAAATAATTAAATGAATATATTAAATATTAAATGATGATACGTATCTTGATCGTTAATCAAAAAAATTCCTATAAATTATCATTATTAGGTAGACTTTTATTCGTGTATTCATCAGATTCGGTAGTGATAAACACAATTTTCAGACATAATTACCAGATATTGTTCATCATACTTTACGGATAGAGTGAAACATACAAAACACAATTTATAACAATTTGAATCAAAGCCAAAATAATAAAATTCTGTTAATGATCAGTAATTTCATTTATGTCGGCCAACGGGACAATGGTGTTGCACAGGAGCTCCCTATGGAGTACAGGATTGGCGGTCCCGAACTGGTCACGGTTGTGCTTCTTTTTCGCTGCCTGTAGCGCTGGCAGGAGGCATAATCTTCATTTACGTTTGCCAACGTTGGGTGAAGTGCGATTGGGTGAATCGGATTGTGGGTAAGCTTGCTCTTTCGCAGACTTGCACCGCTCAACATGAGTCAGTCACTTCAGCCCTTGCCAGGGATTATAGCCCGGGAAAGGGCTATAATAACGCTCTTTCTGCTACGTGCAGGCACTGGTATGTTGTATAATGGGTCAGGAAGTACCTGATTCCTGGCCCGGGTTAAATCAGTGGAAGGCGGCTAACTGAAGGAACGTATGCAGGATCAGTGATCGGGGGAACGACTAACCGCCTACCTGCTCAAACCCTGTGACATCTTGATTGGCAAGACTCTATACACGAAAATCTCTACTTCTACACATTCTGTGGCAGAGGGTACACATCCCTCGACCTAGTGAGCCTTTGTCTTGTCCAGAAAAACGAAGAAACAGTGTCGAGTTTACTGTTATAGAAAAGGTGGATCGAACAAACTTTCGACCGAAGAACAGCAGATCCATTCAAAAATGGATCCACGGCAATGAGGATAAAAGAAGGTGATTTCGAAGGTTATTCCTTTTCGGCTCACTCGAGGCGTACGGAAGAAGGGCTTGGAGAGGAAAAAAGAAAGATTATTTGTAGACTATTGAAGACTATTTGTAATGGACTATTTGTAGTAGCAGTTACGATTCACAAACGTTAGACTACTTAATACCAATAAAATTGGTCTTGAAAGTTGAGGTTGCATCCCACGGAACGCTTAACACCTCAAAAAAAGTAATCGTGCGCAGGAATTTGTTGAAATTTTCAGAGGAAGAAATTATAGAGGAACTTCGTTAAAGAGGAGTTGTTGCTTGTAGTCGATTAAACTCACAACGCAATGGAGAAGTTCTACCCTCTGCGTCGCATGTTCCAACTTTCAATAATTCGAGATATCTGGAAAAAATAAACGCTGGATTATATATATCGGATGTACGTCCGTTTATCCCGATTCCTTTGCGATGATTTAATGTCAGAGATTTGGACAAACAGCGGCACGTTGCACGAGGAAACAAATCTGTTTATAGAGAGCCGCACTACATCCTAATGACCCATGCAGGGGTCCACCTGTCGGTGTCAATTTTTATGGGCATCACAGAGTGATGACCATAACAGATTTCGGAATTGTAATAAACAGCTGTTCAAGAGGTTATGACTGTACAGAAATTTAGTTACTTTGAAGCTAGGAAAACTTTACTAGGCAAAACGCCAAGATTACATCTTATGCACAAGTTGCTGCGGCTCCTACAGCTTCCTTTAAACTAGAGAAAATCGTCTCTGAACTGGCCCAGCACTGGTTAGTATGGTCGAACATATCATCAATGAACAATTGAAGAGTCAACCATCCAGAAAAAGTAGCAAAAACCGACACAGAAGAAAGTAAATAATTCTAAAAAAAAAGTTATGTACAGCCTAGCAATGAGCCTTCAATCAGTCGGAAGAAGAACAAAAATGAATTTGAAACATAAAGAAGTCCGAAATCTCAAGAGTTCATGCTAACGTTCAAATTGAGAAATTGATCATTCAGGGAATCAAGAAAGAAGAAAACGTTATGATAATTAAAAAAGAGAGTGTTGGACGAACAATAATGGAGGCCTTTAGATGAGAGGCCAAGCAATTCACCCACTCCACGAACTTTAGCGGGATGTGCATTGTGTCTTGACTCTGATATACTGCTCACCGCACCACCTGGGCAGATATAATCTAAGCGTGACAGCTAAACGTCCTTCGTGATTTACTCCGGTAGATCAGAAGATTCTATCTCGAAGGCCTCCCTGCATTTAAAAATGTTATGTGTCACCTTTCAAACAGTCAAACCACTGGATTAGCGTTGGTCTAAAATTAACACAAAATAAATTCTGGAAGTAAAAAATCATCGCAACTCTTTATTGTATAATTATTATATGATTAATTAAAGATAGCTGTTTCAAATCTTTTTAAAAAGAATTGTGTTTTATCTCAAACCACAAGTTATAACCACTATTTACCACCTCAGTTTTATTAGTACTGCAGTAATAATGTTTATTTAAAACAACAATATGTACTGCATTTACTGCACAAGTTAAAATATATTAGGTCTCGGGTTCGAATCCCGGTCAGGCTTGGTATTTTTACACACGCTACAAATCACATTCATCTCATCCTCTGAAACAATACCTTAGAGTGGTCCCGGAAGTTAAAAAATTTTTTTTTTTTTTTTTAGTTAAAAGTTAAAAAACAAAATATATAGATATATTTTTTTTTTTAAATTTGAATAGGTCAACTTACAACTTAATCCATAGTAAGCTAATTTATGAATTTCTATTAATATTCTAAACTCAAAGAAATAAGATATTCTGGTTATTATATTCTGGATATTTTGATTGTTCTACAAAAAATTTAGAAAAAATGTTACCTCTTAAGTATTATCTACAAGATATTTAAAATAACAAAACTCTATTTTATATAATTATCTAGCTTCAAATTTGTGTTTGTTTTAGAAAGAAGAAGAGATAATAGAAGTTTGTGGGAAGGGTAAGAAAAGCAAACTATCCAGTTCTATCCCACTAATTAATGGAATTTCAAGATGAGGGAGTTTCAAACACTCAGTACATTTCACCCATCCTCTTACTCACTATTCCCGCTATATCCTTTACTACTTGAGTGCATATAAATGAGTTTACCTTCCAATATCTTAAGATACCGACTATAAATTACATCATTATTAGAATTAATTTGGCTTTAAACTTATAGGTATCCGATTTTCTCTATTGTATAACATCAATTTATATATTACGAATTAATTAAATATTTTAAAAACAAATTTTGGGTAATTTTGTCTTTAAAAGTTATTTAATTTTTGTTTACTAAAACTAAGAACAAAAAAAGTAGCGATTAAATGACTATTATTATGTGTTCTAATTAATTATATAGCGAAAAGTAATTTTAAAAAAAATTTCAATTCGCCTTATAGAAAATTTTATAAAATCTGTAAGATTAAAAAGTAAAACATCTTTTTCACTTTATTTTTTAAAAAAATTAAGTAATATAATACTAAAACGATTTTTTCCTGTAAGTAAACTGACCTGTTTTACACGGATTATCATTTACTTCTTCGCTTAATGTTGTAAACGGTGGAAAACCGGTTGTTAATTAGGATTACTCGTACCGATAATACTGGGCATTCTCGGTACCCAATTAATATTGAGAGATGGCATAACCAAAAACGAATGGAAAGTAAAAGGATAATAATATTAATCCAACTCTCTGACTCTGACTAGAGCTGAACAGAGTTTTTACATTATATTAAAATAATTTACGAAGACTTCTTGATAGAATTTCTTTTTTTAATTACCTAATATTTTTCCATTGTTTGACATTATGTTAAATTTTTATTTAAAAAATAAAAAAAACCTCTTATTATATCTTAAACACCCTAAATCACACCAGAAAAGGAAACTCCCCAAATAACAACAATCAGTTGTAATAGCATTACATAAATAGGGAGGATATTTATTATTCATAAAGTTAGACTACTTTTTTGCACTTGTATGTTGATAAAAAAATTAGTAATGAAAATAACCAAAACCAAAAACCAATCGAATAATAAACATCACATAATTTTTCATTTTTCATAATTTTTAATTTTTAACTTCTTAAAGAATTTTTAACTTTTTCTCGAATAAAAACATTTCTAATTATCTTTGTATCATTTTAAATACGTTGATTTGAAACAATCAGTTTAAATTCAGTATTTAATTCTTATTATAACAATATATTCAAAAGGAAAAATTATCAAAATCAACCTGAAAACAAATGTTGTTCAATTAGATACATATATTTATACACACAAATTGTAATTACTATGTGAAATACATGTAAACTGTGATCAATTATTTTATTTTTATTTCCTATTTATTTTTGTTAGTAAAATTATTTTTATTTATACTCAATTCCAATTAACCGGAACCATATGTAAATTTGATTACAATAAACAGATGACATGTAAAGAGGTTTCCATTGAAACATCTCAAGAATTATAAATGCATATAGTTACCCCAGCGAATCTACGAGCTTGTGACGTCACATACTACACCTCATTATATTATTGTTTTCCAAAGCATTATTTTTACCCGTACTTATTACTTTTATTTCATTTTTCGACTTACAGACAATACGGACGACCAAAGAGTTCATTTATGTTGTTGCGTGTTCAATTCTTTCCGCCTGAGTTGACTACATGTATAAAAATTGACTCAGCCTTGTAAACAATAACAATTCCTTAATCAATGACTAACGCTCTGATTGGTATTATGTACAAGCTTATAAAAATTTATACATGCAGTTAGAAATGATGTCTTTCGTCACGATTATATTTAGATCCGTCATTCATAGTACACAATGTGTGTATAAAGGAATAAACTTTAGTCCAGTTTATATCGTGTTCAGTGAAGATATTCAGATAGCGTTTTTGTGCGGTCATATTATTTTATAATTACTCACTGTTTTTCGCAAATATTTTGTAATGTAGTATATTATGATTTATTTTGTTGGTGTGTTATTAATGAGGTTTGTTACGACAGAATTTAAATTCGTAGTTAAGAAAAAAACTTAGGATCAAGCACGTGAAATTATCAATAATGTTTATGATTTTATGAAAAAAGAAGCTCTAAAAGTAGGTAAATTAACTGACGACAAACATAATTGGCATTCAAAAATGCGAAGATAGAAATGCTGCTGCTTCTGGGATATCAAGAACACAGGTTCAACAACTCAGAAGAGTTAAAAAAGGCATTATTCTTCAATCAACATCCCAATGGTGTTCTTTCAGCACGCCGTAAAGGTCTTTCAGCACGACTTTCGAATCCTGTCATTGGACAGGACAGTTTTGATTTAGGTGTAGTTAAAAGAACAGTTAATGAATGTCATTCAAAGAAGAATAAATTACCTGCTTTAAAAAAAAGAACTTCAGTCATCTATTGATTTTAAAGGCAGTGATTCAACTTTAGCTATTATTTTGAAAGAGTTAGGTTTCTAAGGGCGTAAAACTAAAAATAACAGCAAACTTTTAATTGAGAAATCCGATATCAGGTGGAAGAGAATTGAATATTTGCAGGCTATGTACAGAAAATTCAATGTTACAATTATTTATTCGGATGGAACGTACGTTTTAAGTTCGCATTGTTCGACAAAGTCGTGGTCTGATGGTACTGTTGAGGGACTTCAAGTGCCGATTAATAAAAATCATCGTTTAATAGTAGTAATTCATGCTGAAGGAGAAATCGGTTTTATTCCGAACGCATTACTAACTTGGAAGTCAGTTCAAAAAGTAGCGACTAACATGACAACATGAATACAGACAATTTCTTGAAAATTGATTCCAAATCTTACGCCAATGTTGGCAGTAGTTGTTGATAACGACCCTTATCACAATACAGGTATTGATAAAGCCCCAAATTCTAACTGCAGAAAAAAGATATGACGATTGGCTGGAGAAAACCTATATTCTGTATAGTTCAATAATACTGAAACCACAGATATATGAATTAGTAAAGTTACATAAAACTAAAGTACAAAAATATCACTTGGATGAACTTTTGAGAAAAACATGGGCATTCTGTTCTTAGACTCCTACCCCTGCCATCCTAATTTGAATCCGAACGAGATGGTATGGTCAGCCGTAAAAAGGCAAGTGGCGAGTCATAACAAAAAACTTTGTGTTATGACAAACAGCAAATTAATTCCATGAATGAAAATGACTGGAAACCCTATTGTGAAAAAGTAATAAATATTGGAAAAGAGTATGAAAAACTGGAACCACTGATAGATGAAATGACAGAATGTTATATTATACATGTAGTCTCTAATAGTGACACTGAAAATGAAAGTGACAGTGACAGAGATTTGTTTAGCGAGGATGGTGAACTTGCTAGAAGTTTGATTTAGATGAACTGAAGAAAATTCAAGTAATATTTTGTTTAATTTTTAAAATTTAATAATTTAGTACAAATAAAGGTTATAAAAGAATTAATTACGTATTCTTTATAATTACTAAATGTATATATGATAGGTGTCATGTAGTATTGCGAGATGATGAACTAAGATTTTATAGGTGTCATGAAGGTATATGGCGTCGAGGTGCACGGGCCCAGATCGGTCCCTTGCATGTTTTAGATGTGGTGAAGAGGGGCATAAGACAGCAGACTGTAAGGCCCCGGAGAAGTGTGCTACTTGCGGAGGGGTAGGACATAGGACGTGGAGTTGTGTCAAGAAGGTCGATGGTTAGATTTTTACAGATTAATGGAAATAGAAGTGCCGCCTCACATGATTCGGTTGTTGAGATTGCGAGGCGGAAGGATGTTGATTTGATGTTAGTGTCCGAATCGAATTTGAGACGGCTAGAACAGGAGGGTTGGTGGCATGATGTAGCTGGAGGTGCCGCCCTATATCGAGCGAAAGTGAGTGTGCCTTTTGTGAGATATGCTTCGGGCGAAGGTTATGTCTGGTTTGAGACACCAGAAATGATAATTTGTAGTGTATACGTGTCTCCAAATGTGCCAATGGAGGATTTTGAGATATTTCTCGATGGCGTGAGTAGAGTGAGAAGGGCCTCTTGCAAGGAGATTTTAATAGGGGGGGATTTTAACGCTAAAAACGTATTGTAGGGTGGAGAGAGTAGTGACGTGAGAGGTAGAATCTGGAGGAAGTAATGGCGGGGTTGGGGCTCATCTGCCTAAACGAAGGTAAGCTTCCAACCCTGGTCCGGAGTTCTGGATCGTCGTTCATAGGCTTGACGTTTGTTTCACCGAAACCGGCCAGGTCGACTAGAGGTTGGGAGGTGCTTCAGCAGGAAGAGTCGCTTAGTGACCATGAAGTGATCTATTTTGAAATGGGGGCCTCATGGTCACGAAGGGTTGATGTTCAAGTAAGAAGAGTGGTGAGTGCGTTGGACATTGAGAGGGTGCAAGAGCGTTGTACAAGAGCGTTTGGGTCACCTCGGTAACTTTTCGCCGGAGTTTTTAACGGAGGTAATTTCGAAGGATTGCTGTACGGCGCTGGAGAAGGCACGACCGAAGGATAAACGTGTGTTTTGGTGGTCGCCTGAGGTAGCGGCGACTAGCAGGGCCAGTTTTGGTGCAAGGAGGCGTCTGCAGGGAGCAAATCGTGTTCCACTGTGCCAGATGGATGATGGAGAGGAGAGACGTGGAGCATGTTGTTGGTCTGATCATCCCAGATAACGTGGTGGAAACGAAGTTGTTTAATCGGCGGAACTGGGACGCCATTAGTAATATGGTCATTCGTATAATGAGAGCTAAGGCTAGGGAGGAGGTGGAAGATGAGGAGGACGATAGAGGGAACGTCGGAAACGGAGATTTGGGGTTTCTAGATTAGGGGTTGGGTGGACAGCTCTTTTCAGGAGGCGTGGGATGTCGAGGTGACTCACAGCCGATGAGTGAAAGGGGAATCCAGGGGATTTGTTAGGGGGTTAAAATGAAAAGACCAGAGTCCCGGGTGGAGGGTCCGCTAGGGGCTCTCCACTTAGAGACAAGGCATAAAGGAAGACCTGAGTCCCGGGTGGAGGTCTCTCTAGGGGGACTTCCGCTTAGAGGTAAGGCATTAGAAAAAACCCAGTCCCGACCGACTGGGTGGTACCCCGAGCTGGGAACGCATAGCCGGGTCCAGCATGGTTACTCGGGAGGTTAGAGGTAAAGGCACCCTTGGGATTGAGTCGTGCTTCACCGGTCTAGTTCCGGTCCCAAGGGGAAGGGAATGAAAAAAAAGAAAAAAGTATATATGGTAGTTGTTACCGCATATAATTTGATAAGTAATACATCGATTCGATACGTGGAGTTGATGTTTTCAGGCCGAGTAGTAACACGCAGTCTGCTCGTGACGTCACAAGCTCGCACATTGGCTGGATCCTAGTATAAACATGTAAGTATATGTATATATCCAGTACAATCAAGTATATAAAAAAATCAGTTATTTGATTTTGTTTTTTTATTAAAACTGTAACCACTTAGCTTTAATTTTGAATGGACATTAATCATTTTACATTTTATTATAAGGAAGATTTTACTGAATATAGCTGTATTTTAAACGGGATGATTTAAATTCTGAAAATATGTTAAATAAAGTACTAACGGTAACAAAAAGGCGATAAAATATTGTTTTTTTATCAGAAAACTCTTAAATGCAAATTTTGAGAAAATGTGAGTTAATTTATCTGGAAGAAAAAATATATATTTAAGATGAATTATAGTTGCAGTAGCGCGCATTGAATAATCATTATTTTGAATTTTACCCAGACTCCAACGAGGTTGATTCTTTCACGATACAAAAGTTTTTTATTGTATTTTAAAGTAAATTACTAAAAAAAAAAATAATAATACATTTTTGTAATTTATTGCTTTTACTAAATATTTTACGGTTGATTTTATAATATTGTAAATAGTAATTTAAAAATTAAACTTTTTTTTAAATTTTGATCAATAAAATGACTTCTATATAAAATAAATCTTAATTAAAATATTAACCCTTCCTCTGTATTGTGTTTACAACCACTTAGCCGATGCTAAACATAACTATTGTTATTCACGGTTTGACTAAGGTGAACTGAGGTAGATGAGTGAAATATGAGTACATATCTTTTACTCAACTTAAGAAGGATAAATAACATTAGGCCTATCTATATACTCGTATTAAATTATCTTAGAATTCTAGTCGAATTTTATACATAAATATTACTTTCGATAAACCTTTAGAGAGTCGAATGCAAAGTATAAATTTATTCAATATGATCAATTCATGTATAAATAAACTGGTTTTATACTCACATGAAACTTCTTCCCTATTAATCAGAATTAAATTAGTTATTTGATATTATAAACCTATATAAAAAATATGATCTTCCTTAAAAATAAATTCCAAGTGAAGCTTAATATAATTTATCTGTCATAAACAACATAAAAACCCGCATTAATAATTTTCTTAATAAAACATTATTCTATAAAACTAATGTTTACGGAGCTACTATTGATTCGAAAATTAAAATTACCATAATTTTAGAATTATTTTAAGGCAAAGATTTCAAACTTATTTATTTTGTAAATGTTTCTGGTTTCATACCATATTTATTCGCATAAGCCCCGCAGCATTTTTCATGATTTCCTACTTAAAATTTTGGTTTGCGTGTCTTATTCGACTCATAATTATCAAATGTTATTATTTCATGAACGATGTGTTTAAAATCCGAATAAGAAATGCAGCACAGTAACGGATTATTTATTATTTTCGTTTTAATTAATAACTTTTCATTTTACTATAGCCTGTGACACTCCGGATTATATAAAGAAGCTACTGTTAACATTTGGTGGCGATTAGTTCAGCGGTTCTAGAGATTTTTGCTAACTTTTTCCTCTGTATAACAATAGATTTTTTCTGGGCGGAAAAAGCATCGGTGTTATCTAATAATAATAGGGAGATAATATAAAATCTCATTGGTAAACATCAAAAGGATAAATCTAATTGAATTTGAACGATAACCTACCTACACAAGCTAAATTTTTCTTTAATAAAAACATAGTTTAAATTAAGTTATTTGCATTACAAATTACTTAAATTTTATAAACTCCAAGATGATTTAAAATGTTTAATTTTTTTTAGGCTGATGCCTTTATTAGAACATTTTTTGGGACCAGTATATTTATTCAAGTTAAATTTTAACAAAAGTTCAGAGTAAAAGTTAATTATAATGTTTCTACAATATTTTAAAGTACTCATTGAGTTAGAAAAACCACTTACTACGATTAAGATTTTCCAAGATAACTTACTTATGGCTGCTTTTAGTTATTAGAAGAAAGTCAAAATATTTTGAAATTGGCATAACCTTAAATGGAAAACTGTAAGGAGGGTTAATGATCGCTTCTTAGGTTCAATGTTCTGAGATAAACATAGCTCTAACGATCAAAAGAAAAATAGCCTTTTGATAAATTTCTTTTGAAAAGTTTAAGAAAAGTACTAACTACTGTTTGGGAATGAATAGAATTCAAAAATACATCTCGGTTAATCCTTTGCATAATCTAATTAGATTACGATAAACTTAAATGAAATACCTTCAGCGAACTGAAATTTCAAAACTTTTGTTCTTTATTTTTATATATTTGCATACTCAAGAACCATATTAAAAATAAAGAAAAATGTACTCACTGTATATTTATTGAAAAATATATTTTAAAAATGTATCTTTCACAGAATATTACATAAGTAACTTGAAGACGATTAATCTTTACATAAAAATACTTTTCTTTTTTATTGTAATTTGTTTAATATTTTAAGAATAAATGTTAATGAGGAGATTTGTACCAAATTTTCTCGTAGTAGCTACCGAACGTAACATGAGAAGTAAAAAAAGACGTGAACAATGAGAGAGTTTTAAAGTCAGGTTTGGCTGGTATTGAATACACTGGCGGCATAATCATTTTCCACTACTTTTGGGAGGAGAATGAAATGCAGTAATCGCATACAGCAAAGAAGGCACAACTAAAGTCAGTCTGTCTCTATGGTTAGTTGATTGAATTGATACTGATACCATAACTCAAAACCACAACCAACCGAGCTTAATATATGACCATTTGTGTTTTGTCGTGAAACGTCTTTAAAATCACACCGAAACATACGGAAAAAAGAACAAAAATTTATAGCGAAACGAAAAGGTCTTTATTGTCCTGCCTTAATAAGTTCCTATCTATTAATTTCAGAGACATAAATGCGGTGTCAGTTTATAACCTACATGGTCAGCTCGCCGGTACGACTTTGAGTTTGTGGCACTGCCGAGCGGGTTGGCGGGGAGGGGCCACAACACTGATCGGCCAAAACTGGCTCTCTCGCTCATTTCCATTCAGTTTAGCTCACGACTTAGACGTGATAGCGCGGTTATTCGTATGTTTGTGTTTAGAATTTGTCAAGATAGATCGATTTAAGTAGTAATAAGTGTATTTTAGACAGTATTTATGTGTAAAAAATTAACGTAAACACGTAAAAAAGTATAAAAATTTAATATGTCAGCCTCAGCCCGCGCAAAAGCCACCCGGAATTATAAATTATGCATATCGTTGGAAAGGGAGATTATGGGCCATGCACACGTACCTCAATGTCCGGTTCCGAACGAGCGAAATTGTTTCGAGACGTCGCAAATCTGGCACGGCGCTCTCAGTGAAAGACGCTGACGACGCAAGCACCTCTACCGCTGCTTATTATGCCTTATGTTTCTTACTTCTCATATCATAGACCAATGTTGAATAAAATTTTCGTCGAATAGTAATCGAAATAAATATCATTTACTATTTAGTCTCTGTTTTACGTTAAAATTAAATTTAGTACGCAGTCAATGTCTCGTTTTTATTTCAGTCCAATACAGTAAAGTGGCTCGCTGACATACAGGCCGACCAATTTATCTGTAGAGTTGGCCAAATGAAGGAACTAAAATTTTTCATTGGAGACTTTCAGTTTTGTTTAAAAAAAAATACGATGGTGGCTCTCCTATTTAACTCTACAGATAAGTTGGTCGGTCTGTAGCTTGAGGAACTTCATCCAAGGTCTGTAAGTTTTGAGGTTAAACCAACGGCCGTGCCCGCCGACACAGTTCCACCCGATTTTTTTGTGTGTGAGCGCACGAGCGCGTATTGCACATACATACACATTCTTGATGACTGACTTTTATAATAGACTGTGTGAGTGTATAATATGTTTGCTGGTAATATACAAAACATTTATTAAACTGGAACATTTTTGAAGGTTTATAGAAAGTGTTTGCAATTAATTTTGTTTATGGAAAGTGTTTACAATTTTCTTATTTTAAGTCAAACATTTTATTTATTAATAATTTTGAGAAATTTTAATTATAAATGTGCTTTTTAATGCAGGCAAAGTGCTTAGTTAGGTAAGTACTTTAAAATTTAAAAAAAATTAAATCAATTAATTAAAGTTAAATATAACATTCAGTTATTGAAATTTTATTTATTGAATAAAATTCAACAAATAAAACTCTCTACTGCTATATATCGAATGAACACATTAAATCTGTGATTTATTTAATGAAATTTCAAGTTATACTGAATATTATTAAACTTCTCTGATCTATTTGTAATTGCTAAATTTTATTTTTCATTATGTATTCCTATTATACGTGTTTTTTTTTTTAATATGATATTTTTTTTTTTTTGTCTTCAGTCATTTGACTGGTTTGATGCAGCTCTCCAAGATTCCCTATCTAGTGCTAGTCGTTTCATTTCAGTATACCCTCTACATCCTACATCCCCAACAATTTGTTTTACATACTCCAAATGTGGCCTGCCTACACAATTTTTTCCTTCTACCTGTCCTTCCAATATTAAAGTGACTATTCCAGGATGCCTTAGTATGTGGCCTATAAGTCTGTCTCTTCTTTTAACTATATTTTTCCAAATGCTTCTTTCTTCATCTATTTGCCGCAATACCTCTTCATTTGTCACTTTATCCACCCACCTGATTTTTAACATTCTCCTATAGCACCACATTTCAAAAGCTTCTAATCTTTTCTTCTCAGATACTCCGATTGTCCAAGTTTCACTTCCATATAAAGCGACACTCCAAACATACACTTTCAAAAATCTTTTCCTGACGTTTAAATTAATTTTTGATGTAAACAAATTATATTTCTTACTGAAGGCTCGTATAGCTTGTGCTATTCGGCATTTTATATCGCTCCTGCTTCGTCCATCTTTAGTAATTTTACTTCCCAAATAACAAAATTCTTCTACCTCCATAATCTTTTCTCCTCCTATTTTCACATTCAGCGGTCCATCTTTGTTATTTCTACTACATTTCATTACTTTTGTTTTGTTCTTGTTTATTTTCATGCGATAGTTCTTGCGTAGGACTTCATCTATGCCGTTCATTGTTTCTTCTAAATCCTTTTTACTCTCGGCTAGAATTACTATATCATCAGCAAATCGTAGCATCTTTATCTTTTCACCTTGTACTGTTACTCCGAATCTAAATTGTTCTTTAACATCATTAACTGCTAGTTCCATGTAAAGATTAAAAAGTAACGGAGATAGGGAACATCCTTGTCGGACTCCCTTTCTTATTAGGGCTTCTTTCTTATGTTCTTCAATTGTTATTGTTGCTGTTTGGTTCCTGTACATGTTAGCAATTGTTCTTCTATCTCTGTATTTGAACCCTAATTTTTTTTAAATGCTGAACATTTTATTCCAGTCTACGTTATCAAAAGCCTTTTCTAGGTCTATAAACGCCAAGTATGTTGGTTTGTTTTTCTTTAATCTTCCTTCTACTATTAATCTGAGGCCTAAAATTGCTTCCCTTGTCCCTATACTTTTCCTGAAACCAAATTGGTCTTCTCCTAACACTTCTTCCACTCTCCTCTCAATTCTTCTGTATAAAATTCTAGTTAAGATTTTTGATGCATGACTAATTAAACTAATTGTTCTGTATTCTTCACATTTATCTGCCCCTGCTTTCTTTGGTATCATAACTATAACACTTTTTTTGAAGTCTGATGGAAATTCCCCATTTTCATAAATATTACACACCAGTTTGTATAATCTATCAATCGCTTCCTCACCTGCACTGCGCAGTAATTCTACAGGTATTCCGTCTATTCCAGGAGCCTTTCTGCCATTTAAATCTTTTAATGCTCTCTTAAATTCAGATCTCAGTATTGTTTCTCCCATTTCATCCTCTTCAACTTCCTCTTCTTCCTCTATAACACCATTTTCTAATTCATTTCCTCCATATAACTCTTCAATATATTCCACCCATCTATCGACTTTACCTTTCGTATTATATATTGGTGTACCATCTTTGTTTAACACATTATTAGATTTTATTTTATGTACCCCAAAATTTTCCTTAACTTTCCTGTATGCTCCATCTATTTTACCAATGTTCATTTCTCTTTCCACTTCTGAACACTTTTCTTTAATCCACTCTTCTTTCACCAGTTTGCACTTCCTGTTTATAGCATTTCTTAATTTCCGATAGTTCCTTTTACTTTCTTCATCACTAGCATTCTTATATTTTCTACGTTCATCCATCAGCTGCAATATATCGTCTGAAACCCAAGGTTTTCTACCGGTTCTCTTTATTCCGCCTAAGTTTGCTTCTGCTGATTTAAGAATTTCCTTTTTAACATTTTCCCATTCTTCTTCTACATTTTCTACCTTATCTTTTTTACTCAGACCTCTTGCGATGTCCTCCTCAAAAATCTTCTTTACCTCCTCTTCCTCAAGCTTCTCTAAATTCCACCGATTCATCTGACACCTTTTCTTCAGGTTTTTAAACCCCAATCTACATTTCATTATCACCAAATTATGGTCGCTATCAATGTCTGCTCCAGGGTAAGTTTTGCAGTTAACGAGTTGATTTCTAAATCTTTGCTTAACCATGATATAATCTATCTGATACCTTGCAGTATCGCCTGGCTTTTTCCAAGTGTATATTCTTCTATTATGATTTTTAAATTGGGTGTTGGCAATTACTAAATTATACTTCGTGCAAAATTCTATAAGTCGGTCCCCTCTTTCATTCCTTTTGCCCAGCCCGTATTCACCCACTATATTTCCTTCCTTGCCTTTTCCAATGCTTGCATTCCAATCTCCAACTATTATTAAATTTTCATCTCCTTTTACGTGTTTAATTGCTTCATCAATCTCTTCGTATACACACTCTACCTCATCATCATCATGGGCGCTTGTAGGCATATAGACGTTAACAATCGTTGTCGGTTTAGGTTTTGATTTTATCCTTATTACAATGATTCTATCGCTATGCCCTTTGAAATACTCCACTCTCCTCCCTATCTTCTTGTTCATCACGAAACCTACTCCTGCCTGCCCATTATTTGACGCTGAGTTAATTACTCTAAAATCACCTGACCAAAAGTCGCCTTCTTCTTCCCACCGAACCTCACTAATTCCTACTATATCCACATTTGTCCTACCCATTTTCCTTTTTAAATTTTCTAGCCTACCAACCTTTTTCAAGCTTCTAGCATTCCACGCTCCGACTCGTAGAATGTTATTGTTTAATTTTCTGTTGACCCCTTCCTTAGTAATCCCCACCCGGAGATCCGAACGGGGGACTATTTTACCTCCGGAATATTTTACCAAGGAAGGCGCCTCCATTATTGCTTAGTGAAAATGCAGAGAGCCACATTTTCTTGGAAAAAAAGCAGCTGTAGTTTTTCATTGCTTTCAGCTGCGCAGTACTCAGAGGACTGAGTGATGTTGATACGGCCGTTTAAGTCGTCCTGACTCACGCCCCTAACAACTACTGAAAGAGCTGCTGCCCTCTTTCAGGAATCATTCCTTAGTCTGGCTCTCAACAGATAGCTCTCCGATATGGTTGCACCTTCGGTCCAGCTACTCTGTATCCCTGAGCACTCAAGCCCCCTCACCAACGGCAAGGTCTCATGATTCATAGAGGAGGTAATATGATATATGAAATTAAAATGTTTTGTATACATTGGTGCTTGGAAATGGTACTGACAAAATTTTATAAAACTTCTTTTAGTCATTTCAGTAAAATTTTTTAACTTTTATTTCCGCATTTTAATTTTATATTCATCTACTTTATTATAAATACTTCTGTCGGATGTAATTTTAGCATTTATCTTATTTAATCATTATGAATTATTTTGTAGGATATTAGTATAACTGTGCTGTGTTTTATTTTTGTATTTGCGATTTTCTTGTATTTGTAATAAAACGTTTTACAATGTTATAATGTTACAATGTTAAATTTAAAATATTTTTTTAAAAATAATGATAGGCAATGGTAATTTTTTTTAAATATACTTGTAATTTTTTTAAGTATTAGTACACTCTTGACTATCGCACCAACTTCGGTCCATCTGTACCTTCTTGATTCACTGAGAATGTACAGACAAATTTCCTGAATAAATCTGAAATATTCTTATACCAGAAAGGAAATAAACGTATATATACATATATATGTTTACCTCAAATTATATTTACAACCGGTTTCGTAGATAAGAAACCAAAGTAAATTTCACGACAATAATCAAATTATAAAGGAATTTTCATTGAAACACCGTAATTGAATTATAAACACAAATATTAAATCAAAAGTTGCATAAAAATTGATAAATTCCACATAAAAATGAACTAGAAGTCATAATAATGTCCAGTACTAAGAATAAAACCACAACATAAAAATAAAAAAAGTAACATAGGAACAAATAACATAAGAAATATAAATGGTCATAAACATAAACTTAAATATTTTCATGATGCACAACTTAAGAAGAGAGGCTCGGTCCTGAGGATCACTTAGGTTCCTAGGTACTGCTTTAACCGCTTTATAGCTTCCCTACAACCGCCTTACAGCTTCCCCATTGTCTAAGAGGTTAATACTGTAGCTAAATAGTTTGCGTGGTCGTTAAGTTTTATATTGTACTTAGTTACAAATAGATCGACATCCTCTCGAACACATATTAACTCTAAGAACTTGTTAATTTCGTTGATCCGTACGATCCGTGGCGCCTGTGTAATGCATCTCACAAATTTATTCTCTATACCGCTGGTACTCACCGTACCTCACAGTTGGATTCCAAATGACCAAACTAGTTTTAGAATTGCTCTGTTCAAAATTGGCTCCTTAGATAGGGATATTGTGATTTCCTACCTAATAACCAGTATAGTTCCTTAAATTTGATATCTAGCTGTTTCTTTTTTCCTTAGTGTGAACCATCCATATTAAATGACAATCTAGATGAATACCTAAATACCGTACACTTTCAGCTCACGGGATGTAACCACAATCTAAATGGATTCCTGGGCAGTTACCTCTTCTCATTGCGATTGTCGTGTGAGTCGAATTTGCTTTGAATGATCTTTATTTTCCATTTCTTCAAATAGTTGACTAGATGAAAGTCTAACCCAGATTGCAATTTAGTTGAGGCTTGAATTCGATCATCATCGACAGCCATGATTGCCATGTCGTCGGCAAAAGACGCAATAGTGGTATTGTCTGTGACTGGAAGGTCGCAGTGAAGGTGGCGTAGAGGATAGACCATCCCAACATTGAGACCTGAAAAACAGCCGAGGAAATAACAAGGAATTCAGATAACTCCTCATTGTATTTAATCTGGGAGAAATGTTCGTCCAAGTAATTACGCAATCTTAAATAAAAAGGTAAATTTGTTTTTAGATTATATAACAGATCAGCAGTCAGACATTATCGAATGTTTGCTGTATACCTAGAAAACAGCGGAGCAGAATTTTTCTCCTCAAGTATTTGGAAACAACATGAATGATCCTGTGTATCAGTTCATTGGTGGAGTTACCAACGAAGAAACCGAACTGGTGAACAGGGGTAACTAATCACTTTTCTAATACAAGCCACAATTTCTGAAGGAATAAACTTTAGATATAGTAAGCAGTAGGTTTATTGGTATACAAGGACGCGTCATACACTGACTTTCCCGGCTTGGGTACCATCACTACTTGAGAAACTTCCACTCCAATGGGTAACATGTTGTACAAAGGATATCATTCAACCGTTGAGTATTATAGATTACGGCCATAGATGGGAGTATAACAAGGATATATCCGGTCATATATGTAGTCATATATCCGGTCGGATAATCTATATCAGCACAGAATCTTTCAACTCAATGAACAAAATCAGTTCATTTTCGATCCAGCTCCTGTAATACTCCTAGTCTGTCCTGTTGTGTATAATAGGGGATTTCTTCTTTCTAATTACCACCATGCTTATAGTGAGCAGGACTGGAGAATGATCAGACATTGAGTCGTACCTAATCCTTACGGAAATGTACACAGACGTTTTGCCGGATGGAATGGGATGGTATATAGGTTGGGAACTAGTCATATTCAACGGCCAGTTTGTAGGCTGTTATCCGGAGATCATATTGAGATGCATGTATATGATGCAATCCTTTAAAGTTTGACATCTAGTTATTATAAGTATGAGCCCCAATGAACGTGTTTAGAATTCCAGTCCCCACCCGCGATGAAGAACGAACCGAGTGTTGCAATATACTGAAAAAATAATTAACTCGAGATTATACGGTGAGAAAGACAGTAGACTGCTGATAGCACGAGAGGAAAGCCAGATTAAAATTTCAATCTAGATCGCTTGGTTATGATCACGGGTAAAATTCGGCAATTCATGGTGTCTTATCTTATTCTTTATAAGCAGCGCAGTGACTTCATGAGCTCAATCGTCCGGATGGTGAGTCATATATATTTAGTCATCGCTAGGATGAATATAGTTCCGATCAAGGAAGTGAGTTTCACAGAGGAGGATAACATCTCACGATTCTGTGGTGGTAAACGTTTCTAATTCTTGTCTGCGGATAGCAAGACCATTGATATTCCAGATAGATATCCTAGGAAACGAGGTCACTAACAGAGTTTGCCAATCACGTTTCAGAGTAAGACTATCAGGTTATCATTTCTTGAACTAGAAATTCTATATTTCTGTAATCTTTCCTTGGGACCTTCACGGGTATTACACCCCACAACCGCGGTATAAGATCAGAGATTATTGTTTGATTGGGCGTTTTGATTTCTGGACCTCTTTCAAGTTAAAGAAGGGAAATTGTTATAACCTAGATTAAACGAAGTCGATTGTCTGTCCCTAAGCTCTTGTATACTCTTGCACCTCCCTTGGAATGTAACACTTTCTTCCTCTGTTTCCCTTCCAGAATCTCCTTATAGCCTCGACAACCTCTGTAATTATAAAGGCCATTCTTTTTCCAGCTATTAGCTGGATGGTCTCAGTGACAAAGTACACAAACAGCAGGAGTACTTCGATCCTTTCTAGGACCGCAGTCTTGTGTCACTCTGAACACTTGACACACCGGATGGGTCGAATGCGGTTATTTTACCTATGTCCTTGTCTTGACATCTCGATTGCATCTCTTCTGAGTGTCTCAAATGTGACGCTACAGTTTGCGATTTCTCATATTTGAATATCTCTTTGTTGTTCTCATTACGCTCAAGGTTTATGAAAAAATAAGTCAATGCATACACGATGTGTGTTTTGACACACGATTACGGGGGTTTACCTTATGTCATTATTCTTCAATTTCATTCTTGATAATGTCGGTTGGAATTGAATAATCTTGTTTCCTCAGAATCACCCAAAATGCACGGTCGTCCTTTCTCGTGAATGTGTGTTCGATTAGTTTGTGTTCACGGGCTAACTGTGCTACTTTTTTAGAGATGTCTATACGCTTTTCGGCATCAAATATAATTATTTATCACTGACAATTTTAACATAGAAGTCGCTTTTGGACCCAACCGACGCTATTAGTTCGTAGAGTCTCAACACATCCGGAATCATATAGAAGATCCTTCCTTTTTCTTTCCTCCATTTGCAAGACCTCATAGCTGTTCGACAAAATTAAGTAATTTTTGACGTCACTGATAATCTGCATCGATCTCGGCTTGCGCAGTACTGGAACTGTTTACCATGACTGAGATGCTGATTGATATTCTAAATCCTCAACGTTACCTTCACCGTCCTAGTCATTCAGTTCGCTCACAAAATTGTTTGAATGAGCTTACACCCCGATAACTTCCTAGGATCTCTATTTAAAGTTGAGAAAAATCCAATATTTCTAACAGACTTCGTTCCAACAGGCGTAATATCAATTGTATCAATTCGATCATTTGACAACTGATCCCTGTTTATGTTACACCAGGTTGAGTGTTACCTACAAACTAAAAAAAAAATAAAATCTTATTTCTAAGTAAAATTAATTTCAATAATACCATTCCAAGCAAAACACAATTTTCTACGAATAATATAATATACTAAAATATTTTTCATTATTTATTGTTATTTAATATTTACTTATTCATGTTTTTTTTTTATTTCTAAATTCTAAAAAAAAAAAAAAATTATTTTGTATCAATTAAATGTGAATCAGATAAAACTTACACATGAAGTATGTCTATAAGTCTTTTGAGGTCCAGGCTTCGTCCATTCCTGTGGAATATGGTCAATTAATTTTACGTTATTTGACTACTACCGCCACTTCTGTTATTATTTTATCAGGCTAGATTTTATAGTTCTAGCTATTTATTTATTTATTTTTTTAAATTACATTCATAATTTTTCATACAATAATTACATGAATTTTCTTAAATGACAAAAATATTAAAGTTGAATTACTGCCCATAGAGGCAGTATTGATGTCTTTTTATATAAAATAATTTTTCTTTCAAATAAATATATTTTTAGTATATCCAATTTCTGTAAAGAGAAAGCAATTTCGAAGCAATCTCATGTTAAAATTACTTATAATTGTATTTTTAAATACATAAATTAATAAGAAAATAGATAAACAAAAAAATTTTTTTCATTATTACCTATTTAATGTTAGAGGAAGCGTTCAAATTGTCATCATTCTACCTTTATTAATTTATAAAAGTAACTTCCCTCCGAATTAAATATTCTTTTATAATTACGTTCAGTATTAAATTAAGTGAGTTTCCATTTCGCAGCTTGATGCGGTTCAGGTCAATTGGATTTTAAGAAAACACTATGTAGTTAACGATTCTCCAGAACAAAAAATTGCAAGGCGATGTATCATAAAAACATGGCAGCAATTCAGTTATTCCTTGGCATCGTAACTAATCAGGAAAGATTTGATAATACTCGAAGAGCATATTGAGAAAATGCAACATTTTGCTGCCAAATATAGAGAAGGCCAGTGTAAAATATAAGGTTATTTATTACATCGAGAAGAACATCTGTTAACATCTGAAGTCATTAATCGTCTAACAAAAGCCTTTTTTATTGAAGAAGTAAGCTCCAAACATTTTTTTTTTGTAACCCCACACAAAATATGGATTCCAGGTTATATTACTTATTTATTTCATAATACCTCGAGGTTTTTCATTAGGCCAATAAACATAGTTATCAGGTTTACTAACCAATCAATTTGCTGAAGAAACAAAGATTTCATACAAATAATATATTCCTTTAAAACATCCATCCTTCTATTAAAATCATATTTACGTGATATATGAAATAATCTTCATCGATAATAAACTTAAAATCATTTGGAATTTTTCAGTAGTTGCAATCAAGCCTTTTGACTGATATTTGGAAGCTATTATTATGTATTTTCTAAAATACATCTAGTTATAACCCCATCTGAAGGAAATTGTTGACGGACTGGTATCGGAGAATTGGAAAACCTATATGGCATTTTTTGAGGATACAGTGGCATACCCATATTATTCCTACACCATCACTGAAGCATAAAATCTCGTTCTTCTTTGATGCAAATTAAACACCGTTATTCTTAGTACAATTAAAAAATTAAAGTTAAACTATTAGATAGTAACTACATTAGTTGGCTATGGTTTGCAAATCCAAAATGTCTGACTTGTTTCGTAATTTTAAGGAGACTATAATTCAGTTACCCCATTCATATTATTTATCTAATATGCATGTTTACACAAATATCTGTTTTTAAGGATTCAAATTAAAATGACGACAATAACACTAAAACGGCCAAAATTTTGATCGTTAATAAGAAAATTCATCTTTTATCCTCAGTAAAAAATAATTTATCGAATAACGACAAAATATTGAAAATATGTTTTGTTAGGTAACGATTTTTGTTAGATTAGATTTATTGTTATTAGGATAAATAATAATGTCTTAAAAGGAATGATATCTTAAGTAGGATTTGGATTAATTTGGATGACTACAGAATAAAAGAAAGTACTCACATTTTAAAGGAAAATTCATAAATCGCTTCGATAAAATATAAACTGAATATCTTAAAATTTTATATAACTCACTTCCCCAAAAAACATCGATAAATAAATAAATAAAAATAGTAATAATAAAAATTATATTTTAATCTTTTGTTTATTTTACTTTAAATATTTATTAAAGAATGGTTGAATATATAAAAGGAATAATTAACAATTTAACAAATTAGACCATTCTGTTGAACAATGAATTTATTCTACATTCACGGAATAAATATGTCTTTCAGTTACTGTATTTGAGATAATTCAAATTTCTTATAATGACTGATGGTGAATCAATCAATAACTTACAAATATAATGAATAAACCGTATCTAAGTTTTAAGAAAATATTATAAATATTAAAAATTGTTTTCTTCTCTTTGTAAAAAGTAGATTTAAACGCTTTTATAAAAATATATCCAGTACTTTTTAACAAGTAACGAAAAATAAGCTACGTACTGGTATAAAATAATAGTCTAGTTAATTAAATGTATAATACAAAAGTGGTTTGACAAACAATTGTCAAAATATTTGCCTAAACCAGGGAAAAAAATCGTTTGACGCACACATTACAAATAAGAGTTTCCCATAAAGATAACTTGAATTACACATTAAAAAAGCTTATATATATATATATATATATATATATATATATATATATATATATATATATATACACACGAGTACGTATATATTTTCTTTTCCTAAAACGGAACATTTATCGCTGACATTATAATTTTACTTTCCAACAAAAAATTCCCTGTTCCTTCTATTTGCTGAAAACTTTTTAAATGATAAAAATCGGAAATAATTTTTTCTTACTTTTATTTTTTATTTTTTTTTTAATATGGTCTCAGTTTCATGACATTCCCATTTTAAAGGTGTAATAAAAAAATCCTTAGATATATTAATTATTTTGATGTTGGTAATTAGTTTCAAAGCCGTTATTAAAAGAAGTTGAAAATACATTTAATGGTTTCAATTTATATTTGTACACTGATACTGATGTATCATTTAACAAAAAATAACAATAAATGATCAAAGTAGAATTCTGGGTTTTTAATAACAAAACATTCGTAACTATATCTGCTGGCGGGAGGAATTAATTTGAATAAATAAGTGTACGTATACTCGCCTTGTTTACCTACACAGTATTTTTTGTATTAATTTGTACGGTACGGAAGAAAAATAAGTATAATTTTTAAAAGCAGTCTGAGATATTATCAGTAATAGGGAAAAATTATAAGAAACTTTATAGTTATATCTCATAAATTATGGCTTCTTTGTTTTGCAGCTGCACAATTCATTTCATTTAACAATTTTTTGGGTGAAAATAGCTATATACTGCTATAAAAATTACAAGATAACTGATATTAATTGTGTCATGTAAAATACCACAAGAGAAAAATGAACTTTTAAACAATGTTAAAAAATATTCTAATTATTACATTTTATATAATGTTTAAAATATGTGAACAAACTGGTAATAGAAGTAAAAAAAAAACAGAACATATGAATACATAAAGATCGCAGAAAAACGTATATACGGTAACGAAAGTATTTTTTATTAAAAATATTTGTTGCAGAGTGACATAATACGTATTCTGAAAAATACATTGAACGATGAGAAATTATTTATCAATATATAGCTTAACATTGTTCAGATTAAAAAGATTTTAATATGGAAATTTTCTATAGTTAAATTAATTCATTACAGGGTTGCTCATATATTGCTAAAAAAAAAAAAAGGTTGCTCATGTATGCCGGCCGCCGTGGCGCGAGTGGTAGCCTCTCGGCCTTTCATCCGGAGGTCCCGGGTTCGAATCCCGGTCAGGCATGGCATTTTCACACACGCTACATATAATCCTCTGAAGCATGCCTGACGGTGGACCCGGAGCTTAAACAAAAAAAAAAAAAAGGTTGCTCAGTAAAAAATAGTAATTTGTACAAAACCAAAGGGATAATTTCAAATTAACAGAAAATTTAAGAAGAACATTAAACTACAAACTTGAAGAAACAAATTAAAAACAAAAAGAAGAAGATATATGGTACGATATTTATTGAGGAGAAGAAGGACAGGTGGTTTCTTCTGTGTTATATCAACAAGGAATTGATTTGCTTCCGCCAGCAAAGCTAGAAATTTCAAAAACCAGTACAGTTCACTTGAGATGAGAAACGTAGAAAAGCTTCGTACACAATATAAACAATAAATGTTTTTTTTATCATAACTCCATACTTTTATCTTTTACTTTGTAAAATCATTGTGAAAGGAAGTAATTCAAAACATTATATTACGCATTTTACGAATAACATTTTATAACAAAAGTGTTGCAAGATTTTTTTTAAAAGTATTAGGACACATTAAAAATTTTATTATTTTTGTCGTTAAACATAAGAAAGTAGTCTGCTTGCTAATAACTAAATCAAAATAAATCAGAAAATGTGAATTGAAATACTATTATTTTATGATACATTTACGATAACAAATAAAAATAAAAGATTTTTTGTTGAGATAAATTTTTTGGAAAATTTCGACTATTATCTTCTTAATGATTAGCGGATAGTGCCATGGATGAATCTTTTAAAGCCTACATAGATTTTCATATAAATCTTGATGTTACGCAATTAAATCTGTAAGGTTCAATGTAACTTCCTGTACATAGAAATCTATCTATGTTTTGATAAGTTGACCATTTCTCACACTAATTAAGACGATAAGCCGCGGTGAAACAGTGTAATAATTTATTAATATTATTATTATTGAGGTGTATATATATATATAAAAGTATTAGGACACATTAAAAATTTTATTATTTTTGTCGTTAAACATAAGAAAGTAGTCTGCTTGCTAATAACTAAATCAAAATAAATCAGAAAATGTGAATTGAAATACTAATATTTTATGATACATTTACGATAACAAATAAAAATAAAAGATTTTTTGTTGAGATAAATTTTATATATATATTTTTATATATATATATATATATATATATATATATAGAGTGATTCAAAGAAACGGGAAATTTTAAAAATTAAATAACGTTAATGAACATTTTTTTTTAGAAAATGAATTTTATTTCATGTAATTGTACAAATGTTGCCATTTTAGGATACATACATTTTACTTTATTTTTTAAAGATGACATCTTCCAGGTGACCTCCTCTTCTACGTAAACACTCACGAAGTCTCTTCGTTAAATTGTTTATGGTTTGACTTAACATCTCAACTGGAATTTCCACAATTGCTTCTCGGATCTTTGCCTTCAGTTCTTCCGTTGTAGCAGGTCTACTGTGGAACACTTTGCTTTTAAGATAACCCCACAAAAAGTAATTGCAAGCTGAGAGATCAGGGGCTCTGGGAGGCCATCTAATGTCACCATTTCGTAAAACGACACGTTGTCCAAACTCCTCGTTATCTTCAGAAGCATTACATTACAGAATTGTGCTCGCACAACTGGATCGTTCGGTTTCAGTTCCTGGACGATCTGCAACTTGTATGGATGGAATTGCAAGTCCTTCACTAACATTCTTCGAACACTTGAACTATGCAATTGTAAAGATGCTGAGAGACGACGGATTGACCGATGTGGACTTCGTGTGACAGCATCTTGTAAAGCTTGAACATTCTGTGGTGACCGGACGGTTCGCTCACAACCTGGAGGTTTCTTTTTCATTGCCGAACCAGTTTCTTTAAAATTAGATATCCATGTTTTAATTGCATGTGCTGATGGAACACGGTCGTGCCGCCCCAGATTAAAATGACGGCGAAATTTTCTACGCGCTCCCTCCACACTGTTATTGTTTTTGTAAAACGCTTTAATAGCAAATGCACGTTGCGCCCCACTCCAAGGATCCATGACAACTAAATGGCAGGTTAGGTTAGAGAGGCATTAACCCACCGGGTTGGTCTAGTAGTGAACGGATCTTCCCAAATCAGCTGATTTGGAAAGTAGAGAGTTCCAGCGTTCAAGTCCTAGTAAAGCCAGCAATTTTTACACGAACTTGAATACTAGATCGTGGATACCGGTGTTCTTTGGTGGTTGGGTTTCAATTAACCACACATCTCAGTTATGGTCGAACTGAGAACGTACAAGCCTACACTTCATTCACACTCATACATATCATCCTCATTCATCCTCTGAAGCATTATCTAAACGGTAATTACCGGAGGCTAAACAGGAAAAAACAAAGGTTAGAGAGGCTGGCGCCACTTATCAAGTAGTACCAATCGCCCACGGCTACCAACACAACTTTCAAAATTTTCCGTTTCGTTGAATCGCCCTTTATATAGTGTTACAAAAGAAAGAGAAAGAAATTAAGGGTGTGTCCTGTGAAATTAAAGAAGAAGGTTTATTTAACTGGATCCGAAAACGCTTCGTTTTCGAGTTATGACTTGCAAAATACGCCAAACTAATTTCTACCCGTGGGTAAAATAAAACCATCTGAAGTTCTTTAAAAAAAATTAAGACAAATATTTGAAGGTTTCTTATTGTTTTTCACCTCAATAATTGGTTAAGAAAAGTTAGGAACTGTGACTTAAGCAATATTTTTTTTATAAAATTATTTTATTGTAAAAAACAAAAGTTTAAGTCGCAAATCCAATTTTTTTAAATTTATCTTACGGTAACTTAGTTAGCCTACAATAAAAAAAAATTATAGAATGTAATTTTGAGAAAATCTATGTATGTCACTTAACATAAAGAAGATTTTCAGAGATTTAACTATAATAAAAACAAAATATCTTAAAAACGTGATAGAAAAACAATACAGACCAATGAAAAGTTACCCCCTCATTTCAAAATACTTACAATACTTTATTTTTTAATTACAATTATTACAAGAAATTATTATTATATTACGAGGGGAAAGCGTTTAGCATGAGAGGGTTCCAAATAGAATTCGATATGGGCACCAGATTTTGCTCGAGCCGGCCAGAAATCGCGTCAACTGATTGCACCAGGAACTCTTGTGGAATGGAAGACATACGTATTCACCGTTCAAGATGTTGCAAATCCTTTGGTTTGGTACAGTAGACTCGAAAAAAAGCTCGAAAAACCAGCTCGAAAAAAAGTCACAGGTGTTAAGTCAGAACTCCTAGCTTACTCATACGGACCACGATGACCCAACTACCTGCCGAGAAACCAAGCATTCAGCCGTTCACAAACAACAGTGCAAAATGTGGAGAGACGCCATCTTGTATGGAAATCAAATATTCAGCATTCTCCTAAGCACTGATAACTGGCCAGATTTCATCTTGCTGCATGATAAGGTATAATTTTTTGTATTGTGAAGAATGAATGGACTCACAATCCTGTCCGAAGTACAATCCTGTCCTGTGCTCGGTATGGTTTGGGCACCACACCACACCGAGCTGATTCTCTATTTTTTCACAAATAACTGGAGGGAAATTGCTCCCTCCAAATTATTGCTGTTACCCAATAGTGGAAGTTGTGAGGTTCACAAACCTTCAGACGTGAAATACCGCCTCATCACCGTAGAGTATATTTCCGACCAATCTTCATATCAAGCCAGCATAATAATCTCCGTAAACTCCATGCGAAAGTTACAGTCTTCAGCGGAATGTATTGGTAGTATTGCGGTTTTTAAGCTGGTCATTCCTCAGCACAGTTCGTATTGTGTGTAAGGAAAGCCCACTTTCCCTTGCTCCTTGTCAAATTGACTTTGTTGGGATCATAAGATGGATGAGTCGTGGTCCGTATGAATGACAAGCTACGAATTTTGACTAAATTTTGCTTTTTTCTTTGGGTTTGAGTAAAGGAGCAAGTCTATTGTGCCAAACCAAAGACTTCGGAAGAACTTGAAGGGCGAATACGAGAAGTTATTTCCTCCATTCCTGGAGAAATTCCAGGAAGAGTTCCTGAAGAAATTAGTTGATGCGATATGTTGCTCATATCTAGTTTTAAATAGAACCTTTTTTCATTTTTTAATAATAATAATAACAATAATATATAATAAATATTATTATATAATAAAAATATTATATAGTTGTTTTAAGAGTGCTCTGGAGGGATAGAAATTTAAAATAATGAATTACCTAATATAATTATCCTCAGCTTAGTTCTAACCAAAACTTCTTTAATTTCCAACATTAATATAGCTAATGATATAACATAAACTCTTAAATATAAGGTCAAATTAAATTTTTGTATTATGTATTTGATAAATATCAGAACTCCTTTTTTTCTCTCTACTCCCCTGGGCCGTTCCAACTGTTTGGTATTATGCCACCCAAAGAAGTGTCTGTTTACTCTAACGAGCCTCCCCACCTACCGGCTGGAAATCCGACATGGCAGGTCGGCTCGCCGGTCAGCTCTTTTAAGTTATTTTTTTCCCCTTTTGACACCACGCCCGAACATTTCTGTCGAGACGCGATGTCAGGTCTTTTCTCATTTTTCTTTTGGTGTCCTAGTAGCCCCTGGAGTCCCCAGTGGATCTTAATATATCAGAACTCTTAAAATATCAGAACTCTTAATAAAATTAAATGTAGCAAATTGAAAAGTACATTTGATACGTAAAACGTGGTCCAGTTAATTTTAATTTTGGTGTTTATTCGTAGTTACACTGTAAACGTAATTTTACTACCACTCAAAAAAGGCTGATATTCCTAATTATGCCAAACGTATTTTTTTTTTTAGTGAAAATATTTAATCTCTACAATGTTGACAATCTATATCTAACCCCATTTTTTCAGCTTGTATAAAATAATATTTATTTGTAATAATTTTTTTTTAATTTAACTTCTGATTACGCGTTTTTGTGAGACATAGATCAATTTATTTACATATGTATAAATTATTTATATATGTTGGAAACACTGAAAAAAGGGAATTTTCCAGATTGTAAAGTAACAGATTTTTTTCATTGTACGTAAGGTAGTGTGTGTGTATTCTCAATGCAGCTTTTTTAACAATATTTATCATCAAAAAAAGAATTTGTGATATTAACACACCATTTTGTAAACAAACTTACAAAATATAATACTACTACTACCATCAAGTATATTTATTTGCATTTTTAATCATTATTATTATTATGTATCTAATATAATTAATTAGATTTAATTCCTAATGTAATAATTATATAAAGAAATCGATGGAATGAGTTTGAAAAATAGGTCAATTTAAATAAATAGAGACAAAATGAATAATAATAAATAAACAAACCTGTCCAATAACTGTAGAGGAGGAAATAATGAATCTGAAGATATATTGAGATATGTACGCACATCTAATTAATTTTGTAATGGAATGAAACGTGAGGAGAGTGAAATCTGTTCAGGAAAACAAATGTTGCATTGAAGATAACTGATGGTATAGAATGTAACAAACATTCTCACTAAACAGTTTAGTCAGTTAGTTATGAATAGAGTTGAATAGGGAATTGTTTCAAATTAGTCAAATGACAGAAAAAATTTCAGTTGTCTTCAAATAATATATATATAGTCTTATAATTATATTAATAAAATTTTAATTATAATATAATATACGTACGATTAAATGTATAAATTAAATTTTAACTAATAAATACCAACGGAATATTTAAATTATTTCTTATAAATATTGACTTAATTACCCATGATGTAAATTAACTATTACGTAAGTATTGAGATATGAGAAAATAATATTTTTTACTGTAATATTTACTGTGGACTATGTATCAAGATTTGAAGAAAATCTGCGTAGATATGAAAACGTTTAAGAGAACAGGCTATCTAAATATAATCTACATGATTAAAAGGTCGGAAGTTGGTAAGACACAGCGATTTTTTTTTCTGATTTTTCGATGAAAAGAAAAAGTAGTACTTACTATCTTTTTGAGCATATTATGTTTATTACGCCTCTGCAGATAAAACATTAAAATTGAGAGAAAAAACTATTTTTAATAAAATAAAATTAATTACTAATTTAAATAAAAAAAGAAGATTGTTTATTTATCACTGCAAGGCAAACTTTAAGAGAATAATAAAAAAACAATTCATGCAATAAACTATAAATTAATGAAAATTTAGTTAACGTTCCATACGATTAAATCCAAATATAGAATAAATAAAATGTAAAATTCGTTGCTTTTCATTAAGACAAACCTTATGCTAACAGATAAAGTTAATATGAACTATAATAACTGTAATTAATTGCAGATAATTATTAATAGTTTTTTTTTTTTTTGTAGCTAATTATAGATTTTTTTTACCTATAATTAATTTTATTATAATGACTATAATCTGAACTATAATTTCTTGGTTTTTAAAGTCTAAACGTGTAAAAGAAAACAGAGTAAAATTAAAAACAATTGAAAAAAGTAATGTCATTTTGTTCACTGATAGCTGTTACGTTTGCTATGTAATCATTTTGCATGATTACACAAACAGAAATACCAAAATATTAGAACGGTAAGATATTTTGTAATAATCAATAGTTTAATTATCTACAGAGGAATTAAAATTTTTTACTCATAGGCAGTATTTCTTTATAAATATTATGAAACCTCACAATGGATATTCCAGCTAACATAATTGGGTGTATACGCGTACGCACATGTTTGTAGGAATTTATATATATAGAATGCTTTCAGTTTTCATATATATATATATATATATATATATGAGAGAGCACATGCATTCGTAAATATATATAAAAACTTATAAGACTTTTATTGGTTAAGACCGAGCTCTTGCAATCGAATATAATTTTATATATATAACTGAAGTTCAAGATAAATAGAAACTTTAGAAGTTTTAGGTTTAATTACATTCCATTGAAATGGCTTCTCAAAGTGAATCAATATCACTGCCGATATTGAATTGAGTTTATATATAGAGCTTTCTGACCGTCTGTTTCTGCCGTAGAATCCTTTTTTAATTCGTTAATGAAATTCCTACAAAAAATTTCTTATGAACGAGACTTTTAGTGGATCAGGTAAAACAAATGAAAATGGTAAGTTCAATTAATAAAATGATATGCAAGTTTTAAAATAATGTTTCATAAATGGATTAAACTAATTCTGCACATACCTCATTTTATGGATCTTGAATGAAAATTTCTATTGACGATTTTAAAAACGTTCAACCAAAAGAAGATTCCCTTAATATCACTATTATATTTGTAATTAATTTTATTTTTATAATTATTTATATTTAATATTCTTTGTTATTATAGAATATATTTGGCTAATAAACAAACCATTAATTTTTCAAAAATCACATAAAAACCTAATTTAAGGTTGTTATCTTCCTACTATTTAGTTTTATTAACTTAGTGGTATAATTTCATTCAAAATTTCATATTTTATAACTGTTATCATTGTCGTTGTTACGAAAATACTTATCAATGCCTACATCGAAACAATCAGATTAAATTTTGAAACGGACAATAGTAAATGGAAAATATATGCAAACCAAATAAGAGATTAAGAAAACTAAATGTTAAAGGTAAGTGTTTGTTTTCTTAGGATACCAATCAACGTTCGTTCAGTCTTAACAACAGTCACGTTTACAGTATGGTAGGCTATTCACTCAAAAGGTTCCTCGTGTAGATGAAATATTATGAAACAACTACTGCTCCTAAATAAGTAATTATTTAAGAATTATCACCTCAAGATTAGCAAATCAATTCATTTTAAAGATTGCACAAACCGTAATCAGTGTTTATATTGTTACAGAATATTATAAATTGATTCAAAATTTTAAATGAATTACGTACCACAAACGTAATTATGTGAGTATTACATAATATAGTAATTATAATTTTCATTCAATTGTTTTTAATATTCAGAAGTTTGGAAGAGAATTAATAACATCCATACCTTCATAGTTGCTAGCGAAAACCTAGTTTACCAATTTTTCTGTTAGCTAATTGCGTAATGTTTTAAAAGCATAACTTCATGCAGATTATTCTTAAATATAAATCCTATCTAATAAGATTTCTTTTAGATATTGGTACAATAAAAGAAAGAACTGTGCGTTTCAAAATGTTCAAAGTACTTCAACTACCTTTGAATCTTTATGAATAAATTCTTACTGAGTTTTAACTGCAGCTATAATAGTAAGCGCTAGATAACTTCTATTGTTCACGAGATGCTATATCTACTGTGGATAAAAACTAAATAAAAATAAGATTAAAAAGAATAAAAAATTACATTAACACAATTCATTATTAGTTCCATAATACTAAAATGTATTTTTATTTATGAATTATATGAGATATTCAACAAGAAAAATATTTTATATACATGAAAAGTTACTCTAGTAAATTTAACAACAGTTAATATTTTACAAACGCCATCTGTAAGTTAGAATGAAACTGAGTATATGTGACAGAGCGAGTGAAAATTTTAGTGAGAGAAAAGTTGCTAAGTGAGCTTTATTTCGTCATTAGACACGTCACGTGTTCGAGTTTTATTGCGTAATTATTTTCCACTGTTGTGAGCAAATGGAGTTTACATATTCAACAAATGTGTATTTATATTATGGTCTCTTATAAATATGAATAGAGAAAATAGTTTTATAGTAAATAAATTTTCCAATTTTTTCAGTTAAGTGATTTAATTAAAAAATAAACTGTCACCGAGCAGTACATTTATTTATTTATTAGTACATTTATTTGAAACTTATATTCTATGATTCTATTTAATTTTTACTCTATCAATGGAAGCTCAGAATAGAAAACTGGGATAGCCATAGTATGCCATGGAAAACTTCATTGGTTCGGTTCATGATTTTGTTTAATTTTATTCATTATATGTCAAAAGAAATTTCATTCACGCAGTTTATTAAGCACAAAGGGAAACAAATAAACACATCATTAAACTTGAAATTATTAGACTAAGCAAATTTGATTGAATCTGAATTGAATAATATCGATTCACCTAAAAAAAAAACATATAAAATAATTTTCTACTTTTTCACATGTAAGTATATTAAATAAATATAAATTTTTTTAGATGTATTTCATAAAATTTCATAATTAATTTTGTTTCAAAAATGTATAATAATTATCTCCTTTATTTTTACTTCCTTGTACGAAGTAAATAAAGTATTGTGATCGCAAAAAATTTCGGTTTTCAGATTTCAAAGGAAATATCCATTTTGATCATCCGTGAATCCATTTTGACTAGATTCGGCGTGACGTCTGTGTCGTATGTATAATAACTCAAAAACTATTAGCCGTAGGATGTTGAAATTTTAGATTTAGGACTGTTGCAACATCTAGTTGTGCAACTCCAATTTTGATTGCAATCGACTGAACCAAAAGTGCCCAAAAAAGCCCAAAATTCAATTTTTTTTTAATTTTTGACTTTTTCTTAACTGCAGTAATAAGCTCTGATTAAGAGCTTTCCAACGATATATCATAGGTGGTAATTATTTTCATTGGTTTCACAGTTATGGCCAAATAAAATCTGAATTAAAGAAATATTCGGATCTTACAGGGCACATCGGTTCGAATCAGACATCTTCTTTTTTTAACTTTTTTTTTTTAATTTAAATGTATTGATTTAATAATAATTATTAATCTCTGATTATAAAAAAATATATGTAATAAATAATAATGCAGTAATAACAATAAAAAAAAAGAAACTATAAATGAAATAAAATTTTATGTACTTTTCATTAAAAAAAATGTCTGTATGTAATTTAATAGGCGTACAAGGAAGTCACATGGTGTCCATATCAGATCTTTTTTTTTGTAAATGTACCTATTAGGCCAATAAATAGAATATTCTATGATTATCGAGGTAAATAGAACCCATCCTTTGGTATCTTAAAATATTCGCGCGAAATATTCGGTGGGGGGCGAAATTTTATTGGTCGAATGGTAAGAGTTCAGAGAACGGTGTGCTAACGTTGAAGGCTTTGTTGAATATGAATCTTTCGAACCAAGTTAAATGACTTGTGGAAGACAATCAAGCCCAAGTGGAATAAGACTTTCCCACGATTCGACCAGATACTCTCAATCAAGATATGGAAACTTATCGAGATGAGTATCCTTCGCGATTACAGATTTTCTATTATAATACAAAGTCTGTAATCTATAATGTTTGTGGGTTAAAAATTAAAAATTAAGAAGGGTAATGTTTTAAGGATTTTAATGAATTTTGATGTATTAATTTTAATATAATTATTTTAATTACAATTATTATAATTTTACTGGGATCATGAACTAGGAAAAATCAGGTTACTATACAGAAGTAATAATAAGTCAGTAGTTATTAAATTAAGCAATTCAAAAGATATCAGGTATTGCTGGTCTACCTTAACGGTAACAGAATCAATTTTTTTTGTTTTGTATGATTTTTTATTGCAAAATTCAGATGGATGGTGTAATTATGGGAGACAAGAATGTGGAGATCGGATGCGAGCAGGATTTTTTGAATAAATTTTAATTATATATCATTAATAATCGGGTAAATATTATATGAAGGTCAAAAGGCTAGCTACTAATAATGGTCGTCGGTACTTGGATGTGTAAAGATTTGGATTACGTTATTGTTAATGGTAAAAGTCCCGGGGATGTGGAGAGTGAAATTACTTTTGTAGGTGTGATGGAATCGTCTGTAAATATTATCGGAGGGGTAAATTGGAATCCATCCACAGAAGGTGTTGCATCAGAGTAGCGGCCGCCTATAGGACGGTGTCCAGGGAGGCAGTTGAAGTGATTGCTGGAATCCCACCTGTAGACTTGATATTGCGGCGTAGCAGAACTAGTGAACTGAGAACACTCCCATTAGAGGAAAGGAAGCGCTCTGCTGAAGAAGAGATCGTGCAAACAGGGCAAGAGTGGTGGAACCGGTCCACGAAGAGTAGGTGGACCTATCGCCTTATTGAGGACATAAGGGGTGGTTCCGGAGGAGCCATGACACGCTACGTTTTGAGTTAACACAATTCCTGGCGGATCATGGGGGATTCAGGTTTTATTTACATAGATTCGAGATCTACCTATCTGAAAATTGGCCGGAGTGCGACGTGGAAGACACCGCCAAAATGTATTCTTTCTGTGCCCGCGATTTGTCATAGAGCGTAGACAGATGCTCGGCAACCTGAGATGTGAGCACGTGTTTCGGCCTAAAGATACCCTAGGAATCCTAGTACAAAGTGAGGCACAGTGGAAGACTGTGGAAGAATTTGTCAGGACGGTCATGAGGAAGCTGCATTTGTATGTGAGTCCCGCAGAGGAGAATGGCGCGCCGGAGGGCGCGGGGGCGGACAGGTTCTCGGCTGAGTGCCTAGGGGGTACCCGTACGTATGGGGGTCGCCTGGGTGAGTTAAGGCTGGGTACACTCTGCTAGTGATAGTGGTGTGACTATTTGAGATTTCTGTCTTGACTGCTGCATGGGTGTGTATCGCGTGGGTGTTGTTGATGTTAGAAGGTTTGTCCTGTTTTCTGCATGTGCGACTTTATTGTTGGTGTTTGTATTTGACGTGCTGTATGTATTGTATTCAGTGGTGTGTGACATCCTGATGGTTTGTTACGACTGTGAGTCCGGGCGATTCCCCCTTCTGCTGATGAAATGCTTTTACAAACAGTACCAGGAAGAGGAGAAGCCAGGAGTGGAGGTTTAGTCGGTACTGCGCAGGTATACATACGCCCTTGGTTATAACTCGCAGAACCTGTTAGCGAGCCTGAAATTCCTTAGGCGCCCGTAAATGGAGTTCCTCCACCTATTTAAAAAAAAGTACCTTTAAGTTGTTTGGAATACGTAATTCCAAACGTGATTTCAAGGTTTCCCCGAAAATGATTTTAAGGTTATCAGGTCACATACCAGTGAATTAAAATTTCGCGTGGAAAAAGTAGACGTAGAATTTGAATGCTTACTGTTGTTGCCTAAGCTAATTTGGCATACTGGTAATGATTATGTTATCCCATAAGAATAAGATATCCTAGCAAATAAAGTCGGTTATATAAATATAGATGATAATGTGCAAGTGGTAAATGCTTTAACGAATTGTATATATGAATCCACATGTGGGCGTCTTGCAAGGCAAGATCAAATAAATATAACATATTAACAACCTTGGTTTGAAAAGGCACGTTGAAATTTAAGAGATAAAGCACTTTCATTTCTATGTAGACATGACAATTTGGATTAGATCAGGCATATACGTTTAAATGAAAAAAAAATCAATATAAGCAATTATGTGAGATTAAACAAAAGAATTTATCAGTTGAAACTTTTTGATAATCTGACTAACGTTTGAGACACTAAAAATACCGGGAAGCCCTGAATAAATTTAAGAATAAAAGTAAACCGGAAAATAATTCAAGTGATGCTCGGGAATCGGCTGATATGTTTTATTCTCTGCTGAACCAATATATTCATTGCTTGCACTTCCACTTCAGTATTCGTGTCGTTCAAAGAGTGAGATTCCTTGGATCGAGATTTCTAATGGAGAATATAAAGGCTGCAATAAAGGAAGCAAAAAATAAAAAGGCCCCTAGGGTAGATCGCATCCCGTATGTATTTTGCAAGAATAATCCCGATATTTGTTTTAAAAATGTTTAGACCTTTTAAGATATATATATATATAGATTAGAGAGTTCTAATTTTTTTAAAATTTTATAGTGTTTTCCACTTCATAAGAAAGTGAAGGTTGATATAGTTTAAAATTGCAGAGTTATCTCCTTTATAGATACACTTGGTAACCTTTTACAGAGCTATTGCTAAAAAGGATTAATAAGTGACTTCATGAAAACTATATCTTAAATGAGTTCTAGGTTGGTTTTCGGAAGGAAGGTTTACTGGTGGAAGGAAGAAAAAATAAGGATAACTGCGTACAAGGATAACTTTGACCAAGATAAGATTTATATCATAAGGATAACTATGGGATCCGCGTATAACTTACGCAGATGACATAGTTCTGTTAGTAGATACCCCGGTAGAGCTTCAGTATATGATTAATAACTTGGAAAATTATTGTGATCAATGGAATTTAAGGGTCAACCTTGAAAAGTATAAAATAATCGTTTTCAGAAAATGGAGATGAATAGAGAAGCATGAAAAGTATAAAAATAAAATGAGTTTAGAAATATAAATATTTAGGTGTAATTTTAACATCCACAATATATAAAGTGCTATATTTAAGAGAAAAACTGCGAAATGCTAAATTAGGAGAAAATTTAGGATGGTATAGTGAGTAAAAACATAAAAATATCAATCAGGCAGCTAAAAAAGCTCTATTTAAGGCCTGCTGTCGGGCGTTGTCTGTTATCCTGCGCAGGGTCCTGAGGTTTTAAGTAATCCGATAACTAGAGAAATTCCAACGCTTTTTTATAAGTAGAAGTTTTGAACCTCCTAATAATAACACCAAATTAAATGTTCTTTTTAGAAACCGTAGATGTTTTTGCACGAATATACGTTGAAAATTCATTTTGGTTATATACTTGATATATGGATATATTTTGATGAATGGATATATTTTTATAACCAAATGGTTATATTTTAAGTGCTGACAATGAGAGAGGATATTATTTCTAATCCAAAATTAATTGGATTAAAAATAATAAAAAGTAACAGCTTCTGATTTAAAAAATGGTAGGTGTTAGCTTCAAAGTTTAAAAGCCATGTAAATTTGGTATTAGGTGACGTACGAACTGGAAAGCCGAGACGAAATTAGTGACAGATGAGTACAGAGGAGATCTGATTTTCAAAGCGGGGACTTCATTGTATCATACTCATTAAGAATTGTTAAATTTGAATACCCGGGGAAATAGTTAGCTTTCGCAGATAAATAAAATCTCGTCCATTAAATTGGATTTGAAAGTAAGGTGCGGGCTAATCGATTTTAATTATTAGCCGTCAGTCAGTCAGAGATGTAAACGTACGCTATTTTTTATTTAATAGAGAAAAGCAAAAAAATGTTTTTTATTTTGGTACTCGGACCCTATTCTCACCAAGTGTAGAAGTCGCTGGCTAGAGTCAATCAAGCTGTCACGTGATTTATTTATAAACTTTTTGAACGGAAAATATTGGGATAAGCTGATTAGAAGAGGTTATTGAAGAGATGTATGGTATTATAGCGGAAACTATTCAAGAGTTCAATTATTAACAGCTTAGGATTTCAACTGAAAAAGATTATAATTTTATGTATGGTGGCGTATCAACATTTCACCTTTTTTATTTCAATATTGATATCGACGTTTGTTGAAATCACGTTGATTTTTGTGATTTTTCTTTTTCGTTTTGTGAATTATAAAATTAAAAAAAAAATTAGAAAAAGAAAAGGATTGTAAAATTCACTTCAGTCAATAACACTTAAACTTCGCATCGTGTATCACTTCCAAAAATCGCGAAGTACGTTAACTTTTAATTTTAAATGCAATAGTAAAAGCTTAAGAAAAATACACTACAATTTCAATAAAATTTAAATTAAAGAATAAAATTAGGGTGAAAGAGAATAAAATTTGTATCTTCTTAATAATTAATAACATAATTAGAGATTAAAAATATTCATACACAACTTATGAAGTAAATTATTAAACACTTCTTTAGCAGTAAAAATTTATGTCAATAAGTCCAATAAAAAAAATAGCTGGTAAAAAACGCATAATTTTTCATACTTGAACGGTTACGCCAGTCTTGTATAATTTTATAAAAGTATAACTTTTATGAAAGTAATGAAAAAAAATTGCTTGTCATTTCGGTTCCGGAATATAATATAAACGCCACCGCTACTTATATTATAATAACCCTTTAAGTGATAAAGAAGAGTAAAAAAAAAAAAAATGTTTTCTTAATAATTTAAAAGAGTTAGAACAAAAAAAAAACTAAATAAAAAAAACAAAAAACAAAAAAACAAAGAAGACAAATTGTATATTCTTTTAAAAAGGGAAAAAATTTAAGAAAAATTTCTAAAAAAATATTCATATATTGGTAAAGCTGAACAAATTTGCATTAGTAAAATTTTCTCAAAATGTAATATCCCTTCAATAAAGACTATAAGAGAAAGAACATTATCAAAAAAACTTGTTTACATTATGGGTTCAGGGTTTATAATTTAAATAGATTTTACACATTTTTTGATAGCTGTGAAGTTTAAATTTACAAATAAGATTTGAAAATTATTTAAACCGAAGGGAGATAAAGCAAAAGAACAAAAGTATATTTCAGTTTTAAGAGGTGGGGATTGATTTTTAGAAAAAAAGTTTTTTAATATTTATATATTCATTTTAGGTAACATATAAAGTTTTCTCTAAAACATCTCTGAAGAAAATCGAAATCATTTTTTTTCGTCATATCCTCCATCAACTTAACGAATTAAAAAAAATAATAATATGATGAATGCCCCCATAAATAGAAATATCTGGGACAAATCGGTTTGGTTAATCCTGAGATGTAAGGCCAAAAATATGTGCTACATATACATATACATCGTACATATTTAAGCATATACATATCTGACCTAGATACATATATTTAGATGAACTAAATTGGCGTAAAACATAAAGATTTACAAAATAACTGATACCCCATTTTTACACTATCATCATACTTTTTCCTTTAATACAGGTACATTCACCGAGAAAGTAACATATATATATATATATATATATATATATATATATTGATCACATATTGTTACATATATATATATATATATATATGTATGTATAAATATATATATATATATATATATATACAATAAAAAATTCAAAGTGTTGCATTATCACTCCATATGTTAATAGTCAAGCAATTTACCATGTTTCAGTGTATATCGTTAAGAAGCAAATTTAAATAAAAGTGGTTAAAACAAATACTGCGAAAATCCTAACCTGAATGTACATGTATTTATAGCAATCGAACAGACCGTAATGCGATAAGCTCATTTATAAAATCATTTCAGATATATGTAATATAAAGTTGTGTACAAAATTCCACTTGTACAATTTAAATTTAGAATTAACGATCATATGATTTTTATAGATTCTTTCAAGTAAATTTTTGAATTAAGATCTATGCACTAGATCTAAAATGTACTCAAAATTTTAAGTACACTATGATCTAAGGTGTTAAAATCTTCAGTTCAGAAAGTATTTAAAATCAAATATTGTTTCTAAATCATATTATAGTTTAGAAAATTACTTAATGATTCAGTAGTCAACAAATAAAGAGTTCACATTATTTGGATATCAGGCATGCCGACATTTAGATTTTTCCGTTTGGGTAGAGTGGCAAAATACCCTTAATGCAGAACGATTATTTCTTAAAATAATCAAGTATCAACGATTTCTTAAAAAAAATTATGTTTAATAGTTTACTATTCAAATTTAATCAGATGGCATGGTTTTAATAAAATCTAGTTATTACCATTTTCCGTATAATTGTTACAAAAACTTTTGGTAAAATTTTACAACGTTTCGAATTTATAACCCAATCCTCTTTATATTGCTTTTTTAATTAAAAACATGATACGGTTAATTTTCTTCCACTTTTGAATCTATTAAATAATTAAAGACTACCATTTTTATTTTATTTTAACTTACTGGATTTTAAAATAAATAATTAAAAAAAAATAGCAAGGAAAATTTCCAAAATTTAACACTAATTAATAATCAATCGTATGTTGCCTAATTTAAAGGATTTAATTAATAAGAAAACAAATTCTGAAGTTAAAATTAACTTAGGATGCGTTCACATTTGTTAAGTATAAATTATGCGGAAAGATGTTTAGACACGTACAATATGCGTAGACACGGACTTGTATTGAACTGAACCACCCACACTCATTACCTATAGAACACTGCTACCCTTTAATTCCTTTTGATAATGTTATCGGATTATTCCATCACCTTAATTCATTCTATTTTCAAATATCATAATACATGAAAATTTAAATGTTACAATATACTTATTTAAATATATATTATTAGGTGTGTAGAACCACGCATTATAAATATCCTACTTACAGCACAAGCAAAATCTGTTGTAATAAAATTATTTAACAGTATCATTTCAAATGAAGTCGCTTACAAAAAATTATTCTGTAATTTGGAAAATTACACAATTAAGTCTTATTTAAATTATATTTCAACAATTTACTGAAATACAGCATATGCTTAATATTATACCAACTTACAATTAAATTGATGTTAGAAAAATAAATGGCTAGAATAACGACTTTTTATTTTTATTTTTTAAAGGAACGTGTAAAATTAGGTGTAATAATAGTAATCACAAAACCTTTTTTCATATTTTACAAATACGTCGTGAACATATCGTTTCCAAGAGCTAAAATTTTAAGTTTTTATAATGCGAGTTTAATAAATTAATCTTCATTTCAGCTATAAAATTTATTAAGTAAATTTATTCAAGTTAACCCACTTTTTTTTATTTCTTATCTTATTTTTAACGTACTACCTATGATAAAAGTATTGTAAATAGTATAAAATATAAATACGTAATATAAAGAATGATTCAGGTGGAAAGGGAAGTAATTTTGGAACTGATTCAACAGATTAAAACATGGAAAAACATTCACACAAAAATATGTTCGAAAACACTTCGGATTATGGCTAGCAAGGAATTTCGCCTAGATTTCAGTTCGGCCGGTAAAATGAGATCATACTGAAATTTTTAAGACGTTAAATAAGGTGTAAAACTGATGGTTCTTACGTTTTTTGACCAAAAAATTGAAAAATCAAGTCCTACAACTGTAATTCCCGTGGTTTTCATAATATCCAACGTAAAACAGAAAGATTTGGTGACGAAAAACACGTTTCTTTAGGTTTGAACTATTATCATATCAAACAGTTAAATAAGTAATAAATGCGTAAATTTTATTATCAAAATTTGTAAGCTAATAAAAATAATTTAGTCATAAAATTAATCATATTAGGATGCAAAATTATTTGCTTACTATTACATATAAGGTAGTTGTTGTACTTTACATTTTATTACAGTTTATCGATTACAGAGAACATAAAAATAAAGCAGTGCAACAAATTGAAATATTTAATAACGTTTTGGTTTATCATGATCATTATTGTTAAGTGTCATTTCCCACATTGAAAGACCTACAAATTTTATCATTATATCGACTAATTTTGAAATTCTTGTTCAAATAATTATTACGTTTAAAAGTTAACATTTATGCATTGTAGATTATTGACTTGATCATTTTCAATAAAGTACAGCTAAAATTTCTGTTCTGTAATAGCTGAACAAAAATTTTTAAATGAATTTTGCTAATTTATTTCATTTCATGGATTTAACTGATAATCGAAATAAATCATGGTTACTAGAATTTCTTTTTTTTAATATAATCCAGCTCACTACATATTACAAAATAAAAATAAAAATCTGTCTTGATTTCAGGGAGAATATATAATATTACCTATGGAATTAAATGAAATTTCAATATAAAAATATTAATTATTAACAATTTTGTTTTGGAAATCAGCTGACTTCCATAACAAAAATAGTCACCGTTTTGGATAATTCCTCCTTCGCATTCACAGAACTCAAATAAACTCGGTTCAAAGCTTAAGGAGTATTGCAAATTCAGATTTTTTTTTTAGTATTGTTTAATTTGAATATTCTAATCACGTACTAATACACAATTGTGTACCTAGCAGGGATTCAGTTTTATATAGCTTTCACAAAGCTATAGTTCACAAAGCTTCAGTTTTATAGCTTTCACAAATCTGTAAAACTTAGAACTATATCATGGCCACAGGCACATTGTTCAATATCTAAAAATTACTCTTTTGCAAAACATAATTACAATTTTACTTTAATTTTCTCAACTTTTATAACTCAAATACGGTAAGAATTATCAACAATTTCAGAAGTACAAGATGACATGACTGCAGCACAACGTAATGACCGATGATTCACGGCCTCTCGCACCCGATAATGAAGAAGATGTAAGGAATAATAAACCAGTTTAGCGTAATAGAAATAAAATGATAAATAAAATTTAAACTTTTTAATCAAGAATAGACAAATGAAAGTTTAGCTTTTATAAAACTATCTAAATGTTCGGTAGCAGATAACTAATTTTGTTCGAATTAAATATCCTAACAAAGGTAACAATAAACAAATTGTACTTATGTATATTTGAACTAGATGTAATTACGGTTCTATCGTTTACGTAGGTATACTTTTCTTAGAAAAAAAGAAATCCACGAAGGAAAGATATAAAATATAAGTAGTGATTTTTTTTTTTATTAAAGACAATTAGAAGTTTGAAGTTCAAATAATAAATTTCGTTTATTAAAAGAAAAATATCGCATAGAAATATTCTTTATTAATAGTCATTAAACACTTTCTCCTGCCCTTGTTTGTTATTTATCTGTGTAACACATTTCACTGTGCGTGCATACTTACAAGAATGATATATTCTTGATTTTGTTAAACTTTTCCTTTATTATATAAATATTTTTCTATTCTGTAACACTTAAATTTCAAAACGAAATAAGAGTGTGCATATCATTTGGTTTTATTTTTCGTTATTTCACTTGTGTACAAATTAGTTTGTATCGCATGACGCAAGATGATATATTATTTTTTGACTAGCCCAGCAATTTAATAAACAATAATTTCTGTTTGTTTTGGTTCTTATGAAAAATGAAGAAGCTCAAAGGAACTTGATGTTATGAAAAAAAATTGTTCAAACTGTGCCAAAACATTATTGGTAATACGATATTTTTTTTATAAATTTTAATTAAATATCTGTAATAATTTATATCGTCTAATCGTTCTTATAAATCAATATTTAACTAATTTCACAAGTTTATGTAATTATTAATGGTAAATCAGGTAATTAATTAATTAATCAATAAAATGAAATAAAGTAAAATTCTTAATGCATAAATAAAATAAATAATTATGTAATATTATTCGTAATTGTTATGACCATATCGTATGATATGTAAGGTATTGAGTTATAACATTTTATATCTTAGATAATAAATTTTATTAATATAAAATACGCACGCTACAATTATTATTATTTTATTTAAAACATTTCAGAGTTAAAGCTGTTTTAACGTCATTAAAACAGTTTTTCGAAATATGTCAAACTAGTAAAGGTTTTGTTATAAAATACACAGAAAGTTTATATCATAATATCACTTGCCGTGTTTTTAATAAAAGTTGTAAGTTTCCAGCAAGGAACTGGAAAATATTGTAGCTAGTCATGTGTAGAAGGGAAAAAGGGAGTTGACGCATTAGATGCTTCATTTCTAAGGGTTGTCAACACCTTTTCCTGTCTTTTGTCATCAAAATAAGCTAACATTTTAACTTATTGAAACACAACCTAGCACATAAAATGTATGTTACATGCCAAATATACTTATTTTTATTCAAGCGAAACATGTTAATATAAATTGAAATCTTAAATCAAAAATGACAACGATTAAATATTCTACTTGAATAAATAATTTAAATTGTAAAAAATTATTAATTTTGTTTATTTTGCGTGTATATGTAACGAGAAAATCTTTTTTTTAAATCCTAATTAAGAAAGTTGATGAAAAAGAAATGAACTGTAAAATGAAGATTAATGTTAGAAGTACGTTCTATATTTTTTAAACAGGTTTGTAGGCTAATTAAACTTGTACTATCAGTAATAAATTTAAATTTTTTTTAGGATTCATTTATCACGTTACCATAATATTCTAGATAATTTAGAGATTTTAAAATTAGGTTAATAATTCTTAGAAATAGTGATAGAGTACTATGTTAGTGGAGTAACAGTTTTATTTTTATTAGTATATTGCAGCGTCTATATGCTGCTGCATAATTTTAATGTAAGTGCATATTTTACGCAAACACACGTATATTACATGATTATATACGTGGAATTTAGGTTTAGGTAATGCGGCTTTGGCAAATATGAAACTGATAAAAGTAATTAATAAATTATTTTCATAAAACGAGATCCTAGTATAAAATTAATGGGATGTGTAATTAATTATTAATGAAAGCTGACGAAACCTAAGCAATTTGTTTTTGCGGTAAAGGAATGTCAAACGATACACAATTTGAACGACATGTGATAATGACAACGACGATATTGTACAAATTTATAATGATACTACTGTATCACAATTAAAATACGGAGAGGAAAACTTCATAATATTCAACATTTCGTTACATTATCAATGGATGCGCGAACGAATGAGAGTATGCGGGAATAAATTGGTGGAAACGAAACGTGATTGTCGCTGATAGGGTAATGTCACTGGTATTACATAAATACATAGAACACGCATACCGTATACTCGTACGTATTGGTGCGGTTTATTTAGTAAAGACTAGAATAATGAATGTCCCCTTTAGTATAAAATATATTCACTGAAATGCAAAACAGGTGAATAGACATGTGTCATCGTATTGCATTCCGACGCGACTCCATATTCATGATGCTATCATCAACCCATTCCTCCACCGCTCACACTCAGCCCAACGCAGTTAACCGCTCTTAACATTTTGCCATCCAGGTGGCCGTGACGTTATGTTAAATATTAAAGCGAATGAATATGTTCGTTTTGAGGTATGGTAGGTTCACCGGTTTGCATATACCCGTAAATGATTTAATTTCTGTTAATAGATCTTTACGGTGCGTGTAACATTTACTTAACTAAAAAAAATAAGTTAATAATAGAACTTCATTTAATTTTACGTACAAAATATACATTTAAATTATTCATAGAAATAATTACGATTTACCATGTTTTAATTTGTCATATTAAAAAAAAAGGGTTTAAATGTTAGTTATTTACGTTAATTTTGGTTATTTACAAATCATTGTATTTTACTTTTATTTTTAGAACAAATTTAAAAGTATGGCTTTAATCTCGAGATATTGCAGTCTTAATAGGTTATGTATACCAAATAAAAAACAGAATTCTCGGAAAGTTTCATAGAAAGGAAGGAAAGCTCTAGCGCTTTTTAGTGGTATCTGGATCATCACTTATAGTGGTATAGTCATTACCTATACTCATCTGTTTAACTTGCTGAATCAGTCAATTGAATTTTCATAGATGGGACTTTTATATATTTCGGTTTCTGATGTTTTCCTTTTATCACATAAAATAATTTTCCGAGGTCATTCATTCTGACCAGAATTCCATACTGTGAGTTCTCTTCTCCCTCTCATATCCATTAAGATACCAATGCGCGACATAGATTCTATCGGTCCTTTGCGTGGTATTTTGTAGCCCACACACACATATATTTATTCCTTTTTGCAGCAACCTGCATAGCAACCGTGCACTGCACCTGTATTAAGGGGTTTTCAGACTGTTTTCTTGTGTTATTGTTTCGTTCTTGAGTTTTTCCGAAGTATTATGGTGGATAAATCACCTTTTATTACTATTCCGTACAGGTTTTGTATTTTCGTTACTGAAAAAAATACAGATATTAATTATTTAGTTGTTTCTAAATGGTTACAAAGAGGGTGCTTAGCACCCTCATGCTTAGCCCCATACCATTTTTCGTATTTTTTACGAGTTAATTCTGATTTAACTATATTTTTGAACGCGTATAGTGTCTTACTAGTGGTGAATTACGTACTTGTGGTTTACGAGTGGCCTTTTTTTACTTATATATTAATTTACTTTATTTTATCTTTTCTCCTGTTTGTTTACATAACACTGTTTCTCAGGTAGCCAAGTGCCCGGAGATTATTACTTACTTCTCCTTTTTCATTTTCTGTTTTTCTCTTTTCTTTATATTTTCCGTTTATGTCTCATCCCAACCGATCACGGGGTGTAACCCCACCCTCTAATGATGGAATTTCCGTTTCGTCGAGGGATAAAGAGACGCGTAGACGGCGGTCGAATCGTTTGCCTCGGGAGGGTGTCTCTGAAGACAGTGAGGGTGACTGCTCCTTGGGCGGGGATGCAATATTGCCCCGGAAACCAGCAGCTTCCCGCTTGGATGCCAAGCGAAAGTAAGACAGATTCAATGATAAACTGAATAGGAGACGATTTTCACTATCCGCGTCCATTGCCTACAGTAATGGTAGTGGTGATGCTGGTGATCTCGGGACAGATTTGCCCCGCTGCCAACAAGGTCCAGTGAGGAGGTGAGCGATGGAGTTGCCACGAAGCACCTACAACGGTTCTCTTCCCCAATGGAAGGGGTTGAGAAGAAGTTGCTCGCCAATAGTGACAATGGGTCGGGGGATGACAGAGATCAAATGAAAGAGGGAGAGGAGGAAGAAGACGAGGAGCTGGAGCGAGAGACGCTTTCTCATGGGGAACAGTTTTACGATACACTGGTTGATATACTATATAGAATTACGTGGCTGGACAGTGAAGTCTCTCAGTCTGGGAACACCAAACTCGAAATAAAGCACTTACTAAGGAGCTAGTTGACCATACGCAGCTGATTAACGACCTTTGTGATATCTGGACAAAGTTACCTGATACGACGGATGGGACCTCGCAGATTCTCTGTGACACGGCCCGAACTGGGCCGCGGCCAGTTGTTAAGATTGTAACGCAGACTATGGGGCCTCGAGGTCGTGATTATAGTAGTATCTTGAGAGAAAGGGTGGTGGATGACGAACTGGTACGTCTGGTACCTATGCGCTGGCCGGCTGCTGTAACCAATAGCGTTACACGGGTCAATTATTTACCTAGTTTTGACGGAGATATATGTTATTTTTATGACCTGACGCGTGGACGGAGTGCAACTGGTATATTGGCTTGTCATGGAGCAGTCAAGCCGGGAGACGTGGCACGTGAAGTGTCGTCAATCATGGGGAGTGGTTGCAGTCTACTCAGAAGAGCCGTTTTACCGTTTACTTTGACTCTTCAGGTAATGAGAACAGTTTTTTGACGGTGGTGTTAACGTCGCTGAGAAGTCTTGGTGGCGCCGATTTTTGTTCTGCCTGACAAGGGCCTTGGCGTCTCGGTTAAAAAGTAACTTGTCTACTTGTATAGGGAAAGCAGTGACCGGGTCAAGGTGTTTAGCCTCCGGCGGCGGCCTGGAAGCAGGACCGGCTGTAGTCAGGGGTGACAAGAATCACTCCCTCCGTGGCAGACAGCAGGACGGTTGCTGTGAAAGCCAATGGAAAGACTTATTCTGATCTTTTTAAGACGCTGAAACGGACTGTATCCAAAGAAGAGGTGAGGGAGGGGGTGCTTTCCATCTGGAAAAGGGTCTGTGAAGAATTGTGCATTCGGATGAAAGAGGCACAGCAAGCCGAGGACTTAAGGCTGTCTTCCGTAGCAAGACTACTGAACTGAAGGTGGGTGTTAGGTCAAAATATGGTTGTAGAACCATTGTTCATCTTAAGAATGTCACTGGCGACAAGAGTGACCGCCAAATTACGGAGGCAGCAGCTGGTGTAGTGGGTGAAACGAAGATTTCAGAATCTCATCTGTCGACCCCCTCACGGTGCGACATAGAACGTCACGGTGATCACGTCTCACCGTGATACGTTCACCCTGGCCGGGCGGCCTGGGTCACCAATCTGGAGGTTAGAAGCAGGGCACAAAAGCAAGATCCAACAGGAGAGCGGAGCTGTCATGCCGGATATACTGCCGGTAGTTGGTGAGGCTCATTAGAGTGTCACAGGCACCTCCCGGGGCTATATTTTGCATAATTGCTGGTCAAGCTCCGGGAGGGGTGTTGGTGAGGTGGTGGAGATTTAGTTAGTAGGGCGCAAGTATGCATATGCACATTAACAAGATCTTGCGAAATCTGTTAGCGAGTCCAACACTCTGTTCGTAAATGGGATTCCTCCCCTCACCGCGAAAAAAATCAAATTAGCAAATCAATACCTATTTCTTTACCAGCGTATTTCACTGAAAAGCACATAAAAACTATTTAGAACTTGTCTTATTTTATCCTTTATTCGAATACATTAATAGAGTATGAAGTTATATAGTGTTATTTCAGATTAAATTTATCAGTTAACTAAACGTCGTAACTGACAGTTATTTAATGTACATAACAGGATACTTATAAAGCTTCACTCAGAAATGAAATTATTTTATTCAAAAGTACCATCACTTTCTTTGTACTTAACATAAATTACTTTAAAAAAACTGTGGAGCATTCTATCTTAAGGCCACCGGGTTAGAGTAGTGGTTAACTCGTCGTCGCGTAGTGATTGACGTAAATCTTCTTAATGAGTTGTTTTTAAACAGTAATTTTTCGAAAAGAAAGGTTCTGAGGTTCAAAACCTACTAATAGTTAGTTACTTTTTTACCGATTTGAATACTAGACAATGGATTCCGGTGTACTTTGATGGTTGGGGTTCAAATCACAAATTTTAGGAATGATCGTACTGGGTTTGCACAAGATTACGCATTATTTATATGTGATACATATCATTATTATCTCTTTGGTTCAGGGAGGGGTTGTTTATTCTTTACTAAACAAACTACAACGTATACATTAGAAAAGAAAGAAATATTCTACCTTACCAAACACTGCAATTTACTGAATGAGTGTTATTTTTCCCAAATTTTAGGCTTCTTAATCAGTTTAGTTTAGTTTAAAATACGATACAGTTTAGTTTTAAATATGATACGTATATAATTTTTGAAGCATTTTATTGTAATACTTCTTTATATCTGGGGCTCTAGCAGAAGTTTATTTTTAGGAGTTTTAAAGAAAATTCGTACATATATAAAACTAATCGACAAAGCAAGGTGGATATTCGAAGAGTTTACGGTGCAGTGATACTAGTAAAATAATTGCGACTTACGCTGTGATATTAGATAGATTGCTGTTTTAAACATTATTGTCTATGTGTTTGGATGTAGATACAAATCAAGATAGTGTTACATATTAGGCTTTATTTATATTAATTTCATAATAATGAATTAATTTATGTCATTTTAATTTCAGTGTTTAATAAAACATTAGTTTTTCTTCTGCTTAATTACCGGCTATTTTTGTATAAATAATGAATTTTATATTTTGCCCTGTTATTTTGTAATAGGAGCAATCGTTTTCTTAGTCAGCGTACTTTAAAACACAAGCATGATGAAAACTTACCATACTACTGGTGACTGTTTAATTATGGATCAAACGGGTGGAGACATGGGGTTCACAGATGGTGCTTTTTTAACATACGATTCCAAGAGTAAAATAGAAGATTATCATAAAGAGATGAACAATGAAAATTTTTTTAAGTTTATTGAAAAGCAAGTTATTCCAGAATTACCGACAAATTTAATTTTACCTATTATATTGCAATATAAATTATTTACTAGGGTTGTCCTTTACGGCAAAAATTTTTTTGAAATTTATTTGTTAAATATTTCACTTTAACAAATGAATTAAAATCCATTTAACTTGCGGTAAATAATTTTTTACCGCATTTCTGAGAATGTTATTAATAAAATTAAAATATTTTACCAGTAAGATTTAATTAAAATTTTTTTACTATTCTCAGAAGTAACTTTGTAAATCTTTTAATAATTATTACGAAAGTCTTCCAGAAAAATATGGTTTATTTATTTTTTCAAATAAAGTACATTTAAACACCTAAACACATAAAAAGAATTAAATTTAAAATAATCTGATGCGGACATCACATGACTTCCTTGTACGCCTATTAAATTATACATATATATATTTTTTTAAAGAAAATTATATAAAGTTTTATTTCATTAACAATTTTCATATTTTTTTTATTGTTATTATTGAATTATTATTTATTGTAAAGTTTTGTTTACAATCAGAGGTTATTAATTATTAATAAATCAATATTTTAAATTAAAAAAAAGGAGATGAAGTCGGATTCGAACCGATCTGCCTTCCTCTTCTAAGATCCAAACATTTCATTAAATCAAAATTTATTTGCCTATAACTCTGGAAGCAATGAATATAAGTACCACTTATGATAAATAGTTGAAAACTCCCAATGCGAGCTTATTACTGCACTTAAGAAAAAGTTCAAAATCAAATTTATTTTTGATTGTTTCTTTTTTGGACACTTATGGTCCAGTTGATTGCAGTCAAAAGAGGAGGTGCACAATTAGATGTTACAACAGTCCTAAATCCAAAATTTCAACATCCTATGACTAATCGTTTTTGAATTATGCGAGATACACACGTACGTAAATACAGATATCACTCCAAAACTAGTCAAAATGGATATTTCCGTGGAAATCTGAAAATCAAAATTTTTCGTGATCACAATACTTACTTTACTATGTACAAGAAAGTAATAAGTGAAAATGTATGAGACTTGTTTTTCACAAAAGAAATTTTACGTCATTCTTTAGTGATATTTTTTTATAAATATCTTACTTAAGCGGTAAAATATACAGCAAATAAAGGAGTGTGTTAAAATCCATTCGATCACAAAAATTAAAAAAAACATTATTCATAATTATAAGCTAGTATTAGATATACCTTCCAGCAATCCGACGAACAGGACCGAAAAACTCCGGGACCTCAGGATGAAAGGCCGAGACGCTACCACTCGCGCCACGGAGGCCGGTAATATATTCTATTGTATTGAGTTTTTCTCACTCTTTTAATTTTTATTAAAAAGCTTTTTTTTGTATTTTTCTTCATCACCTAAAGGAATATTAAAATTAAAGTAGCTTGGCACCTACATTATACTTCAGAACCAAAATGAGAAACAATCTTTTTTTATTGGTTTCAAAAGTCATACATTATTTTTAATATTTAAAAAATTATCTTTTAAATTAATAATTTTTGTTAGGGATTATTTCTTTATAAATAATCTTTTCATAAATTTTCCCCACAGAATAAGGAAGACCCTAAAATCAAATCTCTTTTATTTGAAATGGGGACATTTTGATGTTTATGTCTTATTTTGGTAATAGTCATATCAATTAAAAAATCCTTCTTATACTTGAGCTTCCAAATTTTGAAAAATTCTGAAAAATGCTTTTTAGTTTTTTCGATCTCGACGTGAATAAAATTAATTTTAATGAATATTAACGTTATTAAAAGGGTTATTTAATACGACACAATTGTGCAGGATCAAATAATGACTTTTTAAGGCTATTTAAAAAAAATATATTGTATGAGTTGACCGCCGAAGCTGGGAAAATCATGCAGTAGTGTTTCAGCTATTTCTTTTCCATATATAAAAATTGCTAAAAGTTATTATTTTTGTTGAAAAAAAACAATTAAACAGAAATACTACTATTATTTAAAGAGTAAAAGGGTTTTTGTTGGTTCGGGATAAACAAAAAACTATTACTCGATTAATCGCAACCGAACTTTTACCCATGTTTCTTGGCATAATAAAAGAATTGAAACGCAAGTAATCATATAGGGCAGGTGAAGCTACGACGGGATTCTTGTAAGAAATATTTTCATTCATTTTTAAACTCGATTTGGTTTTAATTTGCTCACCTGATATATATATATATATATATATATATATATATATATATATATATATAAACACATGTGTGAATGCTTGTGAGTTTTTATAATACTGTAGATTTATATTCATTAAGGAATGACCCGATTCCATGGTTCTAAAAATTATCTTAAGATGGGAATTACGTTGAATCATCGTAAATCTTTAAAAAAATCCATTCTTAAAAGTCGAATTATTTTTATAGTGTGATTATCAGTAGTCATAAACTTCCTAAAATTTGTAAAATTAAGTATCTTTTGAAATACCTATTTTTTTTAAATACTAATATACTATAAAATTTTTTAATTGTTAAAATTAATTTTAGTTAAAAATAAATTTAAAAAAATTCATAAATCTTGTATTGGTAGTGCAGTACCTTAGTAAAGTATATTTTGTTTAAAAATTCAGTCTGCGATGGAGCGGGTTTGTGTGAGTTAGGGAGTACGGGAGGGCCCTTCCTCAAAAAAAATCAAAGAATATTCATAGTAGAGAATTTTTAAGCCTTATTTTGGAAGAAAACGGTTAAGATCAATTCAGAAAATTATTTGCATTAATTTTTTAAGTTAATATGAATTTCTTCCATTTCTTTACAGTAACATAAATGTCAGCTCTACAAAAGGAAAAATAGACGAGTATACATCTATTACAACAGTTTATGTTCTATGTAGTATTTAAAATTAATAAAAAAAATTAAGTATTTGTGCCTATAAGTATCATCTTTCAAATCATCGTAAGTAATAAAATCTTTTTCTATAATTCTAAAGGAGAAAGAACCGGTCAATTCTCCACATCTCATAACCGAAGAAAATTTATCTAATGCCGCTTTTTCTTTGTATAGCAAATATTATTTATAAAAGGTACTGGTGTGGGAATTTATATAATTTGGACAGAGTACTTATATATAAGATGACAATTTATAAAAATAAAAGGTGAAAAAGATTAAGAATTCTAGTTTTTACCAAAATGTCAGGAGCCTAGTATGGGACAAGGAAGTACTAGCAAAGCGCAAAGAAGTGGTTTTAAAACTTATATGGAATTGGATAGAAATAATTTATGGAGTTTTTTAAGGCTAATGTGTTATTCATGTAGCACTCTAGAAATTAAGAGTGAAAACTGGCTGTATTATTGTTGCCATCAAAGCGGAATTCATTGGACACCGACTCAATATTAATACTGTATCATACTATAGTAGGACGTTGTTAACCAACGTAGGTAAATAGTCCATTGTTAATTCCTAGAAAGTCTTGATTAATTTACTCACCATCCATAGAATACTTTTAAGTAGGCGTGCACTAAGAAAGGATTTTGCGAAATTTTGATTTTAAGTGGTTCAAATAAATGATATTAAGGGGTTCAAATGAATAATCGATAGTATTTTCAGTATCGATTTATTTGTGCGAAATATTTGTTTTAAGATCAATCGATATTGCATGAATTGATTACGGCAGTAAAATTTATTAATTTAATTTTTTTAATTAATTTAAATTTATTATTTCTTCTGGCTCTTATTTTTTGGTGTTTCTCTTCTTCCTAACGATCGTTTATAAACATTTAAGAAAGGAGAATTCATATGATTTTTTATGAGTCAACAGGTTAGTGTAGTGTTTCAAAAAGTGATTAAACATGTCAATTGAAAAGATAACTGTCAACGACACGTTAATAACCCAAACAGTTAAACCTATCAAAGGAGATGGTGCATGCCTGTTCGGACCACGTGCTTTTCACTTATTCAGAGATGAAGAACGATGCCAGGAGGTTTCATAAGTGGCTGATTGCTTCTTACTGGGAATATTAATAATGGTCATTTATATTTGCTTGATTTAGAAGGCATTTCACAAATTTCCTCAACTATTCCTGTTAGAAATAATAAAAAGTCGTGCGAGGCTCACGGACAGAAAAAGAAAGAATCATGTCAAAAAAGCGGCGAAAAAGTATACACAACTCAACCCAGAAGCTAATTGAATAGCTGTGAAAAAATATCAACAAAATCATTCAGAGGTCCATAGAGCTGCAAGTAGCCTATCAAAATAGGCATCCAGAAGTACATAGAGCCGCTGCAGCTACGTATCAAAGCAATCATGCTGAAGTTCATGGAGCATCCCAAAATCGTACAGAAAATCGTTTGTGCCTATGGAAAAATAAAAGACTGTCTGTTCTGATTTACGATTTAATATAAATTATAAAAATGACATTGGACTTATGACTGAAAAATTTCAGTTTTGTTATGCTCTTAAATGGAAAGGTGAAACACCTGGCATGTGTTGCAATTCTGAAAAATTACAGCTAGAAACTTTGAAATCACCACCGGAACCATTATGTGCCTTATTAAATGGCGATCAACCTGACCATGGCCACTTTATTGACCGTAGTAGAAAATAAAATGTTTTTTTACAGATGGCATCATATGGTGCTAAGCAGTTTGTTAAAGGTTTTATGCCAACTTTTTAAGTGCAAGGCCAAGTTTACCATTTATATGGCAGTTTGATACCACATTCTCAGGAAGAGGCTAAATGTTTTCAAATATATTTTGTTGGTGAAAATTAAAAAGGAAGTTAAACTTAGATGCTCTAACTATCCAGAAGTCAAACGAGGATTGGTGAAACAGTTGCAAGATATGCTCCATAAAGAAAATAAGTACATAAGAGACTTGAAACCTATCATGGATAAAGTGATTATTCGCGCAGACAGAAAACCTGCAATGCTCACAGAGGTTGTTATAATGCTGCGACATCTAACGAAGTTGCTTTAGTAATAGTTGGACAGCAGTTTGAAAAACAAGATATTATTATTCAAAGTCACGATAACCGACTGCAACGTATCAGTGAACTTCATCGATCTTACGATGCACTACAATATCCACTTTTGTTTTGTTACGGAGAAGACGATTTATTCTATAGATATTTTTCAACGTAACACAACAAAACTTCCTTTGAGAAAGTGAAATTTTATGCATACAGAATCATGATAAGAGGAGAAAATATTCATTTGCTATGTTATGGTGCTTTATTTAATAAGTATTTAGCTGAGATGTACGCCAAAATAGAAACCGAAAGATTAAATTTCACAAGATGCAATCAAAAAAAGCTTAGGGCAGATAACTATATCCATATGATGCAATAGGGAGACAAGACGTTCAAGCAGATCAACTAGGTAAAGTCGTGATTTTTATATTACACTTAAAATATTTATAATTTTTTTTGTTATTTGTTGTTAGTTATTTAATGTTTTTTTTTTGTTTTTTTTTTATTATTATTATTATTTCTGTTGTTTGTTATTTAATATTTATTAAGATAAATTCTGTAAATAACATACGAAGTTTTTGGTATTTATTAGTAGATTTTTATAAGCACTGGGACTGTTAGGGCTCGGATGGAAAAGAGGGTAGACTTTTTTTTGGGAGCCTGCAACTATGATGAATGATGATTATGAGTGATAAGAACAGGAGTTCTATTATCTGTTTCTGACATCATCTTTTAAACATAGCAACATAATAAGCAAAAGCATCACTCCAAAACATTCAATAAATATGTGTAAAATTCAAGTATCGCGTGGGCGAGACCGCGACGGGTAACCTTCTAGTTATTAATAAATCAATATATTTAAATTTTAAAAAAAATGATAAAGTCGGATTCGAACCGATGTGCCTACCCGCTTGTAAGATGCAAATATTTCATTAATTAAATATTTTTTTGGCTATAATTCTGGAACCAATGAAAATAAGTCCACTATTGAGATGTAACGTTAAAAGCTCTCAATGAGAGCTTTTAATTAATACTGCACTTTGTTTTTTGATTTTGGTTTTTTTGGACACTTTTGGTCCAGTGAATTGCAATCAAAAGGGGAGGTACACAAACTAGATGTTACAACAGTCCTAAATCTAAAATTTCAACATCCTACAGCTAATCGTTCTTAAGTTATGCGAGATATGTACGTAGGTACAGACGTCCGCTGAAACTATTCAAAATGAATATTTCCGTTGAAATTTGTAAACCGAAATTTTTCGCGATGGCAATACTTCTTTTACTTCGTACAAGGAAGTAAAAAGAATTATCTTCCGCTAAATACCGTTGAAGTTCCTTGGAAATCTCAGATTTCAGTGATTTTAAGTCGACTGTCTCGGGACCTCCCCCCCCCACCACAATTGAACATGATTTGCAGTAGTAATTCAGCTTGTCATGGATAATTATATGGTCAGTATACTTGCACTACAAATTACAGTAATTTGCATAGCGTCTTTCGAAATTTCCAATTTTAGTATACACTTTTTACTATAACAAACATAAGTGAATTTTGGCCGATTTTACAGCTTGAAATAGAAATCTTATTATAGTATACTGCTTTCCTGCTTTTTTGAAAAAAAAATTGAAGGGAATTTTAATTGTAAATTTATCTTAAGAAGGAAAAGTTATGTCACTCTAAAACTTCAACACGGATTTAGATCTGTGTTTGTCTAATGTAATGATTCTGAAACATTTTCGCTCACCGCCCACATCGAGAATCAAACATTTTCTAGCGCCCCCAAAATTTTTAAACGTATCTTCTGTAAAAAATAATTGCAATTGCTGTTTTTAAGATGCGCTCTTAAAAATAGCAATTGCAATTATTTTTTTAAACGTGACATGTCCTACTTCTGAGTTGAAACTTACATTCTAGTTTGAAATAACAGGAAGACATATTTTTTGCCTTTTTTTAAACAGCCATCGCCTTCCTAGACCACCTGAACGCCATAATTTTCTGTGGGCCTTCTACCGCCCTTTCTGAAGGCCCTCAGCGTCCACAAGGGGGCGATATCACCCACTTCGAGAAAGAATGGTCTAACGTATCTGTATTTTTATTTACACTTCAACTAAATTTGATCTGATGATAATATAGCAAAAAATATAATTTAAAAAAATTAAATGTAAAATACTAGTGTTACATAATATTATATTATTTATTAGGCTTTATTAGTTTCATATTATTGAATTTAATGATGTCATTTAATTTCAATGTTTAATAATAAAAAATTACAAATAAAAAAAAAATAATACAAATATGTTCATTTGGAGATCTTACTTTTATAGCAACCAGTAGCAAGTGTTCCGCATGTCCGGCTATAGGAGTGGAGTAGAGGAGGTAAGTAGAGGCAGCTTGCAGGGAGGACCCGCCTTTAGATTACAATATAGTCATGTACTTTAAAACACAAGTATGTTGAAAAAATATATCGTACTAAAAAAAGTATATACAAGTAAATAAATTATAAATTTCTTACATCAACTGGTTTCGGATTAAGGATGATATGACAAACAGAGATGTGTGAATTAAAGAATTACGGATTAAAGTTTAAAACAGGCGTGTAATAAGCATTACGTAATTTGTAAATGTTATTACTAATAAAAACAAATATTCTTTGTTCTATGCTCTGGAAATTGCAACAGTTGTTACTTAAAAGTAGTCGTATTAAGATGTCAAGTGAACGCGGAAAATCTCTTTGCAGTCAAGCGCGTCATCTCGCGTTTAACAAAGTTCGTGGACAGTAAAAAAACGGTTTATTGGTGCCTCTAACACCGAATGCTAAACGGCGACTTCGTGTTAATTTCCAAGCAAGGATCTAAATTAATATTTTTAAGACTAAGCCGTAGACAAAAAAAAATATATTTTAAGTCGTTTTAGAATTAAATTTTACATTAATGTAAAAGCCATTAGATTTTACTTAAAAAGATATTTACTATGCTAATTCCTGCGTAGACTATTATACATTTATGAGAATAGTTTTTACAATGCAATGTGGATTCTGATTTTTGAGATCTTTTATTTTCAATTTTGAATTATAATTTATATCTTTATATACTTTAATTTTATAATTAAATTTGACGTAAAATAAAATTTTGTGACTTTAATATATTACGAAATCTAATGTAATTAAATTCTTGATTAATGTATAAAATTAAGAGTAATTAGCAGGTTGAAAAAGAGCAACGTTAATAATGGTCAGCATGTTAATAAACAAACTGATGTATCGATCGTAAAAGGTATAAATTCGCTGTACAACTCAACCGACACGCACATCCAACTCAGAATTTTTTTATTAGGTAGTGAAAGTCTTAATAAATAAAATAAAAACTGAAAAGAAAAAATGTCCTTTTGATATGTCAAAATGTCATATGGCGTAATGTTGATTATCAGAAAAAATTAATCTTTCTGTAACGAGCATAATTCCCTTGCTATCTTTAAAATGAATGGTAATTCAGCACTTCATGTTTGAGATTCCCCAACCAGAAAATTTTATTTTAAAACGGCATTGAATGTACCAATTTTTAATGACACTGATATTATCAGTATAATTAATATTCATATGATACGAATGTCAGTGAATTCACAACAATTTCTATCTATGGTTATTATATGAATAACAATTACTGTCAGCGATTAGTGCAAGTATCAGCGCCTCTATAAAAGATAAATTAATAAGCACAGTCTACATTTCTTTTAACTTTTACATAGTTCATTATATGAAACACATCAACTATTAAATTAATGAAATCATTTGCTATCCACTATGGGTTATCAGAGTGAAAATATACAGAATACTTATCCCCTCAATTCCTATAAATTCTCAATTTCGCACATTTCCTGTTATCTAGCTTTATAATAATTAAGATAAGATTAAAGAATAAGGCCATTATCATTACCGAAGGACAATTCCGAATACATTAGGAATATTGTAAGTTTGTTTATATTATAAACCTAAACACGTATAAATGCCAAAGACCAAATTCATAGGGTGAAATTAAAACTTAGGGTCATGCTGAAATTTTTTTGAAAAAACGTTTTTGGATGACTCTTGAAAAATTAAAAAATGTTGAATGTTTTATTTTTTCAACTCTTGAATTTGTATTATTCCTTCCTTAAAGATTATCTATTACTTTATGCAAATACATTAATTTAACTAATCGAACATTTTCAACCGAGGTGTACTTGAGTTAAATGTATGTTATAATAGAATAAGGCTGAAGTTTTGTGATATATTGTAACTGTACTTTTTTAACAAATCACCTAGAATAACATTTACTATTTTCTTTAAATGAAAAATAAGTAAATAAATGTTTAAGTATATTAAATACCGTAAATATAAAAATTTATCTGAAACGTCAGCTAGTCGCAAATCATTTCTGAAATAAGACCTTTTATCATGAGCAACAAGTATTTCCTGCAATGCTTATTTTAAAAAAGAGGATTGAGGTGGTTTTGATGGTTGCTTTCTTCAAGGAACCAAATGTACTGAATTACATCACGATACCAAACCCACGAAAATGCAAATGATGTATATATATAAGTAATAATTTCACTCTGTCCATAACAGTCTGTAAAAGAACGTCATTAGTATCACAGAAAGAATTTAAGAAAGTGCCTATTGTACCTTACTTGTTTTTCGTCAAAAATTAGCCGCAAAAAATACTGCGAAAACTGTCGGTGAAAATGAAATAGTTCAACACGAAAGGAAGTAAAACCGTAAGAGTAAAGATTAGCTTTCACTAAAAGTTAAAGGTTAATTTTCAAGCTTTAGACAAATTCTAGAAAATTCAGCTGTTTTATTTCTTTTTTTAATTCTTGTTTGTTCAGCAGACCGTCAAAATTGAAATTTTTTTTACCCTAAGTTTTTATCATGTAATCACTATTTATTTCATGTAAGGTATCTCGTTCTTGGTGTGACATCATAATTTGTTTTATTTTAGGAGATATAAATTAGCCAGATTTTACCAAATGGACATTTCTGCTAATACTATTATCAGATCATCTTACAGAACTACAGATGCAGTGCTCCTCCAAATCTCACCAACAATGAAACTTATTCATTACATAGATTATGAAAATTCATCTTTTAAATCCGGTGCAGATTAAAAAAACCTAAACGAATAAAAAGGATCAGTTGTAAAGAAATTAAGGTGAGAAAGAACGATTACCACTGGATTCACCACACATGAAACAAATAATGCCACGCAGATACCAGCTTCAAAACATTCGTACATTTATTACGTTCAATCATTTAGGAGAACAATATTTTTGCAATGTAATAATAAAGTGAAAAAACTATAATTAACATAATTCTTGTAACTTTTTCTTATTGACAAACTTAATCGAAAAAAAATTGGTTCTGGTATTTTTATTTTTTTAGAAAATTCTTCTATCGAAGACCAACAGTCTTACTTCACATTTGATTTTCAGCACTTGTAAAAAAAAATCACTGATAATGTTACACCATAAATTACGTTTACCTTTCTTTAGTTTTCTGGCAAAATAGTCTTTATTATACCCCTCAGAAAACAACTCACAGTTTTCCTTCCGTATTAAATGCATAATTATAGTAGGACATTACAGAGTAGCAATTTACTTCCATTCTATAGGAAAAATTCCTGACAGTGCAATTAACAGAACTCCATTGATCTGGTTTTATCGTGAATAATATATTATATATAGTTTTCATGTTAAACAGTGTCTCTTAACCGAAGTTGGGAGGTGGAAATAAATACAACATCGAAACTATAAATATAAAGAAAGCAATGAAAAGTTTTCATTAAATCAGTAACTACTTTTAGGGAGGGATAATGCAAGTCCCTGGATAATATTGAAGTACATGCGAAGGAATAAGTAGTGAGTATTTCATCGTGTAAAAACCTGCAAAACTTGATAGGGCAACAAATGTTATGATCTATAAATTTAAAGATCTACGGCTTCGATCGGATTCATTCGGCTCTTTACACTTCACTCGGCTCTGTTCCGATGAACAAGGTTCCTGACGATTCAGCGACTTTCTACACTTCACTCGGCTCCTTTCGGATGTACTCGGCTCCTGATGAAACAGCGGCACCATCAACATTACCATCACCATCACTACATTAGTCCAGTTCTACGCCAGTTCAGTTCTAATTTATTTTTTATCTTTATTTTGTGTAGAATTATAAAAGTTCTTAAAATAAATTTATTCAAAAAAAAAGAACTTCCTCCCAATTAATTCTCAAAGAATTTTGATCTCTAGAGTTTCTCAAAATAAATTTTAATTTTGCCTTCTCACTTTATGGAGTTAAGTGCACTTAGAAACGTAATGTGTTTAACGTTTTTCTGATAATTTAACTTCCAAAAATTAAAAAAATAAACTAAAAAAAATTTTATAAACAAAATAAAGATCTATAGGGTTATAATCCTCCTCTATGAATCATGAGACCTTGCCGTTGGTGAGAGGGCTTGAGTGCTCAGACCGAGTGCTTGATAGCTGGACCGAAGGTGCAACCACATCGGAGAGGTATCTGTTGAGAGCCAGACTAATGAATGATTCCTGAAATAGGGGAGCAGCTCTTTCAATAGTTGTTAGGGGCGTGAGTCAGTATGACTTAAACGGCCATATCAACATCACTCAGTCCTCTGAGTACTGCGCAGCTGAAAGCAATGGAAAACTACAGCTGTTTTTTTTTCCAAGAAAATGTGGCTCTCTGCATTTTCACATATACAATAATGGAGGCGCCTTCCTTGGTAAAATATTCCGGAGGTAAAATAGTCACCCGTTCGGATCTCCGGGTGGGGACTACTAAGGAAGGGGTCACCAGAAAACTAAAAAATAACATTCTACGAGTCGGAGCGTGGTATGTTAGAAGCTTAAATAAGGTTGGTAGGCTAGAAAATTTAAAAAGGGAAATGGATAGGGTGAATGTGGATATAGTAGGAATTAGTGAGGTTCGGTGGGAAGAGGAAGGCGACTTTTGGTCTGGTGACTTTAGAGTAATTAATTCAGCGTCAAATAATGGGCAGGCAGGAGTAGGTTTCGTGATGAACAAGAAGATAGAGAGGAGTGTGGAGTATTTCAAGACGCATAGCGATAGAATCATTGTAATAAGGATAAAATCAAAACCTAAACCGACAACGATTGTTAACGTCTATATGCCTACAAGCGCCCATGATGATGATGAGGTAGAGTGTGTATACGAAGAGATTGATGAAGCAATTAAACACGTAAAAGGAGATGAAAATTTAATAATAGTTGGATTTGGAATGCAAGCATTGGAAAAGGCAAGGAAGGAAATATAGTGGATGAATACGGGCTGGGCAAAAGGAATGAAAGAGGGGACCGACTTATAGAGTTTTGCACGAAGTATAATTTAGTAATTGCCAACAACCAATTTAAAAATCATAATAGAAGAATATACACTTGGAAAAAGCCAGGCGATACTGCAAGGTATCAGATAGATTATATCATGGTTAAGCAAAGATTTAGAAATCAACTCGTTAACTGCAAAACTTACCCTGGAGCAGACATTGATAGCGACCATAATTTGGTGATAATGAAATGTAGATTGGGGTTTAAAAACCTGAAGAAAAGGCGTCAGATGAATCGGTGGAATTTAGAGAAGCTTGAGGAAGAGGAGGTAAAGAAGATTTTTGAGGAGGACATCGCAAGAGGTCTGAGAAAAAAAGATAAGGTAGAAAATGTGGAAGAAGAATGGGAGAATGTTAAAAAGGAAATTCTTAAATCAGCAGAAGCAAACTTAGGCGGAATAAAGAGAACTGGTAGAAAACCTTGGGTTTCAAACGATATATTGCAGCTGATGGATGAACGTAGAAAATATAAGAATGATAGTGATGTAGAAAGTAAAAGGAAATATCGGCAATTAAGAAATGCTATAAACAGGAAGTGCAAACTGGCGAAAGAAGAGTGGATTAAAGAAAACTGTTCAGAAGTGGAAAGAGAAATGAACATTGGTAAAATAGACGGAGCATACAGGAAATTTAAGGAAAATTTTGGGGTACATAAATTAAAATCTAATAATGTGTTAAACAAAGATGGTACACCAATATATAATACGAAAGGTAAAGTCGATAGATGGGTGGAATATATTGAAGAGTTATACGGAGGAAATGAATTAGAAAATGGTGTTATAGAGGAAGAAGAGGAAGTTGAGGATGAAATAGGAGAAACAATACTGAGATCTGAATTTAAGAGAGCATTAAAAGATTTAAATGGCAGAAAGGCTCCTGGAATAGACGGAATACCTGTAGAATTACTGCGCAGTGCAGGTGAGGAAGAGATTGATAGATTATACAAACTGGTGTGTAATATTTATGAAAAAGGGGAATTTCCGTCAGACTTCAAAAAAAGTGTTACAGTCATGATACCAAAAAAAGCAGGGACAGATAAATGTGAAGAATACAGAACAATTAGGTTAACTAGTCATGCATCAAAAATCTTAATTAGAATTCTATACAGAAGAATTGAGAGGAGAGTGGAGGAAGTGTTAGGAGAAGACCAATTTGGTTTCAGGAAAAGTATAGGGACAAGGGAAGCAATTTTAGGCCTCAGATTAATAGTAGAAGGAAGATTAAAGAAAAACAAACCAACATACTTGGCGTTTATAGACCTAGAAAAGGCATTCGATAACGTAGACTGGAATAAAATGTTCAGCATTTAAAAAAAATTAGGGTTCAAATACAGAGATAGAAGAACAATTGCTAACATGTACAGGAACCAAACAGCAACAGTAGCAATTGAAGAACATAAGACAGAAGCCATAATAAGAAAGGGAGTCCGACAAGGATGTTCTCTATCTCCGTTACTTTTTAATCTTTACATGGAACTAGCAGTTAATGATGTTAAAGAACAATTTAGATTCGGAGTAACAGTACAAGGTGAAAAGATAAAGATGCTACGATTTGCTGATGATATAGTAATTCTAGCCGAGAGTAAAAAGGATTTAGAAGAAACAATGAACGGCATAGATGAAGTCCTACGCAAGAACTATCGCATGAAAATAAACAAGAACAAAACAAAAGTAATGAAATGTAGTAGAAATAACAAAGATGGACCACTGAATTTGAAAATAGGAGGAGAAAAGATTATGGAGGTAGAACAATTTTGTTATTTGGGAAGTAGAATTACTAAAGATGGACGAAGCAGGAGCGATATAAAATGCCGAATAGCACAAGCTAAACGAGCCTTCAGTAAGAAATATAATTTTTTTACATCAAAAATTAATTTAAATGTTAGGAAAAGATTTTTGAAAGTGTATGTTTGGAGTGTTGATTTATATGGACGTGAAACTTGGACAATCGGAGTATCTGAGAAGAAAAGATTAGAAGCTTTTGAAATGTGGAGCTATATGAGAATGTTAAAAATCAGATGGGTGGATAAAGTGACAAATGAAGAGGTATTGCGGCAAATAGATGAAGAAAGAAGTATTTGAAAAATATAGTTAAAAGAAGAGACAGACTTATAGGCCACATACTAAGGCATCCTGGAATAGTCGCTTTAATATTGGAAGGACAGGTAGAAGGGAATAATTGTGTAGGCAGGCCACGTTTGGAATATGTAAAACAAATTGTTAGTGATGTAGGATGTAGAGGGTATACTGAAATGAAACGACTAACACTAGATAGGGAATCTTGGAGAGCTGCATCAATCCAGTCAAATGACTGAAGACAAAAAAAAAAAAAATAAGGGTTATAATAAAATTTTGATAACAGCTGCAGTAAGGTATAGATAAAAATATGAAAAGTTTTAAAGAGAAGAAAAAATTGCCAGTTATGACAGTTTCCTCCCTACTATCTCTAGCTGCTTTGCCATAGAACTTGGAACTTGAAATAATATTTCATGACTGTTACTGATTCCAAAATTTATCATTTTATTTTTACTCCTAGACAGCCGTTTAATAGAGATCTTGTAACAGCCTATCACCAACATGATTCTTGGTTTTTATACTACATCTCAATTTCAATGCAAGTGAAACTACGAGTATTCTGAAAATCCCTTTTTTCAGTAGAGATCAAGATGAAATTTGAGAATGAATGAATGAATGAATGAATGATCAATATAATCATTTCCATGATGTTCTAGAAGTACAATCTAGATCACTATCTTGAATATGAGACGTATTATAATAAAAAATAGGTAGGGATCACATTTTATAATCTATGGAAAAACGAAACTATATCATTCATATGGACTGAGATTCTTAGGTATTCCATTACGAGAACAACGCGATATCTCCTAAAAAAAAAAATTAAGTAGTTGTAAACTTCTACCATAGAAAAATCTTCAAGCCAAAACTAATTAAGAAAATTATCAACTAAGAGGAATTGGAATATTATATATAAAACTTATTAAAATTTTTTTTTTAGATTTTGAGATAACTTTATAAGTTTTATCAACTTAAATTAATATTGCCTTTAAAAAATAATCAAATTATGTATTATATTAAAATTTAGAAACCCCACTGGATCAACATTTTGATAATGTTTGATGATTCTCATAGTGTTCTATGCATGAAGTAACAGTAATAAGTTTTGAAAATGTAACTGCCAAAGTTATTATTTCATTACAAAAGCAGAAGCAGTTCTAAAGTAGTTATTTCATTACAGAAGAACCTTTAATTCCTGCGGAATCCATCTAGTAGAGAAGAGAGAAAATTATATATTAGGTCGAAAGAGGCCCTTTTAGACCGCAGCAATTGTGTTGAAATAGTTTGTGGTGAGTTAAACATCTCTGTCCATTAATTCGATGCCCGGTTTCATATAATAATTTGTGTTTGATATGTAAATGTTAACCGCAAGCTGACCGCACTCCGTTTTAACAGCTGATTCGATTAATGCACCCATCATTGTTATTATCATCATCAGTGTTGTTGCTGATGGCGTTGTGATTAATAAGATGGAGTGGTAAAATTAAGTAAGAATACGTAACAGTTAATGAAATCATTACCTAATTTTATTCCATTTTCTGGTCATCATAATTTTAATTTTTTTTAAATAGTAATTATAACAGAAAAGAGAAAACTTGAATGTTTCATGATTATGCGATCCTAAGTTGTTTTCTTCTTCTTTATCTCTTCCCAAAATCTCGTCATCCTTTGACTGCGTTTTGACCACTTTGCTCCTGCTTTTCTCTTTCCTTTCACTTCAGATTTCGTGTGCAATTTATATATATATATATAAATAACGAATATATATCGTGGGTTAAATTTAACGCAATATTATATAAAACAAATAAAAACAAAAAAAAGATTGATAAATCTCTGCATGTTCATAGGAATTGTGAAGAATTGCAATGGATTTTTATTAATGAATTAAATTAGTCTTAAAATGGGTTAAATATAGAGAATTACCTCTTAAGTTTACAACTAGTGTAAAATATAATATTCATAGTGATTAATTTTTTTGAACATAATATTCCGCATACCCTTATTCATGTATCTTAAAAAGTTAAAAAAATAACTTCCAAACATCTTAGAAACATCAACACAAGTTTCAGCTTTTTGCCTTTTTTTCTTAGCAGTTTCATTAATGTTTAATATACTTCTAAAAATGTTTTCTTCCCAAAAATCCATTATATATATATATATATAATATATATATATATATATATATATATATAATGTGGATTTATATATAAATATACAATATAAATTTATATAATCTGTTTCTACAAACAGACTTAAATACAGTGAAAACTTGGAAAATCGATATAAAAGAACAACTGAATAAATGAATAAGTAGTTGCAACTCATTATAGCGAATGCGAATTTCAGTTGGTTATAGTAACGGTTAAAAGAAAATTTAAAAACTATTTTTATTGGTTGTAGCATCAAAATCAAGTGAGAAAGATTTTTTAACCTGTTTTTTAATAAAATATTATAACCAATTACACTGGTTGTTGTACTCATATTGTTTCAATTTTTTTTTGTAATTTAGATATATTACAGCTAATTAAAACTGGCAGTCAGTAAAATTAGGTGCAGCAACTTAACACTCTCTAATTAAATTTTTGCTCTTTAAAGTCCATCTGATATCGATTGAATTGTATTGTATTGAAAAATACTGTATTGATATTTTAAGAAAAGATAAAAATATTAATATTTATATATAAACATAGGTAATGAAAATGTAAATTTTTATCTTTAATAACAAATGTTTGCGTTTTCTGAAATAATATAGATGCAGAGTTTAAATATAAATTCTAGAACAAGTGCCATTAAAACCCGTAAAATTACCGGTAAAACTACTCGTTTAAAAAGTAATATAATACTGATATAATGTAAATATTTTATCTGAACGACCCGTTTTACGAAAAAACTGTCTTGTAATTGCTGGTAAGTTTCAGGAAGTGCAAGAAACGAGGTTGTAGATGTTTCTTTTCTTTAGAATTTTCTGTTGCAGTGTATTTCCGTTTTATTCATTGGTTCTGCTGTGACATTGCACAAAGCCTTACCCATAAATCTAATTTTAATGTGTTCTTACAACTTCGATTAATTGCCGTTTAAATTTATTACTTTTGCTAGTATTATTGTGTAGCTACCCCACGAACTAACTAATTTTTCATAACAAACATCTTTATTCATGTTAATATAATTTCTATTTATTTTCATGTAATTAATTATTCAGCCTCCATTAATAACTTAATAAATCATTTAAAAATTATTACATAGTACTGCATAATTTACGGTAAATTTTTAAGATTAAAAATATAAATTTGACATTAATTTTCATTTTTCACACAAATATCCCGTTAGTTCTGGAGAATACTTTTATTAGCTACTGTATAATAAGAAATAATAATAAAGAAATAAATAATTTCCTTCGTCAATTAACTATTATATTTGTTAAAAATAGAAAAAAGATCTACCCAAAGTAGGTGTTCACCATAGATTTAAACTTAAAAAACTATAAAATAAATTTAAATTAACAGAGTTATAAAAGAGATGTAGTACTCAACTTATATTTAGCTTCCGTGAATTTCCGTTCAGGTATTACTTAAGAGGATGAATGAGGATGATATGTATGAGTGTAAATAAAGTGTAGTCTTCTATAGTCACAGTACGACCATTCCTGAGATGTGTGGTTAATTGGAACCATCAAAGAACACCGGTATCCGTAATCTAGTATTCAAATCCGTATAAAAATAACACCCTTTACTAGGACTTGAACGCTAGAACTCTCGCCTTCCAAATCAGCTGATTCGGGAAGGCGCGTTCACTACGGTGGGTTATAGGATATAAGCCTAAAACAATGTAGGCTGTAGTTTCACACTCAAAAAGTGAATCATAAACCAAACTTTTTGGTTTTGACCACAAGTGGCCTTTATATAAATATAAAATTCTACCATCGTTCACATTACATCTGTTTGTTTATTTGCCCAATTCGGTTTTTCAAAGTAATTGATTTGACATGCCATTCACAAAAATATACCAAATTTTTTATTGTTTGATTGTGGCAAATATGATTAATAATGGTTCAAATAATCTAAACCCGTATTTACCCAAAACAAAATTTGCTGTAATTTTGTATGATTTTATACTTATTAAAAACATGGGAACAGTTTATTTGTGTTTATTATGTTGTTTATTTTTTCCATTTTATCTTTCTTTCCGTTTTCATTTAAATTTAATAATTTTACAACCTGCAGAGGTTGTATATCTTTAAAGCAAAAGTTATTTTTAGCAGTTACCGGGAAAATCTGAAAGTAATTATCCTGCTGATGTGCAGAATGGACTGTATATCTACAGTCATAATTTGTATGATTAGTTGCGGTATTCTGTATTTTCTACGGTGCTGATGTGCCCAAAATATTCAGATTTAATTTTTTTACAATGAAAAATTATTCTGTTATTTTATTTATTCTATTTAGATTCTTTTATTTTGTTATATTTTTGTAATGATCTTTAAAAATTATTTTATATCTAATTCTACAAAGAATTAATCTTGTTGCTCAGAGTTCCCTTTAAGCCCTTCGTCTTTGATAAATAAAAATACCAAGAACAAGAAGTCCATCATCTAAGATGAGGCATTTTATTTTTATGAAAACAATATCAATTTCTTAAGAATATCTACATATAATATTTTTATTTAAGATTGTTTTCTTATTTTTACTTGTATTTTGACGTAATATGGTATTTGATAAATAAAATAAATGATATTTGATAAAGTAAAATCAATTTAACGCAATATTATATGAAACAAAAAAACGATTGATAAATCTCCGCAGGTTCATTAGAATTGTGATGAATTACAATGGATTTTTGATTAATGAATTAAATTAGTTTTAAAATGGGTTAAATATACAGAATTACCTCTTAAGTTTGCAACTAGTGTAAAAAGATATAATATTTTTAGCGATTAATTTTTTTGAACATAATATTTCACGTAAAAGTTAAAAAAAGAACTTGGAACACATCTTAAAAAATATCAAAAAGCTTCAGCTTTTTGCCTTTTTTTCTGAGTGGTTTCATTAAAACATTCTCCCATCACAATGATCCGCGCTTGATTAGCGTTCCGCGAAAATATGTTGGTATCTGATTGCCTCCCTTCATAGTCTTATGCTACCCTCTTGTGAAAAAAAAATTCAAAAAATTACAGTATATTAAAGAGCTTTAAGAGATTCTAACAAAAAAAAAGTTACGATTCTATATTTTTTATGCCTGTAACAACAAAAAAATTGAAACAGTACAAAAATACGATAATTTAATTGCAGAATTTTTTTTGCGCATTTCTACCGCGTTTTTTATTAGCGAATTTTTTTTTTTTTTGGTTTGTGTTTATGAAACATAGTTTGCTGATTTTAAAAATAATACTTTCAAGCAAATCGGTTGAAAATTGGGCAAAATATGATGAAAAACCCGTGTCACAAATCACAGATTAGTAACATACTTGTATGTTAGTATAAATGAAAGTAGATTCAGAAAACTACGTTTTATAAAAATCCCCACACTGAAAAGGCTATTCAGATTGACAAAAAACAATTTTTACTGTATACTGTTAATCATTACGAATCGTTATGTGTTACATGTTTACCGATATCATTTGTCAGAAAAGATATTTATAGACCTCAAGTAAAAGTGACGTTTTTATGACCACAAATTCCTTTTTTGTGTGTGTGTGTGCCTTATATCATAATTTATTGTGTTTCAATACATCGATATGTTGCTACTAAGATAAGCTATTTTTGTAAATAATAAATAAATCCATAATCGTCATAGCAATTATAATACACAAGTCACATACACACACACAATCACATTTCTGAGGAAAAAAATGGTCATATTCTTTCTAGTCTAAATAAAACATTTTACATCATATAAACGTCGTTCAAATTGTGTAATAAAACTGATTCCTTTGTGAATATAAAACAAAATAACTGACTTAGATGCCATATAAAATGATTTTGCAACAGCGTTTTAAAACTGACGCCGCACATAACTAGTTCCAAGACTAAATGATCTGAAAAGGTTTTATAATGTTTAATGCACTCCTAAAAACGTTTTTATTCCATACACCCATTATAAACATTTAATAAAAATAAATAAAACTTCTGTTAAAATGCGTTTGAATTTTCTTTACTCAACCAGATTCGATGAAATTAGGTAATTTTATTATAATATTTTTTTTTTTATAAAATACAATTAACTTTGTAAAACTGTATTCCTTGCAGTGTAACATTATAAAAATCTTGTATCTTATATTAATATTCGTAATCATTTTTATTTTACTAAATATATATATAAGGCACGTGGCTAGGATTTTTTTTCGAGGGATAAGGGGGCTGATGTGAAGAAATAGCATTAATAATATTAATATTAATGAAAATCATTTTTTATTCTTTATCGCCTTAGAAAAATACAAGACATGTGCTTAGATTTAATACATAATTTACGCAAATAAAAATCATAATGTTAGTATGAAATTTTTTTCATAATCCACATGTATACTTCACACTCACACATTTACACTCCAATAAAAGTTATGAATTATTAGAAAGCTAGTCATCGATTTTTCTTTCTCGCGATAATATCTAAAACTTCATCAAGATTAAAGTAATATCTCTATGCACTGATAAAGAAATTAACGATCTTAATCTTCAATCCACCGACTTGTTATGCACAATCGTTTTGACTCTCTTCCTTGTGGAGAACGAGTGTTCATTAGTACATTTTGTTACCGGAAGAGTCGCTAAAACCTGCAAGAGATAAAGGACATTTGGCAAATGTTCTTTATTGCAGCGATCCAATACTTCAATCACTTCTAGATCGCATTTTAAAATTAATGACTTTATCTCCTCGCACCAAATAAGATAACTCCACTTGGAGGACTGATTCAGAACATTTATAATCATAATACATCGCTAAAACTTTTATTTCATCCACTTTTCCTATAGCTGAACCTGGCAAAAGAACTTGAAGACTTTTTAAGAAGATAACATTACCATTGAATTTACTTTCCAAATGCTCCTGCAATGTATCGATGTCGGGAATATAACAAGATACTCGGTGATATTCTTCTGTCGTCGTAGTATTGCGATCTTCTCTATGTCCTTGTTTATTGTTTATTCGTAGAGGTTTTATTTCAGCTTCAAAAATCTTGCGCGACAATTGTTCGGTAGTTACAAAAATATTTTCTGCGTCATCTCTGATTCCTTGCAATAATGATAGTGTTGATTTGATAATTTTAATAGTGTTATTCAAGTCAACAGTCTTGTTTTGAAGTAGTATTGACAATGGTAGTGTAACAAGAAGTTTTTCAAAACCAGTAATGAACCAATAAATTCACTTTTTTCTATTGCTATCAGAAAAGCAAAAGCTTTAGGCGACGCGAATCCTTTTGATTCTTGTGAAATTTCTTCTAGACTCACGCATATACATTCAAATAATTCGACGAACATCAATGCTCGTATGAGGTTCAATAAATCTAGTTTCACACAAGCCTATAAGTCGTTTTTGTTTATTTCTCATCTAGTCCATACACGCTCACTGCTTTTTTTAGCACATCAGTTGCATGTGAATTACTGCGAAAAAATGAGATATTTTATCAACAAGTCTCATACTGTTTTTATATTAAATTGTTTGAATGATAAAGTCAATCGACAATTATAAGGTATAACAATTATAGGTATAACCCCCTTAGCTGCCTGCTCGCTACGTGCGTGATATATATATTCAATTTTTTAATATAGTGATTTTAGGCCATATTTATAAAACCGTTAAAAAGATTTTTTTTTTACTGTAGGATAATCATGATGAGAAGGAAACCGTATCGCGTAATGGTAGGAATGCGTTCTCCATCCTCTTAAACAATTACTGAGTACTGTATTAATAAATTGGAGCAGATATTGCAATTAGTCTAATAAAAAGTCATTTTATTCTTTTCAAATAACTGAATGAAAATAAAAAGGAAGCTCTCTGGATATAACTCATTTTACTTTTCTTCGTATTCTCTTATAACATTTCTCACTCTCTCTCTGTCTCTCTCCCTCAATCTTTCTCACTCACTCTCTCTCTCTCTTATACTGTTTCTCTTTCTTTCTTTCTTTCTTTCTCCTTTATTCTTTAACCTCCTTGTAATCTACTTCTTTTTTCTTTATCCCACTATATCTCTAGTTTTTACCTTTTCGATCTCACTCAATCTCATTATTTTAACCATACTTTGTTTCATATTCATTAAACATAATTAATTAAAACTTGTCTTCCAATAATGGCTTGATTAATTTAACAAAATTCCCTAGGCATTAAAGGCGATTTATATATTCCACTGTTTCATGCTAATAGAAGAGTTTTTTTAATTTGTTTAAGATCATCTGACACGATCACTTTTAGAGATATGACTCATGTAAATCATCCGAGTTACAAAGATTACAAGCCAAAAATTTTTTCTTCCAAATATTAATTTTATTTCTTCAGAAACACCATAAGAATAACATCTGTTAGGTACGCTAATGTACAGTAATCGGTTATATCCATTCTTGGCTTTGTAAGGAAAGAAGTTGAACCAATGAATGTTTTACTTTTGTTAATATGACACGCGAAAATCATTCTTTCTGCAAGATATATATGGTGATTTCTGGAGTAATTAGATTCTTACAAGTTACATTGCAGTCGTAGCGGTTATATCATTTAAATAGTTACTTATTAAATTCTGAATTACATTAAAAAAATGAAAACACTAATTACAGAAATAAGTAAATGAAAAGGTAAAACTGGAAGGTTGTGTAAATTAACTGTAGCTAAATATTTGTTTTTTATTAAAAAAAAAATAAAATAAAATAAAACCAAAAGCATTAGTTTATTAAAAATACAACCCAATTTAAAAACTGTTTAGAACCAAGTATACATTACTATTTTCAGTTAATACGGTCAAATATACTGTCATGATGCTATCTTAAATTATGCAATGAGCCTAAAAAATAGATTTAAAATATAAATCTTATTTGAAATGCTAATGTTTTATTAAAAAACAAGAATTTTTTTTTTAATTCTGCTTAATAAATATAATTACACACTTATACAAGCCGACATATAAGGATTTGATTTTATTTTCTCAACTAAAAAACAGAAAAATTTTTTATGATTTTTAAGTATTAACGATTTTCAATAGCAAATTTTTTTACAATTATGTAAAAAAAAGATACGTATAAAGAAGAAATGTTTGTTCAGGATAAAAACATGAATAATTCCTCAAATAGAGGAAATAAAATAAATTGTTCTGGACTGCTATAATTAATTATTTTGCTATAACTATTACTCGATAGAATAACATGTTATTTATTACGTTTAAAGACGTATAATTCGTTATAATTCGTTAATGTGTAAAAGAATTTAAATAAATATTTTCTAAAGTTGTTAAGAGATCCTTTAATATAACTTGAAACTGAAAAGGAAAACATATAATAACATTGCTATACAATAATCACATTAGATAATCAACAAAATCTTTAAATTCGTTTAAAAGTTACTTTTTTGTATTCTTTGAAAATACTGATCAATATTTCTAAAAATATGAATATTTCTCTCATCATAATATTTCCTTTCTTCAGTGACAATTGGAAACCTGGAGATTTTGTTAGAATAAAGAGAAAAAGTTACATTTACACTACACTGAAAATGCTTGCTGTAAAACAAAATACATGGAGCATTGGTGACAGTAAACATTAAATAAATAATCCATAACCGTAGACTTCTTTTTTCTGGGGAAATGTTTTTCCTTACATTTTAAGCCAAACTAACTGATTATAGATACATCTTCCGGTCTGCAATCTAATACACATACCTGGAATTTAATTCTATGGTATTAACAACACTAATTACTGAGACAGAAATAACAGGAATAGATCCAGTAAGTGCGACATCGGAGTATCCATTTGATATTGCAATAATAGAAACCAAATAGAAATTTAACTACGCTAGCCATTACTTAGCTACGATTAAACTAAGTCTACGATTAGATATTCCGCGTAACTATTAATGTAAAGAATTTTCAAACAAATTGCAATTAAAATATATGCTCTCTACATGCCTCTTTATGTATGGACTTATGCTGAAGTCTGAATATCTTATACGTTTTAGCATTTTTTCTAGTTGAGTCAGTTTTCCATGAGCATATTCAAATAAAACGTTCTCCATAAATCAACCACCTACGGACAAACCAAAACAAGCATAATCTTCCCGATCCTTGTAAATGACACATTGTATCATCAAAAATAACTCTCATCTTCCCTGGACTACTGAATGAATTTCGCTTCGCCTATTAATAAAAAACATTTCCCTTGAACTATATCAATTATTAATTTATGATATTTCCCCTTTTATATAATCTTTTGAGAAATTTACTGTATGGACGTTGGGTACAACTATAAGAAGAGCAGCGTTCCACTTTTAGGATATAAAAACCGAAATTAATGTCGTTTCAATATGAAGCAAAATCCTGCTCTAACTAGCAAAGTTTTGCCTACCAAACAGATGCACATTACAAGCTTTTCTTCTAGACAAAACTATTGACAAAAAAGGAAAAAAGTAAATGAAAATAGAAAACGAATCCATGTACACAAAACGTTTTCCCTTTAATAGAAGTATTCAATCAGAGTAACGGTCTGTTGCAACATTTACAATAACAAAATAAAATGTTCAGTTTTTGTTTATTAAATACTACCTTAATTTGCCCAGTGTCAAAGTTGCTCGTTCTTTTTGGAACTATCTTCATCTCAGTTCTGCTAGCACTAAATGCTGAGTTAAAAAGTGGACAATATCTTCCTCCTTCCTCATATTACAAAGGAAACAAAGTTGTATATGACAGGTATACGTTTATCTATTTAAATTAACTAATGTCGCTTTTTATTTAGAAATACCACCATAATAAGTTGAAGTCTTGATTATTATGTAATTCATTTACGCGTTTTAATTCGAATAAAACACCAATTTTTGGGTGCTAATTTATTTCATTTTATAATCCGCTTTTAATATATTTTTAATCATCGTTCCAACTGTGAATAAGATCAGCAACTAACTTTTTCTTTGTGCTTTATTTTATTTTGAGGTTTCCTCTTTAACTGGGAGCAATAGTATGATATTGTTAGGACAATTATTTGAAAAAGAGAACGGATGCTTGTAATAATTAGTTTGAAAAAATAGTCTAAAAACACCTGAAATGAAATAATCGAAGAAAGAAGATTAGTAGGTACGGTGCAAAAGTCTATCACTGAAGATCCTCCAACTTCAATAAATGTGTATTTCCATTTATATCTTTTGCTATTCGTCCACTCAAGCTGGCATGTCTTGAAGGCATGCCAACTATTTCGATGAAGATTCAATGCCTTGTTGATTGTCAGAGCTCCCTTGTTGAAAAATTACTCTTACACCTTCACATTTCAACAGTCAGCTGGCTAGATATACCAGAGGTTACTGTGGTTGTCTGACTAATGACTTCAGTTGATATCTCTATCCTTATACTTATAGATACATATAGGTATCCGCCAATTGGAGAGAAGAAAACAGAAGCTCACATAGTATAATTCGTCTAATATTATCTTTTACTTTTTACTTAGATGTAGCGTTATACAATTTTTCCAAATAATATTGTTACTAATCATAAAAAGAGAACATCACTTAGTTTTAGTTTTTGCGTCTGCTTATTTCTACTATGGCGAGAATAGGAGAAGAGAAAAAAAATGTCATCTTCAGTAGGAGTTCTTTGTTATTTACAATGAGTTTTTAGCATCACAATACGCTTCACACTAATACCAAAAATCTAAAGAAGTATTTTTTATTCGTCAATGCCTTCCTAAAACTGGCTAGATATATTTTCACTGCTAAATACTACCTTTCAAAATGTTGTTAAAGCCTAAGGAAAAGTTTCTTTTCGATAAATTTTTATTTGTGTACAATAAACGTTAAATTCTTCCATAAATTTTAAAGAATTATACAGAATGACGTTATAACGAAGCAATAATTTAGTTAATGACAAAATTGACTGTTGTATGAGTATTGCACAAAGTCAAGAAAAAAGAAGAAAATTCAGGCGCAAACTGCTGAAATGAAGCTTTTGGAAAGTTGAAGAGTCAATAGATTAGATGTGATAAGTAATGAAGAATAGGATGTGAGAAAAAAAATCTTTTAGAAAATCGAATTATTACCGAGTTCAAAAATAAACAGCTGATTGAAATAGAATAAATGAGGTCAGTAAACTTTTAGTTTAGATACACAACTATAAGCCGAGATGAAAACGCTAAGTTATAAAGCTAAAGTGATGATTACGGAACGGATTTATCGGTCTAAACCTTCAAGCTAGCAAAAAACCAATCATTCTATGAAAACTGCTTGCATCTTCGAAATAATTTTAAAACAAAATATATACTTTAAATATATAAGCATACTATAACTCAGTCAGTGTCGCGCTAACCTTTTTTTATGAAATCATTTATGAAAAATTGCAAAGTTGTAATCATGTTGATATTACATTTGTTTTTCTCGGGTTTATTAGAATTTGAATTCACAATAGTTTAGAAATAGTACAATTTTCTATTTTACTAACTATTCTCATTAAGAAAAACTTGAGGTCTTACTGAAATATAGTTTTCATTATTAAATTTAACAAATAAAAAATATTATTTTATATTAATCAAGAAAGAAACAAATCTGAATACGGTTTTATTCAATTATTTTTAAATTTTGATTGCTTTTGAAATAACAAACTAACCTATACTATTATCATCTTTATTGTTTGCCACTTCCATCCATATCAAAGTTTTTTTGTCTTTATAAAAGCGGAAATACGATTTTGTTTTTAATCATAAACAAATATATATTTGTTCGAAATTATTTTATTGAAATAATAAATATAAACAAAATATCTATTCTGAAATAACTGATTTCATTTTAGATTAAAAAAAAAAAAAATATATATATATATATATATATGAAATCAAATAAAAACTAATGTAAACAGGATTTACATTAAGTAAATATGAAATTAGCTTTATGAAATATAAAAAAAGTTTATCACAAACCTCTTGAATACAAGGTGTAAAGTATACTAAATACAGCTGACTGAAAGTAATAAATACAAACTCTCTAAAAGGACTAATTAGAATATATAAAACACAAGAACCCTACTTACGTATTACGAAACACACAGAAGTGCTTTTATTTTAAAGTAATAAAAACAAAGTATAAGTTATCACACAATTATATTTCTACTTGGTATTTTTAATTGAGATAAAAAATAAAGTTTTTTATCCCTTTTATGCGATGTTACTTTTTACTTGAAACGTGTTCTATAAAGATGCATAGTAACTAGAATGAATGTAAGTATGATATGATGTTTTTTAATGATGCAACAAAAACTAATGAAACTTGTTACCCGAATACAAACGGTACATTTCTGTCTAAAAAGCTGATTAGTTTTTATTTTTTTGGTCAACTGATTCTGAAATACCTCCATTATTAAAGTAAAATGTAATGAATGAAAATTATAGTTAATATTTATTATTACTGGCATTACTTCTAACTGTAATTAAGACTACATTTTTAATGTCACGTAACATAAAATATAAAGAGTGATAGAGGTACAGCTAAAGATATGTACGAAAGCAAATATTTATTAAGCGAGGTTATTTTCAAACGGCTCCATTATTGTTTATTTATACATATAGAAAATAGTTTCTGTAGTCTCTTACATTTTATGTGCACAAATATGCTCAGAATTTGGTTGGTTCGAACATGTCAGTTGAAATAATTAGGTAAGACTATCTTTATATCTTTGATTAGATATGAATTTGAAGTTCATGTAAGACACTTCTTAATAAAATTTATCACTTTAAAAGGACTGGTTTCCTGACAGTTTGAAACATTCGATTACTTTATAACTCATGATAAACGTCATTAATAATATGCTACACAATGGTGGAAATGAAAATTCACACTTTATCTCAGTAATTACCTTTCAAGAAACGTATCGGTTAGAAAATCATTTAACTTCTGGCTTTTCCTAGTAAGCCTGGTAAGTACTCGGTATTATAGTTATTTTTGGGAATAGGTATGCAGTGTTTTGGAGTGATTTATGTTACATATTAAATGATTTTCAACTGAACCTAATCGTTTATGGCATCAAACACTATCATACTGACAAGCGAATGTATATATAATAAAAAACACTTAAAAAATGTTTCACAAAACCAAGTTAGTTTAATAAATAAGAGAGTACCAATGTTCAAATCCTAGTAAAGACAGTTACGTTTATAAAAATCTGAATACTAGATCGTAGATACCGGTATTCTTTGGTGATTGGGTTTCAATTAACCACACATCTCACAAATGGTCGACCTCGGCCTGTACAAGACTTCACTTACATTCATACATATCCTTTGCAATAATACCTGACGGTGATTCACGGAGACTAAATAAACAGGAAAAAAGTTAAATAAAACTGAAGATATATATATATATATATATATATATATATATATATATATATATGTGTGTGTGTGTGTGTGTGTGTGTGTGTGTGTGTGTGTGTGTGTGTGTGTGTGTGTGTGTGTGTGTGTGTGTGTGTGTGTGTGTGTGTGTGTGTGTGTGTGTGTGTGTGTGTGTGTGTGTGTGTGTGTGTGTGTGTGGAATATCAGTTGGATCATGTTTGATCAAAAATAAAAATAAAAATATCAGTTGACATTTGACCAAAAAATTGAAGATGCACCACTGGTTTTTTCATTACGACAACGCTCCAGCCCATTCAGCCCTCAGAACCCGTGAGTTTTTGGGCAAATACTCGATCACTGTTCTTTCTCACCCACCCTACTCAACTGATCACGATCCTTGTGACTTCTTCTTGTTCCCCAAACTCAAAACACCTTTGAAAGGAAGAAGATTTGAGACGATTCCCGAGACTGAGGCAAATGCGACGAAGGAACTGAAGAACATCACAAGAGAAGCTTTCAGGACTGTTTCCAAAGTTGAAACACCGTTGGGATAAGTGTGTGCGTCGGGGAGGAGAGTACTTTGAAGGGGACCCAGACAAGTAACTTCTAAATAAAGTACGTTTTGTTTTATGACGTTACGTATTTTTTGAACAGACCTCGTATTTACTGTTGTTTATTTAATATTACATTTCTGGTGTTTGGAGGTATTATTTTCGGATGTGGATCTGGATTTCGGTTTTGCTTTCCTCGATTCCGGAGTTTTGGACTAGATTTTTATTAATTTTCATTAATTATACTCTTGTGTATAATTACACAAGAGTAATTATACACAAATAATTACTCTAGGAGAATTCTCTAGGAGATTGTTGTACAAACAATCTCCTTAGCAACCATTGGCTAAGGTCTGTTTTTTCGTGTTTTCTTCATTATATTTATATTTTCGTTACTGCAGTGTTTGATTGGATCTTTTCGACAGTTCTGGAGTGGTTTTCAACGAGTTTGGTGATATGGCGTTTGTTTTACCCGAAAAACTGTTTATTTCTAACTTTGTTTATAACAGCTGATCGGAATTGTTTACATTTTTTATTGAAAAATTTTGCTACTGAGATAATGTGATGTCAGATAAGGATGGTTTAACATCTGATGGGGGAAATTAGTCGGGCCTCTCCGAGTAGAGTTAGGCCTATGAGGAGGCGTGGGGGTCGTAAACCTTCGTGGGGGCGGAAAGTCTGAGTGATGGGTGCGAGGCATTTCTTTACCTTCGCAAACAGAAAGTAGTTTGTGTCCCACAATGGATGTGGCTGCTGATATCGACCAAAAAGTGAAGTCTTCGAGGATTTCTTTTTTAGTCTTCGAGGCAACACACTAGGGATTATGTGCGGCAGTCTAACTGCGGTCGTTCTGTTGATGCTGATGTTCCTGAGTCTGGCTATTCTTCGACAGATCGCGAGTGTAGACCTTTGCGGCATACTGCTCCTCCAACTCCGTATGAGGTGGAACTGGGGGAGAGTGAATTTCAAGAAGTGGGTAAGCCGAAACTTAAGCGGCAACAGATACAGTCCCTGCTGAAGAAGGGTAGTCCCTGCACTACCGAACGGGTAGTGCGAGTCCTGTTGAGTCGATGGAGAAGTTGGGTAGGACTCTGGTCCTGACGTCCTTGGTGATTTTTCGGGGAAAGTGGAGAGGAAGGCATGGAGGAAAGCGATGAGGGGGGCAGGAGGAATCGGACCGTGTACTTCCTAATATGGTGCGTTTTGCTGACGGGTTAGCCCACTTGCTTGCTCGGGTTAGAGTACTGAGTGGCCTTGTTTGCAAAAATGTTAATACCAAGTTGGAAATCAAGATCTGTTCGGGGAAGTTGTGTGATCTGTCGAAGGATCTTTATCATCTTAAGGATTATTTATTTGGATTACCTCACGTAAAGACCAGGGCGACGCAATGTGCAATACGGCATCATGCTGTGTCTGTACATTTGGAAAATCTTCTGATAAAACTAAATTAGTTCCTTTCAGGCTGTTTTCTTATCTCAGATTTATTCCTAAAAACTATAAAATTAAATAATGCAGGACATATCTCCTTATTAATAAAACTGATTTTAATTAGATCAACATCTTTTTAATTAAACAAAACTTTAGATACTTCACGAAAGGTAGATCCAATTTCCATTTCTTAATCCCATGGCTTTATTTAACCAACTATCAATTCTGTAACCATTGCACCATTCTCTAATAAATTAAATTTTTATCTCTAAGCATAAATAAAAATTTATTAAATTTTCTCTATATTTCTATAATTTTTTTTTAACTTCCTCAACATTTTTAAAACTTTTATTAATATTTTCATCACTGTCTCAATTTTTCCAAAATATCATTATTTATTGTACGAAAATTCACCTGTAGTATCTTTAACGACGCCTTAACATCATTTAAGTTACAGGTTCTTGTGATATTTTTAGTTAATTATGTGTAGACCTAATTGAATTAACATATTTCCTTAGTATTATTTGAAGTTTTAATACCCGTAGATCTTACTCGTTTAATAATTAAATAAAAAGAAAAGGAAAAATTGATCAGAATTTTGCTATTAAAAATATATCAACTATCACTAACTTTTAACATAATTTGAGGAGACGGGTTTAATAAAATTCCGCCAAGAGAGAGGTCATGGCCGGCAAGACATAGGTAGCTCTTGATTACAATGGATAATAATGTACGTGACAGGATTTAATACCTATTAATAATCTCCACATGACTGCCATTATAGATTATTCAGTAAACTGCAGAAATAAATACATTTTTATAACCAAATAGAGACCCACTGAAATATTAAAATAAGTTTATCATTATTCCAAGTCTAAACAAAAATATGAAAGTTACTCAAACAATTTATTAACTAAGATAATTTGATAAGCAAAAAACTGAATTAGAAAGCTGATAACAATAACAATTGCTAAGAATAAGTCTAGCTTAACTTGACTTTGAAAACCATATTATATCAAATTAACCGACGTTGATAGTACATACATTTTTTTTATACTGAAAAACTCATTTAAGTCACTAACTTAATTTTTTTTTTTTGCTTGATATTACCACATAAACTTGAAGCTTCTGCGCGGAATATAGAAATGGAATATTGTAGTGTATGAAAAATTCCATGCTTCAGCGGGATTGGAACCCAGGACCTCCAGATGAAAGGCCAAGACGCTACCAATCCACCACAGAAAATATCTTACCAAATTAAAAACGTTGGCGGTTTAAAAAGAACATCATACAAGTTTAAAAAGTGCATAAATCTACTAAAATAAAACTAATAAGAAGTCACAAATAAAATAACTATTCTCTGTAACTGAGAATGCTATCGACTGAAAAAATAAAGTAATGAAAACCATTATTATTTAAATTATTTATTTATTATGGAGTAATTTTAGGTAGAGTTTGTTTATATTATTTTGTAGAAAAATTATGATTATATTAAAAGTGTTCTATTCGGTAATAGAACAATTTTTTACATATTGAATATCACATTTGTTTCTTTTCGACTAAATTATATATAGACTGTTAGTAATTGCAACGAGCACATTAATTTTGCATTTAAAGTATAGAAATGATGTTTAGGAAAAAAAAATGAGGAAAATTTATTGAGACTAACTTTATACACTAAACTACTTTTCCAATTACAAGGTGATAAGAAAAAATCTGTTAATCCTGTTACGTCAAACAACGTGACAGTCTGAGAAACAAAAGTTCTGGTGAAAATGTAAAATTATGTAAAGTCATAATTCAATGTGTAAGCAAAATAGAGTTTTTAATTAAAGGCAGGAAAAATGAAGAATTCTTGTCTTAGCTTTTTATTTAATACGAATTATTGACAGAAATAGTAGTAACAGTAAAATATTTTGAATGAAATCAGTAATTTATAATTCCTTTTTAAATGGGATTTAACGAGGAACTTGTTAAATCAAACTTCCATGATTGTTGACGTTATTTTTTTAAATTTAGATTACTATAAACGGTCAGTAAAATTCAACTTCCTTCATAGTAAGAACACAATTATGATTACAGTAACGTTATTGCTAGCATATCTCGTATTAAAAAACATAATTTACTATTTACGAAAATATACTTTATTACCTTGTAATTGGAAAAAATCTGTATATAATAAGTTAGTTTGAATAAATTTTCCTTATCTTTTTTCCTAAAGTTCATTTCCACATTATAAATGCAAAATTAATGTCGTTGTTGCTATTACTAACAGTCTATATATAATTTAGTCGACAAAGAAATGTGTGATTAGCATTATATAAAATCTTGTATTACCAAAGAGAATGATTTTAGTACTATCGTAATTCTTCTACGCAATACTACGAAAAAACTCTACCTAAAATTTATCTGTAATAAATAAATTAATATTTAAAAAATCATATTATTTCGTAAATAGTAAATTTTATCTAAAAAAATTGCAATGAAATTATAACCAGTACGAAATTATAAATCATAAAATTGCATTATTTCTGTAAATGTGATATGTATTATTCGTTGTTTAATAAATGAAATCGAGCCGGTAAGAGTTTTGTAACAATATTTTCTTTTTTTCTTATTATATGGAACGTTTAATCATTGTTTATTATCTATTACTGTATATTTATTTTCAATTACATATATTTAATACGTTTTTTTTTAAAGAACATTCTAAATTAAAAACTGATTTTGATAATAATAATGTAGTGTCTTACCTTTTTTGATATAAGTATAATTTTGTTGAAAACAGTTTTATTTATTTATATTACAAAAATTTTTGTTTTATTGAGTAGAAGAAATTATATTTGCGAGATACCGTACGGTTTACAATTTCATTGTAATTTTTTTTTTTTATATCACTGGGTTTTGTTAGATTATTTTATTTATGAATTACTGATTGTTATCTTACGGATTTATTACTCAAATATTGCTTAGACAAACTAAGAATTTCACAAACTATGAATTTCACGGCCAACTTTTTTTGTTGATTGTCATTTCACTCATTTCATACCATATTTTTCGTTTTTTTGTTAAAGCAGTATAATGACTTTTACGAATCGAAGATCCGTGATGCACTTCTTATTTTGTAAGTGTAACCCTCGATTTGTATCGTTAAATTCGATTTTAACAATCGAATTTATTTCTGTTTTATTTATTCCATTTTTAATAAAACTTGTATAATATCTTGTAAACTAATACTTTTATTTTTTATTTTTTAAAGAAGTGATGGGAATTAAAAAAATTGTTTAATCTTCAGTACTTTCATTTACATAAGATCATTTACTATTAAAACAAACTATAATATGTTTTCTTTTAAATTTTATTATTTCAAGTACATTATCAACTTATTGTACGCTACGTAATACTATCAAGTACTACTATCTAGCGGCGCGATTCGTAAAGGTACATTAAAAAAAATGAATAAAATGACATATTCTAGTCCCGCGGATCCTCCGATGGAAAATAAAAGTTATCAAACAAAATTCGAAGTATTTTTTGAAAATATTCTTTATAAAAAAAATATAATTGAATTGAAATATAATGTTGTCCCGCTTATTTTAATATTATTTTTTTCTCATTTCCATTTCACTGTTAGGTTAGGTCATGACTGACCTAACGTAGTTCGTTGAATTCGTCGCCTCTTACCGACAAAGTTTTAACGAACTCCGTGATATTTTATTAATGATATATTTAGAAAAAAATTAAATTATATATTTACGAAATTATATGTACATATATATATATATATATATATATATATAATATTTTTAATTAATTCTGATAAGCTAAGGTTGATAAGCTAAAATTTTTTTTAATAAGCTAAGGTTTCTGCACTAAATACATATTACTAACAAAACCGAATTACCTTGTATTTCTTGAATATTTTTAAATAAAAAATTTTGATTAAAAATTAGTTTAAAAAAATGGAACCGACATCAAATTGCGTTAAAAAGTAAAAAATAATTAGTTCAAATAATTAAATCCTTAGACACTTCTTTGAATCGGAATCTGCTTCTACAAAATACTCGATACACCGGAACACGTCGTGTTCGACTCCCGGACGTAGGCTGCTGAACGTCGCTGCTGTGAGTTGGTGACTGGGTCTCTCATAATTGACACAATCATAGACTGTATGTTATCAGGGGCAGAGAGGTTTCATGCGGTAACTGGCTCTGTGACACGGATACTCTATCACAAAGCCAGGGGGGATGGGGCGGCGAGGGTTTGAGGGACAGCCCCTTGCGGAGCTGCCGTCCGTCTGTGCTTGCACGGATGGGCGGCTGTGTTGATGAACAGGAACTCCGTCATCCCTTCGCGAAAAAGACCGAGATCCGGTGTGAGTGACCACTCCACTACTCATACCGGATGCTCTCACAGAGGCATTGGCGTCAAGACCGAGTCCCGGCTTCTGGGGTGGGGTCCAGGAACGACATAGTCGGGCCCTAGGAGTTAGAGGCAGAGAATGAAAAGATCTAACCGGCGGTCAGACCTGTCGGACTAGACTTATGGCCAGCGGACGGGGAGGCCCGTCTGAGTAGACAATACTGAGTGACAATACTGAGTGGACTGTACTTTGCTTTGTTGTGAATCCAGCCTGGTAGAGGGATAGGGTAAGAGAAAAAAAAAACACCTACATTACATTAGTGGAATTCATATTTGTGTTTTGATCGCTTTCTCGTTTACTATTATTACGTCTTTTTATATACGCTATATAACAGGCCCATCTATAAGGTTTATGTAAAAAAATAAATTTATTTATTTATTTCGTATACAGACATTTTTTTTTTTTTTTAAATTCGATAAACAACATATAAAATACTTTTCAAGAAAAATGCTTACTGAAACAAAATTGAAAGATAGGTATTAAATTATAGCTTTTGAAAACTTTTCAACTGTACTCTAAATAGATTAATAAAATAAATAATTTAAATAAACAAACTAAAAAAAATGTTAGGAAAGCATTCAGCAAACCAAGAAAAGAGAAATTTTTAGGTTTTATATTTTAAGAATGTTTATACTGTAAAAGTTACCTTAAGCAATTTTTTTATGATTTCTATTTTGTTATTCTAGATAAAAAATTGCATTCTAGGAAAGAAAATACAATATAATTGATTTTTCCAAGATAAGGAATACAAAATAATATTTTTAAAAGAGATAAAGACATACACAACTTCTTCTCTAAAACCGAAGATTGAAAATATTAAATTATTTATTTGATCGGTTTCCAAGAAAATAATGTATTGTACATTAGGGGAGTTTCATATCTATTAAGTTATCAATTTTCGTTATTTTAGAACCGTTATTACATCATATACTGTAACTGTTTACTTACAATGATTATTTCAACGTATTTTTACATATTTTTAAAAAATATCCTGTTTACTAAATTTATATAATAATTTTATAAATAGAAAAATATTTCGTTCTTATTGATTATATTAAAATATGTTATTATTGAATTTTATGTGCTTTTAGAAAGTAAATTGGTAACAACTTCGCAGGTAATATTGATGAAAACATTCTCGAATAATTTGAAAACTGGGAATGTAGCAGGACCGTTGTAAGCCAACCGTCACGATGAAATTATAATAAATTGCTTTAAAGATAAAAAGCTATCGGAGCTGTTGTCGGTAGCGGAATGGGAGATAGTTTATGGACTAGATAAGCTCATACTCCCGTTGTGTACACAGAAGACACTTTATAAATATAAATTTTCAATACACATATCCCTTTAGAAAGATTTTTGTATTCAGTCATTAAACATACATCCGTATGTATAATAAAATTATATACAATACACAATATAAAATTATATACATTAAAGTAATGTTTAAGATAAACTCAGTAATTTTTTTTGTTTGTTTTAAAGTAAAGGGAAATACGTATGCACATTATAAATAACAGTCCATGGTTAAATAAGAAAATATATAATTTTATTTTTAAGGAAAAGTAATCATTTTTCAAGCCATTTCTATTATTTTCCATTAATCATATACATATTTAAATTAATAATAGTTCAATCTTAGTAATTATTTTTCTTCTTAATTTATTTTACCGGTAAAAAGAACCTAAAAAATAAAATACATATTAATTATGAATTTTAGCCGGATGAAAAAATCAAACGAATTCTTACACCTTTTGGTTTATTATTTTCTTTTTACATTAGATGATCGTACAAGAGGTTATAAGCCCAACGTCTGAACAGCAGTTGGTTTGGTTAAAAGTCTGAGGCCGATTATTCCGGCTTGAGACGCTTATTGAATTCCAACGATCCAATTACATCGGTATCAGACCATTCAAAAGTTGTTAAAAGAAACTATAGACATAACATTTGCTGAATTCGATCCAACGCCTTGTAGCATATGGGAACGTTTATTAAAATAGATGATGGTAGTTGTAATTCGTAAAAATATTATTGTACTAAATATAATTTATTTTAGTTGCTCAACAGACGTCGTACAGAAAGCTTTTGCTTGTTGTGCTCTAGTTAAATGTTATTTTGGAATATTAATAAATGATTTAATGATAATTTTTTTCCAGTAGTAAAATTTTATTCTTTGAACTTGATTTTATTAAATTATTTGTTTTAGGAAATTTTAAAAAGAAAGGCTAAAATTTTAATGAAATACACTATATGTGAATATAAAATACAACGAGTTGCATGTAATTACCTTTTCAGTTCATACAACTGCATATAACAACTTATATGGAAAAAATTGTTATATGTAGAATGTATATGTATATCTAAGAATATGTATATGTATATAGAATGTAGATAACATATATGTATATCATACATATTTTATCAAAACAATTGAAAATTAATCGCATCTTCTATTTGTTAAAATAATATTTTATTTTATATAGTAGCGTAGTAAAAGGTCGACTGATAAATAATTCATGGATACATCATTATTATTGGATTGGAAACGTCTATGACTACATTTAATAAATTTTTCATTTTAATGGCGTATCCAATTTAATTGGTGAAACTTATAATTTGACTGTGACGTATAAAATTGAACAAAAATTGATAATTCGATTTTAGAAAAATTGAAAAAGCTAACTTATTAACAAATACGGAAAATATAGACAAGAAATTTTTGAAAAGATGAGGCCGGTTTGAAAGGAAGTAGTTTGAATAGAGAAAAATGATAATATTACAAAGAAAAATAATATTGAAACTTTTGTGAAAGCTGAAAAAATAAATTTTTAGTACGGAGAAATGAATAGGTGGATATATTTAAGGTCCTACAGCGCACGAAATATTAGAATGTATGATAAAAAGGTATTACGAAGAAAATAAGGTCTCAAACGGGGGATGGCTCGATTATTGTTTACTTTATATTAATACTCTTAAGAGATGAGGTAATAATAATTAAGGAAAAATTGCCAACATATTAGAATTATAAGCACTTTGGGTTAAAGAAGATTTAATGGAACTGAAAGAGAAAAGCTAAGATGGAGTTCAACATTTGAGAGTGGAAGCTAAGAACAATAATCAAAAGATTAATCATAAGAAATTATGAAGTTAATTGTTAATGATAAATGTTTCAGATTTCAAGGTAAGAAGAACATCCCAACCCCATAGGGGAAGACAAGACATGACATGACATGACGCTTCCAGTCGCCACCACACCCCCTCCTGTTCCGAGCCCTGATGGGCTTTAACGGGACACTTCATTCGCCCTCTAACTTTTTACACCTCATAGTACCTCATAGTATTTACACCTCGTTGGGATGCCTTCGATGTAAATGCCTCCCTAGACATTTACATCGGTGATTTTAAACTCAGTTTTTGCCTTCACTGCAGGCCTCATCTGGACATCTTGAATACCCGGTATGAAGAACAATGTGAATCTAAGAAACAAAATAAAAATGCAGTGAAGAAGATTCGCCAGAAAAAATGGGTAGCGACGGAGGTTATATAAAAAACCAGCTGATGTAAAAATAGAAGAAGCCTAGTAGCAAAGAATCAAGGGATGGGATTTAGATAAATTTAAAAGTAAGAGTCGTACAGTAGGGGAAGGGATCAGAGAAAAAGAAGGAAATGACAAGGGATAAGAAAGAAGTGGTAAATAAACAATAGCAATCATCGGAGAATCTGATGAGAAAGGAAATGGGTATAAAAGTGAATAGGAATAGAAAGAAAAGTGACGAAGAACAACCTTAAAGTAAGGAAATCAATACGAAGAAGAGATTAAATGAAGAGGATAATAGATTTTTATATAGATTATTATTTTAATAGATTATATAGATTATTATACATAATTGTCTGTTGTTAAACGAAGATAGTATATTACATTACAATTGTTGGAAGGAATTGAGAATGTGAATTGGGGAATAATAGGGCCCTCAGAATTTAAAAGAAAATCGATGATTAGAAAAGGAAAATGGGATAATTTTTTTTTTGTGCAGAAACTGGTTTTATAATAAATAGCAGTAGCATCAACAGAAAACGTTTTTTAAGGGGTATTCATAAAAGGTCTCGAGGGTATTGTAGACTAAAAGAAAAAAGATTGAAAGGATAAAAGTTATTCAGATATATCCACAAATTACTGATGCAGACAATGAAGACTCAACTATTTTACAACTGCTTTCACACAGCAACGAAGAAGAAGTGGAATAAACAGGCTTTGACTGGAGGCACTAGAATAATCTCAGAAATTAGAAAATTATTAAATGAAGACAAATTATGAATGTTGAGAGTTTAGATATAGTGTAGGAATGAACAGTAAAATCCAGCGCCGTAAAAAAAAGCATGGAAATTTAAAAAAAAGAATAAGGTTGAAGGGCGGCAGTGAAAGAGAAATTAGTTTGTAAAAATTAAAAAATAACTGTTAGAAAATATCTTAATGAACAAAGTTTTACAAACAGGATGCAGTTTGAAGAAATATCAAACGTTACAAAAACAAAGGAAGAAGAACTGTTAAAGCGATGAGAGAAGATGGTACGATAAAGAGTAGTGAAGAGGAGATATTAAATATTATCTTTAAATTTTATAAAAGGTTACAGTCCTCAACAAACAAAATAATAAAAAGGAATGCATATAGGTATGTGAGGAACAGTTGATATTACCAAAGAGCATTTTGTAGAATGAAATAGAAAATGTATTGAAAAAATCTGAATATCGAATATACAGGAAATTAGATAAATGTAGTGAACTGAACAAATGTAAATGAAATAAATAAAACATAGATGAACAACTGAAGTCGCGATAGAGCTTTTGAATGATTTCTAAGTAGTTGTTCATTATGTTCTATAATTCATCCATATCATACATGTAATTTAAAAACAATATCAATGGAAAATAAATTAGCATTAACAGTTGTCGTATTGTATAAACAGCAATCTCTTCATTACAAGCATTTATATTTTGTATTTTGCATCTTTGTTAAAACTAGTTGCCTTTATTTTAAACTGATTAAAACCTAATAAAAAGTGTTTAACTGAGTGAAGAGCTTTGTTCCCATAGTTCGGAACTCGCATTACTATAATAGTACACAGAAAATCGTTAAGTAAATAGCAACGTTTATAGTAAAGAAAAGAATTCTTATTAATTTTTCAAAGCCGCTGTAAAAATTCTATTTCGGAAGTTTAAAAATATTCCGGTTCCAGAAATAGTAAACCATAATTAGTTAAGTTGTGTATGTTGTTATTCATTATTTTGAAACAAAGTGTTTCAAAACAGTTCAAACATTGGTGAGCAAGGTTAAGACTACTCATGAATCAAAAAAAAAAGTAATAAGAAGTGTATCAATATTAGATCTAGACATAAGTATCGAATTATCAAGTAAACTTGAGTGTCAGAAACAAAACGTCAGTGTCAGAAACAAAATGTAGTTCAAAATGATATAATAGATGCAATTGCTCTATTTATAATTGTATAAAAAATATTATTCTGTCAAATACATCAAGTAAACTTCATCCATTTCCTGTAACATAGTGCTCTTTGCAATATTCTATACCTTCATTTATCAATTCCACCATAGATAATGAAAAACACGTATGTGTAGTACAAATAAACAGTCTGAATAATAATAAAAGATTATACAAAAAAAAATTGCTGAAAATTTTTAAATTATTTAGGGTATGTATAAAAAAAAGTAAGTAGTATGAAACATAAAAGAAATTCGATAAAATAAAATGAATTATGTATATTTTCAAATGGAAAGCTGTAAATTTCTGAAAGAAAGCTGTAGTAAACAAGGTAAGATGATAACCACTGAAGAAATCGACCGGTTAAAACAAAAAATGAATAACTAAGCAGTTGTGTAAAACAATTTAACGGTCTTCAAAAAACAGGAAAAACTTTTTTATGATTCAAGATAAAACGTTGATTATATCAATGAATATTAAATAAAAATCTAAAGTAAATATTCATAAAATATCTTGGTCAACCTGTAATATCAAGCTTTTGTACAATCTGCATTTTGTTAAAAAAAAATACAATTTTTAATGACCTTTATACAAAAGGTACTATGCATCATATCATTGTTGAATTATGATTTCTACAGTTATACGATTCAATTGGAATTACACGCAGAAAATTTCAAATTGATATAGAGGAAATAGTTTAACCTCAATGGAAAAATTGAAAAAGGATAAGATGTAAACGAAAAAAGTTGAGAAAAAATTAACAAGCGGGGAAGTAAAACGAAATAAAATTAGATTAGAAAGTTTATATTAAAGAGGCTTTGTAAAAGAAATGGTTAAAAGTGACTGAAAAAAGTAATTACAAATAGAACGATACAATTTGGTAGTTAATATCAAGACTTTGAAGGGTTCTTAAGGAAGAAAAGGAAGTGAGAATTTGTTGCAGAGGGAAATAATTGACGTTATAGTGATGCCTCACACATACCTAAACATTTATGGAAAGGAAGAAAATAGATAATGGAGTGTACGAGTATGAAAGTAATTTATTACGTTCTACAGAGCTTGGATAAACACCACCCAAATTGCAACTGCAGTGCTATTCATAAAAATATTCGTCGTATGTAGAGAATGCCGAACTTAGGATGTAAAACTGAAACTTAACTATTTCTTTACTGCCCGCTATCAAGACTGATCTGAATAACTGAACTTGTCGTTAAACTATGACTATATTTAATCATCAGTTTTGTTTGCTGACCATATATTTCATGATTCACTGTACTTTTGTAATACGTTTTTTCTTATTATTCTATGCAAATTCGTTCCAATATATTCTACTCTTCTTCATACTGACTATTGCTAATTCTTATAATTCAAATATTCATAATACCACCTACAGAATAAACAAATTATTGCGGTTCATCACGATTTACAAACAGAAAAACTGTGACTGTGGATCTGTTTAAATTACTTACAATTAATGGCACTTACAGCCGTAATTGACAATTTAAATATTTTCTGCGATATCGCTCTTGAGATTTTGACAAAGTGTACAGAAAAAGTAAATTAACAGAGTTAGTGACAAGTTTAATGCTTATTCCATAAAAAAATATAAAAAAAATTACAAAAGAATTTATATTTTAGTATTTTTTGTCTTTTTTTAGATTGTATACGTAATACGAATAATTTTCAAGATAAAAAATTACTTCTACATATGATTGTTATAAAGTAATAATCACTAACAGTACAGTGCATTAGAGTGAAAAAACAATTTTTATGTGAACACTCTTCTGCATATAGGAAGGCAAATAACAAGAATTTTACAATCTATTTTTCATTGCTCGATAAAAAATATTTGATAATAAATTAAGCATTAGATTTTCAAGTAAACAATTCTGCAGAAATTACATTACAGATATTAAATTTCATATTAGTATCAGATATCATAACGACTAGCAAAGCTATAATTTTAAAGCTCTAAAAGTAGAGCTTGGCTGTTTTTTGTTTAAAACATGTCAATTAAGCTTTTCCATTTGTTGTGATGTACGTAATTTTATAACCTTTGAAGTGTATTTTATCCTAGAATTTACTGTTGTGTAATTATCTGAATAATTATTTATTATTATCAGTTCAAAAATAAACTGTTAGTTTGCCATTATTGAGTCCAAAATGTCATATACAGAAATAATTGTAGTTACAATTAAAATAGAAATGAACCACCCACCTCCTGTATCATAAAAAAAAACAATTGGGGTTACTGCAGTAACATTACAGTTATGAAGTTACAGATAATATTATTATATACATCCAAATTTTCTTTTTATTTAAAAAATTACGTTTATTTATAATCTTACATTATTTATATCTATATTATTAGTTTTTGTTAAAACGTTCGCACTAGGATAAAAATTTCAGATTTTATTGAAAAGGGATAATAAAAGAAAATAATGAACGTCTATGTATGAATTATTTGATAAATAATATATTTACGTAGCCATATCACGCCATTAGGGGACAGAAATACTTTTAATTTTTTGTTTGATACACCTTTGAGTCAGCAGTTTGAGAACATGTAGTAATTAGTATATAGAGATAAAACGTGCTGCATTTTAAGCGCCAACACCATCGCTACAGTATGCTGCTGAGTTTGCCTATTGTCAAGGCACAAAATGCCCCTTCGGTCCTATTTCCGTCAAACTGCACTCTAGAGAGAACAGTTGTTCGCTTGTTCAGTCTCTTTTACAGTCATTACAAAAGGAAATAGAAACATTTTATTGTGAATTAAATTTATTTCTATTAATCAGATGATTATTTTGTTCTATTACTAAATGTTTTATAAATTACATAGGTCAATATAATTAAAATATTATACAATACCATTTCAATTCTAATTTTTCAATTTCAAAGAATATTCACTATTACGTTAAGGAATACAAAATTAATTTTACCGCTTCGCAGTCACTTTATTTTACTAGATTATTTAACTATTTTTGTAGTAGTGCTATACTAAATAAATTTTATCAGAAGAGAATAAACCAGAAAAAAAAATTCTTGAATTTGTCACATTATCTAACATTTATCAACAAACATTCTTCTAGTCGTTTTCACTAGCTCAAATCGAACACCACATCAATGAGTAAGTTGTTATTAATTCAGCTATTTAGTCTTGCAGTTATTATATCTACTGTAATATGAATCTGTAGGATTTAAGTTCACATTCAAGTACATATATATTTACTTTTTTCAGACTACTCGTGTTAATAATGTCATTCATTTATTGAGAAATATAATAAATAACAAAACGTATGAAATAAAAATTTTTAGGTATGTTAATCTTGAGAAATTTCACGGATAACGTGAATATGCATCTCGATGAACAGCCTAGAAGACCTTTTGTATTTGATAAGTTACCAAAAATGATAATTTACAGCCCTCTGTTTTTAGTAACAATTTCTTTTGGCTCGTCGTTAAACAAAGCTATTTTTTTCTTTGTTCTTGTCCATCTAAATAATTCAGCAGCTTCCTGTATATTTCAAATAATTTAAGGAATTCATTTATAAAAGGGCAAAAAGTGTCTCAAAAAACTTTCGGTTTTGTTCTTTAGAAATTAATATCAAACTACGATAAAAATTTTAATCTAACGGTGTAAGTGTTGCATAACCTAAATTTTTGTTGGTTGTTGAATTAAGTAGACCACCAACAACGAATAACTTGCTTAGGAACCCAAGTAATAGGGGCATACACATGGTTACAACCAGATTAAGAAAAATGGGAAGACTCCTTTACAATTCATCATACTTTTTCACAGTAGGTTCTGTTTGCGAAGAACATTTCAATTTGGAAACATATCTTTTCTGTATATTAGCTGCTTAAAAGAACGCACACATTCCAAATGGGAAGACAACAAAAACAAGCTGAAAAAAAGATCAGGCACTCAATAGTAATAGAGTGAAAATTTTTTTATTACTCACTACTAGATTATTTTTTTAAACGAAAAATTAGTTTGGAAACTAAAAAAAAAAACTATTTCGATTTTTGATTTTACCTACAGAACAGTACGTTTAAGTATTTTAGAATGCTAAAGCATCATGTAAGAAGTACTCCTTGATTGAAGAAGCAAAAGCTTCTTTAGAGGAGAGAAGATACTTGAAAATTAGTTGATAAAATAATGAAGAAATTTTAGCCAAGGGGGAGGGCAACATGCCACAGGATGTGATGAGAGGTTGAGTAGAGATTTTCTATAAGCCGACGCAGTGTGACTAACAACCGAACAGCCTAACAACCGGATAGACTACAAAAAAAAATATTTTAATTTTACTTTTTCCAAAATGATGGGCTGAAAATTGATAAATGATATTTCTTGTTTTTTCAGACTATTTTACCATGCAGTTACACAACGGTTAAAAATATCCTTTCAATTACATTTCCTAAAACCATGCTCTTATTAAGCAAGCAAGCGCACACATACACACACAGAGAGAGAGAAAAATAAATTATATGCAAACTCATATATATATAAAATCTATTAAATGTATTATAGGAAGTTATTAAAAAAAAGGAAGTGATTATAATTTAATGAATAATAGATGTTACAATTACTTGTTTGTAATACCTTCAGTAGGTATTAATTGTCTTTACAGTTTGGTATGGATAAATAAGGAAGGAAGCAACTAATATGTCAAGTCTTGTACATTAATCACTCTATTAGTCAAACTCAACTCAGTGTCGCTCCTAATTAGCAATATTATGTTTTACTACAAGTTTACTCCCTTTACTTTCTCAGCTCTTTAGCGTGATTACATGTGATGAAACCATGAAGACTACAGTATATTAATCTTTAACATAAATTATTACGGAAATTATCATAAAATTACCTAAGATAGATATTTTATTGATAACTACTTAATGATAAAAATTATTTTGTTCTTAATAGTAAGTAACAAACAGTCATTTATTTTTTTATGCTATTCTCTAAACTACTTTTGCAGCAATTATTTCATAAATTTCTATCTGCAGCTTAAAATAATCTAAAATATTCAGAGCTATTTACCATGTATTTTTCTTAACAGTTTACCTTAGTTTTTGCCAGTCTTACAATGGTTCAATATAATATTATAATTCTTCCGTTTCCTTTTATATTTGTATTAATCTTCTGTTATTTTTTATATTTTTTAAAAGTCTCAAATTAAAAATAAAATATCTTACTTAAAGGAATATTTTTATGTTCTGATTTAAACGGATGAGTATTATATTTTCTACATTATTAATTAATATTTATAACGCTTATTTAACAATTTTAATAAGCGAAAAGCGTTAAAAATTAATTTATATCCACGGACCTTTTTAACTCATTAATATGTTTTCTCTTACTTTTACACTTGCTGTTTGTTCATTCCTCTCTTTAAAACGTTTTTCTTCCTAGATATATTAATTGATGTTTTTGATCAGACAATAATTTCTAGAAAAAACTACTTAATTAAATTTCTTAAAGTAACAGATCCTACAAATTAATTATTCATGACCGCGTTCGATTTAGAATATGGTCTCTACAAACGAATAAATTGTTCATATGAGGGTGATCATATTTCAGTTATTCGTGAAGTTCATGGAAGAAAAAAAATTTTGAACTACATGTATAAAAACTGCTGGTATAGCATTTGTTCGTGTTACTTATTGGAAATGTTAAAGGAAATAAATAAAATTAACACACCCTACTCATATAGTATTATAAGCAAAAAATTTCTGTATCTACTTATTTTATTTTGAGAATATCATATTAACATAAATTTAAATCCTTTTATTAATTTTCTTATTTTTGGAACTGTCTCAATTGAAAAGATAAAATATCTAGATTTATGTAAATTTTAACCAAGCCTAAAACTCTTTTGGTAGGTGAGGTATTTGGTAGTTTAATCTTCTAATATACAGTGTTCAAAAACCCAAAATCTAATGAGTCCATATATAAACATATAAACTGTATGTTTTGTTTTTGTTTCTTTATTATGATGACCTCTTTCTAATCCATACAAAAATTTATTATTTATTAACTCCTTTGTAAATAATCTATGAAACTAGGCCGATATTTACGTGTTCTGGAGTATTATATAATTTTTAAAATTCATCTGAAATGTTACAAATGAATTAAGTAGATAATAAAAATCTTTAAATGATAGATATTTATATGTCCTGAAATCCTTAATTTATTTATCTGTTTTATAATATTTTGTAAGTATTGTTTATTTGTAGAGTATATTTTTTATTAGTTTTCTTTTTTTGTTTATTTTTTTAGGTTTTTAGGGGAATCGACTACTTTGGTCATTAGCCCCATCCCACTTCAAAATAAAATAAAAAAACCGTTCACCGATTCACAATCTCATAAATCAAAAATGTTCAAAATTTTACATTTTCCATAACTTCTAATCCAACAAATTACTTCCTAGGCTTTCCTTTCGGCCATCCTTTCTTGCACCGTTTTTCCATCCTGCGAACGGCCTCAACTTCTGACGAAAGAGTGTCTGAGGCCTCAGACATGGCATCGTCTTCTCTTTCTCATGCCAATGACGTTCGCCGGCTTACATCAGCTGATGAAAGCTTCATTGGTGCTGTTAAAATCGTTGCAATTGAATCTAAACTAGGAAGCGCTGCACTTTCCGCGGCTGATGAGCTGGATTCTATCTCTACTGCAGTGCTGGGTCCAGCTGAAATAGATGCTCTCACTGAAGCTGTTCTTTGAGCTTTTGGAAGCTCCATTGTTGAAGTTTTTATATCATCTTTATCTGGTGCTTTCTCGATAGTAACTTGCACCTTCATTTCGGTAGACTTGGATGTTCTTGTCACAATTTCTTTAGGCTTGTGACTAGTCGACGGAGTGATCTGTCAAGATTTTAATTTTTACGCTAGTTGGTGGCTTTACAATCGCAGATTTGGCTGGTTTTTTAAACGGCGCTGGTGCGTCTCTCATGTCAACGGCGTCAGTTCTGGGATGAGCCGTCTCTTCTTTACTTTGTTTTCTCTGATGAGTCGACTCAATCTTTGAATCGATGATTCTTTCAATCATTGTCGCAAGACTTGGTGCCATCGTGTTAAGCAACTGCTCCACATTAATTTTAGATGTGGAAGGGGCAGCCGCTGCTTCTGCATAAGAAGTCGATGGTCGCGTGGTGTACGCTGATTAACAAATTTCTTTGCTTCAGGATAACTGACCTTCTGAAGCGTTTTAACTTCCTGAATGGCTGTTTCTAATTTATATGTAGGGCAGTTCCTTGAACGACAGTTGTGATGCCCTTTACAGTTAACGCAGATTGGAGGGTCTTTACATGGGTCACCCTCGTGTGTTTTCTCTCCACATATACATATTTCCTGCGCTTCACATCTAGCTGCTGTGTGTCCGAATCGTTGACACTTAAAACATCTCATCGGCTGCGGAATGAATGCCCGTACATCAAGCCGATGGATGCCAGCTCGTACCTTTTCAGGAAGGTTCGGCCTATTAAATGTTAAAACATGCGAGGCCGAAGGAACAACTTCACAATTTCTTCGCACAGTTAGTCTGCGACTGAGTCACTCCCTGACTCGACATTTCTTGTACAATTTCTTCTTCTGTACAATTAAGAAGATCGCGACAAACAACAACTCTGGATGAGTTATGTGTGCTATGCGGTTGGACAGAAACCGCAAATTCACCGATCTTCTTCAACGCCTTAACTTTCTGGATTTGCATGTCGTTAATGGTTTCGACATGTAATCCATTAAAAGTTTTACGAATTTCCTTAACAGGACCACCAGCACAAATTGTTATTTCTCTTGCGATTAAAAATGGGCTAACTTTTTGAAAGTTTCCATTCTCCTTAGTAATAATTTAAAATCTTGGTTTGGGAGCAATGTTTCCAAAGAACGACTTTCTCAATTCCCTACTGATTTTGTCAGCATCTCTCTTGATCTTATCTGACTCCTTGCTCTTTTTCCTCTTCGCTTGTGGCGAATCGGAGGTTTCTAAACGAGGGTGTTTACGTGAACCCTCTGCCACGTTAGTTTGTTCAGGAATACTCATGAACATTGATCCCTTCTGTAGCAAGGCTAGCCGCCGGGGTACACTCCCACACCAGGGCTACTAACCTTGGAGGTCTGATCCGGTACTCCGGTGGAACCGGCATATGTCCTGGCAGAAAGCGGATGCGCAATCTCTGCACCGACTCCAGGCTCCTACTCACCGAAGCTTTCAGAGCTCCCATGCACCGACATACATGGGCACCATTGCTACAAGCTTGCCATCGCAGGGGCATGCGGACAACGGAAGGGTCTCCGTTACACCTGCAATAACATTGACCCTGGCCGCCACATCGCCAGCTCTAAAAGTGGTATGAGTCCATTTCCAAAATCGTTTATTATTCCATTTCCTGCCGATAGCCGAAAAATCCAGTCCGTTTAGTGATCTGAAGTTGGAAACAGCTCAAACGTAAAAAAGCATAACCGAGGAATTTACTCGGAACCCCGTTAGCCAGCTATATGTAATGTACGTAAGTACAGCTGTTGCCGCCCTGGACGTGGAACATAGATGTTGTGTTCCGGACGTGGGGATTATCTACCTCAGGGCTTTATTATTTTTTTTATTTGTTTGTAGCCATCAATATTAATTTTTCAGTAACGATTCTGATAAGGTTTCTCGACCCTATGTTTCCTACGATATAAAATTTATGTTATGTTTTTAACGTATTATTATTATTATTATTATTAAAAACTAAATATTAGAATCTTAAAACTTACAAATCACACAAACAAACACGTTAAAATTTTTTGCATTAGTAAAACAACACGCTTGCGTGCGCGTATCCATGCAAGCATCAACATTGAAATGCGTAAAAAATGTACAACTTATTATTTAGGAATATTCAGCTAAACATGAAATGTAAACAATAAATTAAATATATTGATTTCTTTTTTATTCTGTATTTACTAGTTTAGCCATTCAATATACATTCACTACTTTAGCCAAGTAAATTCAATATCAAATAATTTAAATGACATAAAACTGTTATTGATACCTCTAATTGAATCACAATATTTCTTACTACTGTATCTCAAAAAAATTTAGGCAAAGATGTGGTGTTGCTGTTTAGAAAGGGAACTCTTATTGAAGGGTGTAAAAATCTTTTATTCAAGTAATTTGATAAAATAATGTCTGAATATTGGAATTAATATAAATTCTCTAAAACTGGCCAGTATTACAAAATTGAATTTAATAAACCTATATGTTATAGTCATTTTTGAAGCAATGGATAAATGTAAATTAAAATCAACTATCAATATAACTGTCACCTTTTTTAATTACGTTGGGTAGTTTTAGATAGATATTCATTTTTTAAACAAACCTTAAAAATGATGGAGTTCAAGATACTAATAACCTTGCAGAATTATTTTCTCAATAGGGATTACTTATGAATCGTCATGCTGGTGTATGTAAAAATTACATGCGTTGACAATTGTTCGCTATGTTTTGTGCTTTATTAACCATATCTGCAAAAGGGTAGATGAAAAGTAATACACCCTAATGTGTATATAGAATATATCTATAAAAGGAAATATTTTCCTTTTAAGTATGGATTTATTAACGATTTCTATATTTAGAATATTAACCGAATTCAACGTTTATATTTAGAAACTACAAAAAAAAAAAATATATATATATGCATTCATAAAACCACATAAGTTATATTAGTGGTTTAATATTTTTTTGACTGATGAATTAATTCACCATACAAGCTTATAAAGAAGTTTATGCTTGGGAATATGAAAAGGCGTTTGAAAAATGCCATTCCTGAACCTGAGACCTCCGGCTGAAAGGCGAGACGCTACCGTTCCACCACGCTGATCGACAATTGGTATTTCTTTAAAAATATTAAATCACTGTTGTTAACTCACTTTAAAGAGTTTTCTAAATTGATCTTATTATTTCGTTACGGCTAAAATCTATTTATTAGATTAATGTTATTTGGTAAACAATACAACTCCTACTCAAAAATCATAAAAAATATTTGCTCTTTAATAAAGAAAAAAAAAACAGTTACCGATTTTTTAGATTTTATGCTTAATTAACAGAAATTTCATAAACGCATAATTTTTCTGAAACTCACTCCTCTAACTTTATTTGCAAAGGTTCAATAAAACAACTTTTTTAAGTTTTCGTATTGTCGACACAAGATTTTCCTTCATTAATGACAACTTTTTATGTAAAAAAACATAAAAATCAATATCATCCTAATGTTTAAAAATGCATGATTAAATGTACTGTTAAAAAAAGGTATAAAGACTTAAAATGTATCTAAACAATTTTTGTTTAGGTGTGAAAAAATTCATTTACACGCGCACAGAAAGCCGTAAGTTCATTGTCTGTCTTTTTATATGGCTGTTTGTTTATATGTTCTCGCATCACGCAAGGAAAAACCGAGTGATTGCTTTCAAATTTGCAGGATATATTTGAATTATCTCAGGGAAGGTTTTAAGCAACAAACCAAGGCTGTAGTCCTCTGAGGGGGAGATGTGAATTAAAGGTATTCATAAAAAAAAAATTAATTAAGATTAAAAATTAAATTAATTTCTGTCAGTATGCCAAGAGAAATAATTTGTGTGTCTACTTTAGTTACCACAGTTATTACTATTTTGTCTTTAATAATTTAGCATTTTTTTGCAGGCGTTCTGGCTAGTAGGGTATGGCGAGCGAAGCGAGCTCTGTGGCCCTGAGGGCCGTTGGGTCAGTGCTGGTCTGCGCTGATCTGCGCTACAGGGGCTCCAGGGGGTGGAGTCCCCAGGCTACATACCGACCGGCTCGTATATATATATATATTCTTTTTGATGCTGAATTAAAAAAATACTTCTGTACCGAGAAAAGAATTCACTTTACTTTAATAAAAAAAATTAATTTAACATTAAAGTTCTTCAAAAGAAGACAAAGTGTTGGACCTTTCATAATTATGGGTATGAAACATTTAGGATAAAAAGAGAATTCATATTTGCTTAAAAATAAACATTTCTACTATGTTAATAAATTGTTACAAACGTATACATATTTTATTACAGTTAAATTCAATTTAATATATTAAAAATAAAACCTTTGAGAATACTAATGAATGACATGAGAATTCTAAAATAAAAGTAAATATCTACATAAATATTATTTTACTTACGTACATATACGCACACAAATTGGTTAACATGTTGTAACAGGATCAGTGTAACGGACTTCTTCCAATTAAGAAGAAAGAATGAGAAAATAGTAATGAAAAGAAGAATCCAGAAGGAAACAAGGGATTCTTATCTCAGACTAACATTCCGTTTAACAATCTGTTCTTTGTTAAAGACAATGACATTTCAAAAGCTGTTATTCGGCGAGAAGGGTTACCGGACCGGAATAGGAATTTATGGGAAAACGTAAGGGCGCAGACGACGAAAATTATTACGCTTCAACAGTTAAGGGATGAGGTGGATACTGGTTCTGCAGGCCAAGAAATATAAATGCTACCAGGGCCCAGCGGTGTACAGCTAATAGCTTTTCCAGTAGTACATTGAGTAGTTCTGCGAGACAGTGTTCGGCGCAGTCGAGATAAAAAGCGATGACAATAGTTTCGGAAGCTTGAGTTCGACGCGGTTGTGGTGAGGGCGACATCAATAAGCGTGTGATAACAACGAGTGAACGTACGTCATGACCAATCCATTGTGAACAGTAGGTGAATGCAGGAAGTTGTTTGACGAGTTACTGTTAAACAGTGAAGTGAGAGTATTATATTCATTCATAATGTGTAGGGTAGTCCTATTGTAGTTAGTAAAGTAATAATATTTGCCGAAATTGAATTGTATGAACTTTAGACTTTTCTAGTGTTACCTTGCTGTTAATGTAATATTAGGTATTAATATTACCGGTCTTTATAACGTTTTTTGTAAATTGGACTGTATTCTGGCTTTAATAATTTAACTCTCTTTAAACAAATGTTGTCCTTTTTATTTGAATTACTATTCTGTTTGTCATTTCTATTTTTATATTAGTATTATTATTATAGTTTATTATTGATTTTGTTATTTCTTAAGTTTTTTGGTCTTTAAATACCATGTTTGAACCGAGAATATGCGACAATATTCTGATAATAAATTGTAATGTAGTATCAATATGCAATATTGTGCCAATGTCGTAATATATTAATGCACAACTCTTTAACAAAAATTGTAAATTTTAAGGTCAGAAGCATCTGAGAATGAGAAAAAAATAAGGATTATTCTTTAGAAATTGGTATTAAACCGAAACTTTCAGAATTTCCTTACAATAATTAATAACTTGTATTACTCGTATTATGATCAACTTCAAAAATATAAATCTACCGAATGTAACTCATATGTTTTACAGTTAAGAAAAATGTCAAATGAAACTAGACAAATTTAAAACCGAATGAAATAAAAGTAGGTCTACTGCAGGAATTGTTTAGAGTGAAAGAGAGTGATAACAAAGTTCAGCTGTGATTACATTTGCATATGAAATGAGAAGTCCATTGCTGGAATCCTAATTAAGGGCTTTTACCGTATCACCCTTTGGGGATCTATGTCACCTAACGTCCACTAGTAGGAAGTTACGTTTAACGTTTTTTTTGTTTTTTAATTTCAGAGTCGAGTAAAGGTTATCATATATTTTCAACGTTTAATTTCTACATAAATTAAGGTAAAATGAGACTAAATATTATAATGCACAGATCCTTTTTTTTAAATTTCTACATAAAATTAAATTAATGAGCAAAATATGAAAATAATTAGTTTCAGAATTTATTTTATTTTAAAAAATAAATATTTATCTTTAGAATATCAGGAAAGTAATAATTAAAAATATATTTTAGAGACTGTTGAATTTAAAAAAATAATAAGAATAAAGGTTTTTACCTTCACTGTAAATTTTAAAGCTATGCAAATAATTAAACTTTATTTTTAGTTAGTTAAAATTTTAATTTAAATAGATTGCTTGTAAATTAGCCGTAGGAAAGTTTTTTCTCTTTTGTATGACATATAATCTAGACTATTATTCATTTGTATACCTGTTTTTTTGCAATTGCTTATAAAGCAAAATATGACTTTATTTTTTACTAAAAAAAAATTTTTTCTCTGTGTTTTCCAGTTATTATTTTTTCATTTTTCTAAGTGTATATGAATCCAGACATGAATAGTACGATTAAAAGATTATACGAATAATCGAAGAGTCGAAGGTGTACTGTTAATTTCTTTAAAAATAATTTTTGCATTTTAATTTTAAACAATAGTTTTCTATAAAATCCAAATTATAATAGTATAATAGATTACTGGTAATATTCGATAGAATCCTTAATTTATTCGCACAAACGGCATACAGTTTTAGGAAACATCAAGTCACAGTATGTTATACCATCTCAACTTAAGATATCTGTCAAAAATACTCCAAACCATTCCAGCTCTCATTCCTGGTTATGTATACCTTGCCATTTATATATTGGAGGGAAGAAATAAACGGATAGCCGGTGTCGGATGCACGGAGTATTATTTACGATATAGTAGAACCATGATTAATATATGACTGTAGATTGCGTGGTGTCTATCTAGTAGCCGCAGGTTTAATTAAAATTTTAAGCCGGCTGTTTGTAAGCATTCTGTTTTACAGCAGCTAAGTAATGGATTCAAATTTATCTTGTGCATTAAAATAAATTTTTGATGAAAAATGATTGACTGTTTATTTTTATTGGCAAAGGAAAGTAAAGGTAAGAAACTATTTGTAATATTTGTAAATATAATACTATAAGAATAGCTTTTTGATGAAATTATATTTTTACAATAAAGGAATTATATTAGTCGTTTCAGTTAATATATTATGTTTATTTTCGATTATGTAGTTAATGAGATGATTACAGATATTTGTACTGTTTCATAATAAATACAAGCGATTTAATAAAAAAACATATCTTGTTGGACAAATTACTGAGAACTGTTCCAGAAACATTTTTTTCATCATCGATTCATACTTCCTGAAATCTGTAATGATGTTCAAGATAAGCTATCGTTATTCTTCATTATGCGATACACGTTATTTCTAAGGTTTAAAAAACTTCTACGATATTTTTCGTAAATTTTATGTTTTATTAATCGCAGTAACAATGTATACAGGAAGCTACGAACTTAACATCGGTATCCGTTCAATGTTATAATTCTAGTGAACGATATTATAACAAAAGTTATAAAGTTATGAAGTGTTTTCCTGAAAATTTTCAGTTTAGTTTTAAAAGAAAGAATGGTTTTTAATTTATTTTATCAAGATAGGATAAACTCGCAATTTATTTAATCAGAAACTCGGAAGGAAGGTTACTATGTTGTTTTCTTACCGTAAAGATTTTTAAAATATTCATGACAAACTTCATACAAGTATATGAATTCTGGGTTTGAATCATGGTTTGACTTTTAATTTTTCCTTTTAATACATCCTGAAAATGTATTATAACAAAAAGATTGGAGTAGCTACTACTGGATTCATCCTGCATTTGCCTTACTGACTTAATAAATCAATAGGCTTTACACAAAATTATATTATTTTCGTAGCGGTTAGTAATTCAAATTTTCTCCGTAAATACCTATTTAATATGTTATTATACTTATTAAAATACTTATTTAATTACTTCATAGAATTCAAACTGGTGTAGAAACATGCGTCTAAACATACTTCATTTAATATGAAAATAAAGTAAATTAGTGCTTCCCTATCTCAAGCCATTTAGAAAAAAATCTATACTTTGCATTTATATGTGTACTATGAAAATTTATTTACGGGAAAATTAAAATTTTTAATTTAAATTAACATTTTTATTCTGTTCATAATAGCCTCGGTTGATTATGTAACAAAATTAGTTTACTAAATATTCCAATACTAATAATCGCGTTATCTTCATGCATATTACCTTCAAAATTGTCTACTCTGCCTCTTTCACACTGCATCTGTGTATAAAAATATATTTAAACTCGGTGAAAATGGTATAATAAAATGGTCTAGTTTCGGCGTCACATCTGTACGTACGTATGTATCACGCATAACTCAAAAACAATTAGTCGAAAGTGTTGAAATTTTAGATTTAAGACTGTTGTAATAAATAGTTGTGCACCTCCCCTTTCGATTGCAATCGACTGGACCAAAAGTGTCCAAAAAATCCCAAAATCCAAACATTTTTGGATTTTGGACTTTTTATTAACTGCAGTAATAAACCCTCATTGAGAGCTTTTCAACGATACATCATAAACGGTACTCATTTTCTTTGGTTCCAGAGTTATAGTCAAATAAAATTGTAATTAATAAAATATTTGGATCTTACAAGGAGAAGCACATCGGTTCGAATCCGACTTCAATTCCGACTTTTTTTAAATTGAAATATATTGACATTAATAATTACTAACCATTGATTTTAAAAAAAGTTTTACAATAAACAATAATTCAATAATAGCAATAAAAAAAAAGTGAATAAAAATCAAAAAATTATTAATGAAATAACATTTTATGTACTTTTCATTAAAAAAAAAGAGTGTGTAGTTTAATAGGCGTACAAGGAAGTTATGAGGTGTCCACATCAGATTTTTTTTTGCTTTATGTAAGTCTCGATTTCTAAGGTCATTAGCTCTCGTGACATTGTTTAAAATAAGAATAAAATTACCAGCAGGATCGTCAAATGTAAGAGTGCATATAGTCCTTACATTTTACTAAAACACCAAAATTATCTTAACATGGGTCATTAAATAAAACGCACACATATAACATTGACAAAGTGTAAAGAGCCCTGATATTTACAAAAAATACAAATATATAAATAAAAGATTAAATACAAAGTAAAATAAAATATACAAAAACGTTTGGGCAAAACCGTGCAAAATTAAGAACTCTATGTTTGGGTGTCAAGACATTGAGGAATCTCATTCAAACATAACAAATATTAACTTCGTTGAAAGTTTATTATATACGCGTTAGTAATCCAGAGGCATGCAGGTAATCGACTAATTTCTCTTCTTTCCCATTTTCTAAATCAGCTGCAACATTATTTTTATCCGTACCTCTTTCTGAGGTTTTCTTATATTTTACACTCTTCCAGTAGATGCTTAACAGTAAGGTCTTCAGTATGTTTATCACATACAATGCCCATTAGTCTTTCTTCGCGGATTAACAAAGATGAATTTTTTACACGTGTGTGACCGATTTTGTGTCTGGTCACCGGCACTCGTTCCTGGAGAGTCAGTTTTGCGTGCTCTTCTTTTTATGGAGTAATTTAAATCTCAATCAATTTCGTGTTTAATATTCTCCATTCAATACTGCACCTGTTTCTGATAATTTTTAACGTCTGCCACTCAAACAGAAATCATCTCCATATTTTCACAAATTGTTGCAATTCTGACAACTTCGTCTGGGCTTTCATTTCCTGAGATACCAGTTTGGCTTGGAGTCCATACAAATACACATCGCTGCTCCATTTTATTTAATATACTCGTATATAGAATGGCCAGAATTTTTGCTATAAGGGGATCCTCAATGGTCAGTTCCGAATAGCAGTTAATGCGCTTAAAGAATCGGGACATATATAAGCACTCTCTTCGAAAAAATGATCTATGTAGCGAAGAGGCTGCTATATAACTAAAAGCACTGCCGTGTAAACATTTACCATAACTAGTAAATTCCACAAATGAGCTTCTCAATTTATATATATACAGAGCATTCAATTCCATACCTTATTTATTGTTAGACGATTTTTAACGTCTGCTACTTGAATAGGAATCATGTCTAGCTTTGCAAATTGTTGCCATTCTGGCAGCTTCATCTTTTTTTTCCTGTTTAGCCTCCGGGAATCACCGTCAGGTATTACTTCAGAGGATGAATGAGGATGATATGTATAAGTGAAGTGCAGTCTTGTACAGTCAGGTCGACCATTTCTTTGATGTGTGGTTAATTGAAACCTAACCACCAAAGAATTCCGGTCACTATCTAGTATTCAAATCCATATAAAAGTAACTGCCTTTGCTAGGATTTGAACCTTAGAACTCTTGACTTCGAAATCAGCTGATTTGTGAAGACGCGTTCACCACTAGACCAAACTTAGGTGGGCTGGCAGCTTCATCTGCTCCTTCATTTTAGTACGTTCAGTTTTCGAACAGTAAAGATTGTCCGATATCTTCATAATTAGTGATGATTGTTGAAAATTCCTGTTGGATGATCACTGCTGGTTTAATTTTTATTTTTTCTTCATTTAATATTGTGATTATAAATTGGCAAAAGCCACGGTGATATTTAAGTTACTTATTAATGAAATTTATATTCAAAATGCCATACTTTATTTATCATTTAATATTATTTTATTCATATCAATTATACTATCGCTTACTTTAAAAAAGTGTATAAATATAATAGTAATCTTTGTATTTATGAAAGTGTTGGCATCAACAACTATGGTAATTACCCCGGTGGAAATTTGTAGCGTATAGAAAAAGATACCATGCCTGACCGGGATTCGAACCCGGGACCTCCACACGAAACGCCGAGACGCTATCTACTCAGCCGTTGAGGTCAATTATTCTCTGAGGACCGGGTAAATAAAGGTGAACAAAAAAAAACTCTTTGTATTTAAACAATATATGTTTAGAAATTATGCATATAAGTTTTGTAATATTATGGTCTTGAAATTATTTGTAGAATTATTGAAAAAAAAGTTATCTGTACTTAAGATTTGTTTTACAATCATCTTAAAATTTATTTTATGGTAAACATAAATTATCAGTAGTAATAAATGTCTGCTAAAAAAATAATTACACGTAGTTAATGTTTACAATAAAACATTGAAGTAACTAAATTAAAACAAATTTAATTAATCTAATAAAAACAACAAAAAAAATAAGAAACTTAAAAATAGCATGAATTAAGGAATGAAGAAAACATATAATTAATGAATCAAAACAAAAGCTTAAAACCGAAAAAAACACACACATGAGCAACTTCCACAAAGTAAACACTTTTTAACAAGGTAAAATTTTCTTAGTTTTTTTTTGTTAATTTGTTTGGTCTTTATTTGGTCACAGTGATATTCAAATGCATATCAGAGTGTAATTCACATAATAAAATGTTGTGGAGGGATCGAACTTCCATTCAAATATTTTTTTTTTATGAACCTAAGATTTTGTCAAAGCAATAACATTATAAAATTGTTTAGAATAATACTGTGAAATAATATTTTCAGCTACAATTCATAAAAATTGTTTTCATTAACTGCAATGATGTTTTAAATTAATATTTTTAAAAAGTATTATCGTATAATAAATATAATCTTTTTCACTTTTAGAATGTATATGAATAAATAAGCTAAAAGAAAGCTCAAACAAATTTACGATTGAAACTTTTCATTAACAAATGCAATATAACGTTGATAGCGGTAGTTTACTAGATAATTAATGTGATAACATTTGCACTTAGCGGGGTACGATACATTATCGATTATTTGTAATATTAACTGTAGCAATTGTGCTGTTCATACATGGTAGGGTAGTGAAATTATTAATTTATTCTAGCGCAAAATCATGATCCAAATGCGCGCTATTCTGTCTACAGACCAATGAGTTACAACCAACAAACAACTACGTTCTGAAATTTAGATTCCATTCAACTACTTGTTGAACTGTTTATTTCATACGACCATAATAATTCTATGAGAGCTAAAATGCTGGTAATTTTGTAAAAAAAAACATCACGTCATGCAACGTACTAACATATAAAAGAAAAAAATTTGGAAGTAAAGTATGTATGAAAACTTTATTTATTACAGATTTTTTATAATGTACCTGTTATAATGAACTGAATTTATGTTTCATTTTCTTCCACAAATTCTTTCTTATCAAAATAAAAATTAATAAATTAAATAAAATATAAAATAAGTAATTAAATTCTAGCTAAATGTTTAAGATAAAGATTTCTAGTCAGAAATTAAAAGTCTTTGTTAAAAAACCAATTTCTGATAGATATGGGTTGGAGGTTTCCATATTAACTTGACATAAATAACTAGTAAATATAATTAATTATTAATGATTGTCTTAATTCTAGAAATTTTATGGAATTCATAAATGTGAGACGTGTTTATAGATGTATTATATAATGAACTATTATAGTAGTTATTATTATTATTTAACTATTATAGTAGTAGAACTAGTATTTATAATGAACTAGATGTCGTAAAGGCGATATGAATCACATAAGAGCGCTTGAAGATATACTGTACTTTGATTTTGGAATTTCCACAATGAACAAGACGGTACATAGAGACTTCTATGTCTTTTCCGATGAATCTGTTGTTAATAACTATTTAAATCCATGGTAAAAAATTCATTTTTTATTCCTGTCACATTTCTGGTAATGCGTAGAAATCTTTTCTCTTCAATTCTAAAAAATTGAATAAAAAAAAGTACCCTTTTATGATTACATTCAAACATTCTATAACCTTAGATCTACGTGAAACGAGAAAAAGTATGAATGGCATCTTCCTCATCACTTCCCTATGCACTTGCAGGGAGTATATACCTTTTCTTATTCTGAGAACTTTTCTCATTGGCCTCGCTCTTTTTGGAGGGTTTTGGAGCAAAGGTTTACTTACTAGACATTGCTTATATAATAAGTATTTCCCTGAAAAGTAATTAATATGTTTGTTTTAATAAGGTAAATGAGAACATTTATACAGTATATTTAATGTAACCGTTGTTTTGTTCTGGATGAAATGGATTTAAAGAAAAGTATTTTTTTAAATTTACTACCAGTTAACTGCTGCGATGAGGAAAATATTGAAATAATAATTTTATAACAGTTTTTTAAACGGTCTTATTTTCCACCGTTTCAGAAACACAAGGTATCACTAATCAATTCTTGGAAGAGTTGTCGTTCATTAGACGCACTGGTACGATATATTTAATCACAATTTTGTTTTCAAATATCATTTTATATACACTGTAATAATAGCTATTTTTAATTATTCGGAACATTTTCTTACTTATCTTATTAAACCGGAATTATCACTTTCTGTTTATTTTTTAAAAATAACCGATCTTGACTGAAAGGGTTAGAACATAAAAAGTAACTGCCGATAACCGGAGAAACGTTGTTTCAGTAACATTTATTTTTACGTTACTCATTCACGAAAATGCTGTCAAATAACCTTTAAGAAAATTATGCTGCTAATAAATTAATTTGCGTGATTATCGGAAAATTTAATGAGAAAAAAGTAAACGTCCCTGGATGATATATTGTTATTATGAAGAAGGTTTTCAAGAAACAAAGTTATAAGAAAAGATATAGCGCACCACGTAAACTTCAGTAAAAAAGATGATCTTTATTTTAAATATTTCATTTCATACAACACTTCAATAGAAAAGAAATAGACGAAACATTATGGGTAACTTGCAAAATTTAACTTTGTTACTGATAGAAGTTCATTTGCCTAGGTCTACATACTAAACGATTACACCATTGGTGAGTGTAGCAATCAACCTTATTATCATGAAGTAATCAATCATATGGGTTTTAGTTAAATTTATCAGGGATTTGAGTATAATTAAAATTTGTATTTATCTACTCACCTTACCCTATACTTATTATTTTTTGCGTTTTAATTGAATAAATAAAAAAAAGCTAGATTATTTTAGAGCATAACACTCCCTTACGTTTATAACTAAAATGTTCTACGGACTGTCGTAAAGTCTTCGTTCATTATTATGTAAAATTAGCGATGAAAGTTATGAAGGGAATACCTTTGTTATCGAGTTATGGAATATTATCAATTAATAGCATAAGTGAATGTTAACGAGTATTAGGTTAAACTGTAAGGATTGTAATGATATTGAAGCTTACAGACACAATAAGAAGAGCCTAAGGAGAAGATATCAAGGAACCTAATTATAATCTATTGTGACCAGCTTAACCTGGTTTAGTTCCATATTAGGTGGGCTCATCCAATCTCCTCTTGAATGCCAATCCTCTCGTAAAGTAAAATTACTGTTACTAAACTATTAAATGAACAAAGTAAATCGCTAATTTTATTTCTAGAAGAGTATGTGAAATCCCAACAAATTGTAATGGAAATATATATCAAGTTTTAATCCGCAATTCCTTACAATGTTTTTATATTTACTTAGCCTTTAATAATCTAATTATTATTATTGTTTAACTTTTAGAATGACATGGCCGATTTTTAAGATTGTTCTCTTTGAGAATTCACATTCAACATTAAAAAAAAAACATTTAATACACAATTTTCTATTCAAAATATGAATAATTGTAAAACTATATAACAGATTCAATTTTAAGATTATATCTTTACGATGTTTTACTTTGTTCAGGTTTTATTAAATGTAATTTTATTTTAATAAAAAAATATCAATAGTTTACATGTAAAATGGTACTAGTAATTATCAGGACATACCATTCTATTTGTGATTAAGCACTGCATATACAAAGATGATTTCAAAATTAAAAGAGATAATATTGTATAGAAATGAATGTCAGGAAAATAAAGTAATAAGGAGAGAAAACTTTAAGTAAATGAAAGTTTGCATAAAATAGAAACAAGTAAAACACTATAAATACTTAGGTTTAAATATATATATATATATATATATGTCAACTAAATATTACAAAGTGAAAAAAATAAAAATAAGAATAGCAGTAAGTATATAACAGAAAGAAACAATTATTACGTAGTAAGATGGAGCAAGTTGAAGGAAGTAGAAATATTTGTGAAGTAATATGTTTTTATTGAACAAAAATGCATGTTTTTTAATATATGTACTATACATGTATAATATATAAAAATATGTAATAAAAATTAAATATTTATAATATATTTGTTAAATATGTAATATGTTATATGTAGTATATGTTATAAATAATATATGTTTTTTATCTGTACAAAAGAAGAAACCACGAAAAAATATAAACGCATAATAAAATCAATTTTTCAAATGCATTTTAAAATGTTTATCCAAAAATGTTGGCCAATCGATATACTTTCTATCTATAGCTATACTGTGCTGCAACAGCTCTAGCTGGGAAATTTATAATTATAAATGATCTAAAAGAAACTAGCTAGGAGCTAACAGTTTTCAAGAAACAGATTTTACAATTTTTAGCAGGAATTAAAAGAGAATGGAGACGGCGATGGTGCGAGGGTCTTAGAACCATGGTTCTAAGGACTAGCACCATATGTATATACATAACATCTTTATACATTCGTTATTTTTTTCTTTTTGTTTGCTGTTTTCAGTCAAAATAACAAAATAGTTCGCAGTAGCTCTCATTTGTATAAAGAATAGAATATGTTAAAGATTTTTAATATAGCTAACAGCAAATTGAATTACTGAAAGAAGAAGAACTGATAAATTCACTCCCGTAAAATGTTATTAATCGATCTATGTCGCATTAGACTAACCTATAACTTTTATCATTAACTACACTGATAGATATTACACTGATAAACATAATTTTTTTTCCTAACATGCGATTCAAGATTTTAATCTGTTTTTTGATGTTGAAAACAAATATGAACTCAGAATCTTTCTATGACCCACAATTTTTGAAAATTTTTTAAATTTTAATTAAAGAATTTTTTTCATTTTTCAACGTTTAGTTAGCATTTTAAGCCCATATATTGTATTTTGTTAGCTCATTTTTTATTGTTTAACTTTAATATAATTTATAAGCTATAAATAAACAATACTAGACAAAGAATTAAATCATATCATAGTCATATATTATGACATATATGATCATGTATAGCAAAAGGATCATGTATCCGATCGTTACTTTTGTTTAACAAGTGTGTCTAGAATTTGTAAAAAATTTAAAAATACTGTAAAGTATCCTTCATTACAATCTGCAATCAGGCCTGTACTTCATAGTGAAATTATTCCAGTTCCTGAGGCCCTGTGAATGCATTTCGAAAGCAGCGATGAAGAATCAGTCAATACTGAAGAAAACAATTAGTTTGATTTTGAATTATCTTCCAATAAACCACATCTTATATCACAAGAATGAATTAAATGATTTGGTTACGGATTAAATTTATCAAATAAAATCAAGCTGAACTGTTAGGATCAGGATTGCGTGGTTGGAATTTACTTCAAAAAAATACAAAAATTTCGGGCTTTCGAAGCCGACATAAAGAACTTACTCAGTACTTTATTGAAGAAAGTAATTTCGTTTATTGCACAAATATTGATGAGCCTATGTTGCACTTAGGACAAGTTCATAAACCTGAGGACTGATGCCTTTTCATAGATTCGTCCAAGTATAGTTTAAAAGTAGTTCTGCTACACAACGGTAACAAATATCCTTTGATACCAATCGCTTATGGTATTAATTTGAAAGAGACTTACGACGTGATAAAAGTCGTTCTTGAAAAAATAAATTATAAAAATATAGCTGGAACATATGTGGTGATTTGAAAGTTAAAGTTATTTTGTTAGGCTAGACTAAGTGCATGTGTTTTCTTTGCGAATGGGACAGCCGAGCTAGGAATAAACATTATGTTACCAAAGAGTGGAAGAAACGAGACAACTTAACTCCAAATGGGAAAATATTATTCATGAGCCCAGTTGAACCCAAAAAAATACTTGTACCCCTTCACCACATCAAGCTAGAACATGAAAGATTTTGTAAAAGCAATGAAGGGTAGTCCCGGAGTTTTGTACATCAGACAGAAATTTCCGAATGTATGTGAAGGGAAAATTAAAAAAGGAATACATTTTGGTCCTCAAATAATAGAGTTGATCAAAGATGATGTATTTAACTCAATGTTAAAAATAGTGTAGAAAGTGCACCTTAGGCTTCATTTAAAGACGTTTGCAAACATTTTCTCGTCAAATAAAAATCCGACAATTACCACGATATTGTAACTTGGTGAAAATTCAACTTCTTACTTCATACAGAGCTATGGGATGTAATATGTCAGTGAAAATATATTTCCTCCACTCATATCTGGATTTTTTCCCAGATGAAAAACCTCGGAGACGTAAATGACGAACACGGTGAGCGTTTCCAAAAAGACATTTTGATAATGGAAAGCCGCTATAAAGGAAAATGGAATACTAACATCCTAGTCGATTACTGTTGAACATTAATTCGGGATGTGCCTGAGGTTATTTATAAAAAAAACATCAGCGAAATCATTCTAACACAGGTATGACCATGCAACATTATATATTTTACAGACTTTTAACTATATTTTCTCTTAATATTTTTTGAAGCGTAATTTATTTAAAACCAAGGGTGATAGAAAAATTATATTTACAGATCTGTAATGTATGCAAAAAAGAAATTCAAGAAATGGTATCACTTAGAGACATTAATTTTTCTTTTTTCTCTATCAGTGTAATTATACAGTTTATAACAGACATAGTAGTATTCAATTTATTTGTTGAATGATAAATTATAAGATATACATTCATAATTTATTTAATCCTTTTTGCATAGAATCGGGATAACATACTATAAAAAAATTCTGAACTTTTTCAATAACCACAAACGTCGTTATAGAAAAACAATTTCTGCGATTTCTATGATTATAGAGAAATAAGAGCAATGGTTTTTTTTTTAATTTTTATTATTTGTTACAATGGGAATTTTAATTTATTTAAATTAAAAAAAGAATTTTTTTTCTACATTCGTAGTGAACTAATGTCAGGTAAGGATTTAAAAACAAAAATGACAGTTCGTATCTGCAGTTGTAATCAGATAAAAAGCGAAAATAAAATAAAAAACAACTTTGATAGGAATGAAATAAAAGAAATGCATTTTTTTCGTTCGTTATTATACGAGTATATCATACTTTTTATTAAAAAATTATTTTAATTTTTTTAAATATTTTATTTTACCGTTCATCTTTTTCTTTTCTATTTTTCAATTTTTCATATTACGAATCCATTCCTAAAACTATTCCGCTAAAAAAATGTCATTGCACATTGATAACCGATTGCGTAGAAAAATGAAATAAAGTGTTTTATATTTTTATTTGTTATATTTTAAAAATTAATAAAAATATAATAGAAATTTTGAGTCTCACAAAATTTAATTCAGTAAAATATGATTTGTTTTTAAAAGGAATTTATTCTGATAAAATAATGGCTTTAAACTCGTTTTATAACTGTAAATATGGATTAAGAAACAATTACAAGACCAAATAAATACAGCAGAAAAAATAAATCCTAATTTTTCATAAATATAGGAGAAAATACGGAGAGTGTGAATAGAGTGTTTTATGGTTTTATATTAGGATGCAAATTTAGGTTTCGACTAGTTGTCCCTTCCAGCAAAATTCCGTAAAAATGGTAAGTTCATTGTTTAATAAAATTAATACTAATAACAATAAAAATATGAGTATTACAAAATAAAGTAGTAGTGAAGCGAAAAAAGAAATAATAACCAATAATTACAATTATTTATGCAATAAAAAAATCAAAATTTTAATTTATTTCCATTTATTTCATATTCAACCGAAAAAAAATTTTGTTTTCTCTTTCTTCCTTTTGATGAAATTGAAACAAACGCAGTCAATAGAAGTAACATAATGACTAATAAATTATCACTAATATTTTTACTACAAATGTTACAGAATAAATTAAATACTTCTGTATTATTAAGAAGAAATGAAGAACTTCATTACTGAAATCAAAAAATAATGTAATGATATTTTATTAATGTTTCCATAGTAAAACCATTATATGAATAAATTTTGGATGATTTTTTGTTACAATTTTCAACACGTTAATATTTTATTTCTTTTTAAGCAAACTTAATACAGCGCTAAAAATTAGAAAGAATTTATATGAAAATAATTGTTTCATAACTGAATAGTTGCAATGAATTTACATCAAAACTAGTTAAATATTATATTTTATTTAAAAAAGTTAAAATAAACAAAAAGTTAAATAAAAATAATATATGAACCAGTATTCAATGGATTTGGTTTTTCCCCTTAGTGGCTGTTTTATTAAGCCTAGATTTTACGCTAGGTGGGGTTCAAATTGGAACAGTCTAACGGGTAGAACACGAGTGAGAACGAATCTATAAAGTGAGGGTCAAGGACAACTTAGCAACCTTGAATGAAATAACGAACACGCTAACTTCTTTAAAATACAAAATATGAAAAAAATACGCGTTTCAGAATAGAAGAAATAAACATATTCATTTATAACATTTCATTAAAATTTTACTTTTAACATACGTTAATTTAGGATGACAGAAGAAATGACTATTAGGCGTCAATAAATAAATAAAAAAATTAGCAGATGAATTTTACACAGAAATTTTTAATCTTTTCTCCTTTTAATCTATTCCTTTAAAATTTTTTTTTTTTTCTAAAACATACCTCTAGTAAAAGAATAATATATTTTAAAATCAAGTTGTGAGTTTCAAAAACCAAAAAATAAAGTATTAGCAGAAACAAAAGTTAATGATATAAAAAGAGTTCGTCATTTTTTCATTTTTGTGGTTGATTAAATAAGTAATTTATTTATCACTAAATAATTTAATAATTACTTCTACAATATACTAAATTGTTACATTATAATGATAAAAAAAATGATAAGGAAGGGTTTATTTTTCTCTTGTGAAGATTTATTTATTAGAAACAATAAATCTAAAAATAACAATTAACTTGATGTTTTTAATATAAAATACAATTTACAAGCAGTTTTATCTTTAAACTGAATAAAAATGCTAGGCCTCGAGGTTAACAGTAGCCAGTTAAATTTTCAGCAAACAGAAATAGTTCGCTGAAAATTTAACTAGGCTACTGTTAACCTCGAGGCCTAGCATTTTTATTTAGTTTAAAGATAAAACTGCTTGTAAATTCAGCAAACTGTCACAGCAATAAGTCACGGATTAACTGTAATAGTCTGGAATAGAATACAAAAATCTCTTTGTTATAAAATATGACAAAAATAGAAAATTTGATCTTGAATATCATTCAAACATTTTTAACATTATCAAACGTAATATTAATTAGTTTACTAGCTGTGAAATTTCTATTAAAATTATTTTAATTATAATAAAGTTAGAAATTTAATGATATCATTTGAAACTTATATTGAAAATAAAAGGTTTCGTGTAATAACGAAAAAATAGGGGGAAGTTATACAAACCCACCGGGTTGGTCTAGTGGTGAACGCCTCTTCCCAAATCAGCTGATTTGGAAGTCGAGAGTTCCAACGTTCTTAGTAAGGTCAGTTATTTTTATACGGATCTAAATATCAGATCGTGGATGCCGGTGTTCTTTTGTAGTTGGTTTGCAACTAACCACACGTCTCAGGAATGGTCGAACTGAGATTGTCCATGACTACACTTCATTTACACCATACATATCATCCTCATTCATCCTCTGAAATATTATCTGAAAGGTATTTACCGGTATTTAAACAGGAAAAAGAAACGGAGTTATAAGAATTTTGTTGTCTAAAGCCATGAATGCATTTAGCTTACTTTGTTTAGAGGCTACCTTTAATATTATTAAATTGTTTTTTAAATATATATTTATTTTTATTGTTAAATTATTATGTATATTGTTCCATCATAGTTACTTGAATTTAATAGATTATTAGCAGAAAATAATTATGTGATTATATCCTTACCCGCATCTTCAAGAGTTAATATTTTGATATGTGTTAAGAACCTGTTTAAGACCTATTTCAATGTAATAATAAATTATTAACTATTATTATTATTATCATATTATTATATTACGATTTACAATTTGAAAAATTAGGTATACCCCTTTAACGGATCACAGTTTATTTGTGAATTATTTTAAAAAATCGTTACAAATTTTTTCCCCAGGTTAATCAATCGTAGGCTACTTATAAACGGAAAACAATTTTGAGGCGCATTTTTAAAATTTTGAAAACAAAAATGTAATGCTCATGCCTCACACTTGATAACATTTTTAGATATTAAAAATAATTTGAATTCTATTTTTAGAAATGTGTTATAACTCTAATGCCAATAAGGAAGGTGTAAATAATTACCAATAAAAGATTTTTGGTAAAACAGTTCCAACAATTTGAAAGAGAGTTAATTAATCTTTTTAATAATTTTAAATTTCCATAAATTAAACTTTAACTGAGAAAGAAAGGCATCTCTGCATTTTACGCGGAAGGTTCCGAGTTTAAATCCTGATTAAAAGATATCTTTTGATATGTAATAAAAATTAATTTTTCAGTAAAAAATGCACGATAAGCAATAACCATCAGCTTATCTATTTAAGTGAATGAACAAATGAATAAGATTATCAATAGTACTTGCTAAAACAACATCGAATTTTATAATCGGGATGTGCTTCATTTTACTTAAACTGGTAAAAAAAATATGAAAGAGGACGCATTAGAATTCTAAAAGAATTCTGCGAGGCAGAATGGTTGAAGCACTGTAATATCATCCTCATTTTGTAGTAAAAGTACCGATTTAGTACATTTGAACAAAATCGAAAATCACCTCGTTACTGGAAATGAATATTTTCAGTGAAGTAGATTTTTCATTTCAAATGCCTATAAATACTCATTTATTTCCCTTCTCCACAACACAGGCATGAATCGCTACCATAATTATTTACAATTACAATTATCACAGTGTACACATTAATTTTTTCAGAAGTTATTATAAGTGCATCGGTTGTTACGGAGATTTCAGTTTAGAAAGGATTATGCTTGGATGAACATTTGTAAAATTATTACTATGAGAATAGAGTTTTTCATTTTTTTTATTCGTTTCTTTCTACATTTAACAAAGCGGACTGCGTAAAAAATATTTATTCGTGACAAAAACCTTAATAGATATTAATTCAGATTATTAATTTCTTCTTTTTTTTATGCAGCTACATTTAATTATTAGAAGTGTGATTCTGAAATGTAAATTCAGTCTTTGTAACAAACGAAATAAAATAATAAACTCATGGTATTAGTAATGAAACACAACAAATGATAAAAAGTATTTTGAATTCCTTACAAATAAATTATTCCATTTTATCCTTTAAAAGAAGCCCTAATTCAGTCTCGCAATCAAGTTACACCTTACTATGGAAAATGTATGAAAGACCGAGTTCATTTTATTTTTCATAAGTACCCTATACGGTACTGAATAAAAACAGGAAATATAAATTTTAAATGTATTTAAAAATGGACTATAACTCGAAATGTAAACAGCAAATAAAACAAATATCTAACAGAAATTAATTTTGAACATCGCATATGAAATCAAAAGATAAAATAAACAAATAAAAATTGGTGACTTTCATTCTATTGAAATTTACTGATATTTTTACAAAGCTTAAACATTTCTATCCCTGAGATAAATTTAGAAAGTTATTTTAAACTGATATTCCTCAATCGGAAAAAAATGTTTAAGATAAACTTTAACAGACAACTTTATGTAACTATTATTTTAACGGAAGCAAGACCTAGGATTAAAATCTTTTGATAAGGTCTAAACCATATTAATCCTTAATAACGCCTTATTTAAATAAAAATAATAAACTCATTTGAAGTTGATAAAATTTAATTGTGGAATTTAGATTTAAACATAGATTGCAGAAAAAATTGTAGTAATCATTATTTTGTAAGTAGGAATAGTAATAAACATGTATTTTAGAGATTCATAATTTTGTTAAATATTTCTAAAATTATTAAGAAGATAATACCTTTCTTATGAAAAAAGGATGGTGCGTGGGGTTGCTTGTCGTATATGCCTCATTTAATTTAGGTGCTATTGTCGCAGAGAGGGCCAATGATGGTGCGCCGGACGGCTGCGCACGGTGAATCTCATCCAACACTCTCCCGCTAAAAGCAGTCCGTTGTCAATTAATTTACAGATTATTTTATTTAATTTCTAAGCGTAGAATATTTTTATTTATATTTTATTTTGAATTTTTAATTATTATTTTTTATTAATTTTATTAATAAAAGAAAGGGATTATTAGTTAATATTTAGTACTAAAAAAAATGAAATTCTTTAGAGAATCATTGGTGCGCATCCGACCGGCGCATTACATGGTAAATCTGCCCCAATACTCTGCGACCGGCAACTAACACAATCTCCCACGAACACACACCCGCAAGATAACGCGAAGCCAACTGTTATCAATATGGCTAGTGTTAAACATAGTTCTATTAAAAGCTATCGAATTCTATATGTACTCATTCTTTAAGCCTGTTACGGTACAGAAAATCCATTTTTTTATATCAAGGGGGGTTTAAAGACAAGCTTTTTTCTTGAAAATGTCTGAAGAAAGATATTTATTTTACTGTAATTGTACAGAATTTTGTAAATAGTAATTTAATAACCTAAAGATTATATTGACAAGTTAAATGATAAATTTGACAATGTTGTTTAGGTTATTTTTTTTTTTGGACGTTAAAGAATGTGCAAGCTTTAATTTAAAAAAAAACCTCTAGTAAACCAGACAAGAGAAATATTTTTAAGTTCAATAGTAAAACATTTTGGCTTAATGAAAAGAAGTACTATATTTAATTTAAAAATTATCTAGCAATAAATTGATTTCTTATGAAATTATTTAAATTAAATTAACAAATTTACTGCTAATTAAATAAGTATGGATTTTCTTTTTCCTCGGCTAAGTTAAGTATTTAATTTTTCTTTTAATGCATTTGAATTACCGGTTTGGTAAGCTTTTTATACCCATTTCTTTCGTACATAATTGTTTATTTTCACAATTATTACTTCATACGGTTGTTTTTATTTGTATATATGAACTACAACATTTGCTAAACTTTTATTTGTAGGCTTTATGACAGAATTTCAATGAAGCATCGATGATAAATGTCGAATGAAATAAGTTAAACTTCGAAATAGCCGTTATTACGTAAACAGTTATTATGTAAATTTAGATATTTACCAAACGATAATGAGAAAAAATGTCATATTGCAATATTATCACAGAGCTCTGTCAGTTATTTTACGCTATCTTCTGAACAATGCATCAAACTGTTTACAATCTACTCATTCTAAAGACAAATAGGGGAGTTCGTTGTTACCAAATTCAAGGCTATACGACTGATTAAACAATTTAAAATCTAGTATTTAATTTTTTAATTTAAAGGTTTCCCGATTTAATTTTTACCAGTTTAATTATTACATAATTCTTAGGACTTAATTTAAGCGTTATTACGAACTTCATTTGTGCATAAATAAAAGAAGTAAAGTGGTTCAACAAGTCAAAGTTGTGTTGAATAGTAATCATGAAAGAGTTTATTTTAAATACACGTTTCGTAATGTAAGATAATTGAATTTCTTGTTTTATTTGTAATATTACCTTTAAAAAAAAATTCTTAAAATGATAGATGGTGTTAAACTAAATCTTTCTTTCACATGTTTATCCATTCTATAATGCGATTTATTAATCTAAAAACTCATTGGTGAAGAATAAAACGTGATTTGGGTAGTGCTAACTTCGGATCGAATTAATAATATAGGTTGACACAGGGGACTGTACTTATTTTTAAATGAACATTACACAGATAATTAAGCACAAAACTTTACTGCACTGGTCTGAATAGAAGAGGGAGGAATGCCATTTATGTTACATAGAAAAAATTACTCTGGAAGTTTATGTCCATATTCCTTAATGAAGTTCTTCAAGTCGAGAGGTGAAGCTGCCCCACACGGGTTCCATTCCAATGTCTCCTGAGTAATCTGCTGAATCTCTCTCATGAATAGCTGTCTTCAGCTTGTCTAACGAACGGGGTTTGTCAATTTAGACTCGCACTATTAAATACCTCTACAGATTGCTATCCAAACAGATATTTGCCTCTTCTTGTTTGAGCCACACATCTTGTTCCATGATCAACACCTGTAGTTCTGGCAGAAAAAAGGTGTTTATTATGTTCATGGAAGCAGTTCAATTCAAAATTATCGTTACACCATCCCCTTCAATAAAAAAAAAATCCGATAACGTTACACTTTTGTATTTCACACCACACTGTCTCACGGTATGGATTCACGGACTGAAATGATTGTAATGTTATTAATTTACATACATTTTATAACAAAAATAATAAAATTTAGTGTTAAATTTACTGAATAATGTTCACTGAAAAATGAGTACACTTCACTGCATCATCCTAAATCACTGAATCTCAAAATTTTTCGTCCACCGCCCACATTGAGAATCAGATATCTTTTAGCGTCCCACAAAATGTTTAAACTTACAATCTTCTAAAAATAATAATTGCAACTGCTGTTTTTAAGATGCGCTCTTCACAGTATTCGCAATTAATAATTTTTAAACGTGGCATATCCTATTTTTGAGTTGAAACTTACATTTTAATTGAGAGAAGTTTTTTTATTAAAATTGCTTTCAAATAAAGTAAAGTTGTATCTATACAGTTATATAACAATAAAAGTGATAGCATGTTCAATATAACAATACAATAATTAAAACGAAGCTTTCAATTAAAAAATTACACTTACATTAATGTGAAGGATGAACCTTATGTGCTTTAACGAGTTTGTTAACATCAGGCTCAAATTTAGTAAAAAACAGCCGTAAGTCGCCGCGTTCGGTAACAAGCAGCCGATTTATCTTTTTGGTTAGCACGTTGCTAGAGCAGTAAATCCACGTTTTTAGACAAATACGACGATGGGAATGCTATCGAAAATCGTTGAACAATCGACCGTAATCCAGTATACAGTTGCGGGATTGTTTTATACAGCCAAAATTCTCGGTAGCCACACATAATTTTTGCCAATTTTTAATCACCCAAGGCCTTCCTAGACCACCTAAACACCCCCAAATTTCTGTGGACCTTCTATCGCCTCCTGAAGGCCTCCAGCGCCCACTTTGAGATAGAATGCACTAAATAAACGCCTTTTTAATCAAAAATGTATTGTTTGTTATTGAGATAACCAACAGACTGTGTTTGAATTTGTGATGACAAGTCTCGCATGAGGTTTAATTTCCTTCTTCCATAAAGTTAAAACTCTTCCCTAATTGAATATCACAATATTGTACACTGAGTAACTGCTCAAATTAGTTCACAGATTTAATAAAAAATGTAAAATCTACTTACTATATTGTCGTTAACAATAAATAAATAAATAAGCTAAGCAATAATAAGATATGGTTTTTACTTACATAAAAGAAAGTTTTGTGCTGAGTACAAAAAGTCTTTCCGTGAAGTGGAAGACAACCGAAGTTAGGCTTACCAATGATAGCAATGTGACGTGGTTTTCCGTTATAATATCTAGTCGCACATCACCATACAAAGCCCTCTGAAAGTGGAATTGGAATATTATTAATATTCTAATAATTAATTTCTTAGCATTAAAAACATATTACTGATACGTCTTTCCTTGACATACGAAGTTTTATTCCAATTATGTTCAGAAAGATTTTAAACTCATTTCTTAATTTTAAAACCTAAGCCAAGTGTTGATTTTATAAGTTTAACAATAATCGCAAACATTAACGTATTATAACAGTTGCCGTTGTAAAAGAATAAAAAAAAAAATACTATCAACATTTTATTCAGTATCATAGCAATTGCTGTATTTTTATGTTGTATTTCTTGTAGATATGTCTCCCTACTACAAATATATGCAGTTTATTGTACACCGAGGCATACTATTTTAGAAGAACAATTTATTGTGCAATTCAATACGTCGGAACCAGGAATTGTTATTGGTGGGGATTGAAACGCCAAGCATATTCAGTGGGGATCTCGATTGATAAACTCTAAAAGAGAACCAGCATCTACAATCAATAATTTTTAATGATTAAGTACTTTTCTACTGATTAATCTATTAATGGCCTTCAGGTCTCAATAAAGGTTCCGGATCTTCATAATTATTATGTTTATAAGAAAGCATCTGGAAACATTACTTTAAAAAAATATATTAATTCAAAATTCTAGTGAAGTTCTTCAGTTCGTGTGCTACTTTTACGTAATATTTTTCTTATAATGTGCATGAGAAAGTACGCCTCCCTCATTTTTCAATAATTATACAAATCTTAAATTTTTTTGAGATCGATTTAATAAGGGTATAATTCTTTAAATATATATACCACTTAGAACTGCTGATGATATACAAAGCGCCATTTCATCAAACTAGACAATCAGCTGCTAGGGTATCCATGCTTGCCCATCAATCTTTTCCGTTTTCTCATAAAAATTATCCATTAACTAATAAAAACAAAAGAGATGAACGGAGAAGGCTTCGGAAAGTATGGCAACACAGGCTCTATCCGGTGGACTAGATTTTTTATAATAATGCATGACCGACTTATACAGAATTAAAAACTCTGTATAGTCGCTTCTGAAGCTTGTTTGGTCTTGTGAATCCTAGTTGCAGGGAACATCAAACATTTCAAAAGTACTTATTTACAGTTAACAATGCAAAATTGTAAGGAAACTGTTATGTATTCCCTGGTATGTAAGCAAAAGGTTCACGTATCAACATTTAAAGATCTCTACTGTTAAATAGAGATTGCTGAATACAACACAGGAAATGAAAAATAACTCTATGTTCATCCAACGTTTTTGGTAATAACAGGATGTGAATAGCAAGATAAAACGTGATATCATTTTGGATCTAGTGAACCGAGTTCCCGTAATTTTCTTCTTCATCTTATTCATATTCTTTTATTTATAACATCTGACACAGGCTATTACTTTGTTAAAAGACTGAAACTTATAATAATTATAAAATTTTCATTGTTTAAAGACTATAAGTACATACATACATATGTACATACTGCTCATGCGCTGTACTTATTTACCGAGCTTAAATACTTATTACATATGTATTTTGAACAGATTTTAATTCAAACGATATTATTATCAATAATAATTTTATTCCATTCACTTAGATACACACATTTTTATTATAATAAAATTTTGTCGAGACTTTTATTATGTGTAAAACGTGCATACATATTACGTTACGAAACCCGTTGCAACTGGAAGAAAAATATTGGGTTACTGCGTAAGAGACAGCAATCAGTAGCTGCAGTTCTTTCTTAAAAATGATTTATAAATCTTTCCTCATCCAGTTAAATAAATAGTAATATTATGATATGAGCACTTTCATAAGTTTGAATTACGTTTAGAAATCAGAATATTGTTTCAATTATGGAAAAGGTGTTTCTGATAACCATTTTAGTTGTTACACGAATACGTTTTTATTTGCATCAGAAATGTTTTACAATCATAATTTAAGAAGTCGTAGGTAAATAAGCTACCCTTTAGACACATACATATAAATATTAGTAGTATTTATATAGTAATAATGTTAAAAGATTCACTATTGTTTTATCTAATAAATTCAATCAATGATTAAAACATCCTTCACAAACAGTTTTTCATAAATTAAGTAACTTTGAATATTGTCATTATGAGATGTGTAAGTTCATTCCTAAACTGATTAATTTTTTGTTTTTTTTAATTTATGATGATTTTAATATAAAATCCATTTATAAATGGATTTTTAAAATGTGTTAATTAAAATTCAATTAATTCTAAAACGTACACCTTGCAGAAAAGGTAAAAATGTTTATTTTATTTCAGAATCGTTTATAATAGGAAAAATAGCTAGCTACCTTACTTATCTGAAATTAAACAAAATATGTACTGGTGTATATATATATATATATACATAATTACATGGCAAGAAAATTTAAAGCAATTACTGCCAGTACAACAATTTGAATATTCCAACTTCTTTAGCACAGTTTCACCAAAATACTACTCCTTAATATGCCTAGCATACTTTTATTCAAATAAGAAGGAAGGAAGGATTATTGAAGAAAATAAATTCAAGAAATCCTGCCTGTAAAGGGATCTTTCTACCTAAGCATTAATTTCATCTCATATCAGTGTTGAATTTTATATCGGGAATTTTAGGTTATCAAAGTATGTGAATGCTATATAAATCATTTATATATATTTTTTTAAATGTTCATAGTTGCCAATTTGATTACATTTTAGAAGGGTTATTATGAAAGGCATAGTTATTATTTTTTGTGTTCAATACGTATATTAGTAGCACTAACTAAATGTTCTCTATAATTAAATGTAAAAGCTTGTGTAATATCTTCAGTAATAAGAGTAATTTGGTTTGTATTAAGAAAATCAGATATAATTACGTCATGACATAAATACACATATTGCAATCGTTCTTTCCTGCATGAATCTCCTAGAAAACACTTCATTGAAGGCATTGCATTTTGAATTGCCGTGGATATTTAATAATTCCAATAGAAGTCTCTTCTGTGAAAGGTAAAACTGATCAATGATTCACTACCTCTTCTGAAACTAAAATTTCATATTAGGTAAGATTGTACGTATAATAAGTCAAATGATTTGCTAAGATCTTATATTTCCGAGGTTAAATTTTCCGGGTGAGAGATTTAACGGAATGGAATTTCAAACAGGTAAGTCGTAAATAGTAATAATCTCATATCATGCAGAATTTCTAGAAAAATGTTCTCTTATCTTAATCAATTTTTATGTAGAATTAATAATGTATTTTTTGAATGTAACTCACTCTCTTTTACAATATTATACTTTTTAAAAGATATAATTGAAGGCAAATATTGTTATTATTTATTACTTCATATAAAATATAAATCGAATAAAACAAAATATTAAAAGCTTTCAAACTGTAGTATGTTATTAAAACTGGAACATCAAACAAGTATATAGAAACAATACGACATATGAAAAGTTTTCATTTTAAATTGATCATATTGCTTAAAGAGCACTGGCCTTACGTCTTTACCTGTGATTCATAACTTTGTAGACAAGGAAATGAAAAAAATAAAATTGTTAAGTCACGATTTGCTTTCTACTTAATTTATTAAGTGTTCTTACATCACTAATTACACCGATACTGAAATTTAACTAACTTCTTTACAACTATCCGCACAGGTTAACTGTTTCTAAAGTAAAACGAGAGTCAACTAGTTTTATTATTATTGATAAACGTTTTTGGTGCAATTTTAAATTTCCTTTCCTGTGATATGTGCGTGTACGGTTTTTCATTTTTTGAACGGAGCTGTTCAATATATAAAGCGGATATCTATCTGCAAAGAATCTTTGTACGAATCTACAAAGGAAAAAAGAGTTAAAACATCAATGATCAACTCAGGTTTTATAAAAGCCCCTTCTGATGTCAACGGATCCCTCAGGTCTCAAAAGAGTACTATTTCTCATTAACCTTCCTTTCCTATGCTTTTTCACAGTATTACCGTTCTGTTTTATTTATAACCGTACATTTTTATTGGAGAATTCGTGTACAGTTTTTAATTATTTAGAAATAACTAAAACATTTAGTCAATTTTGCTAAAATAAAACTAAATTAAACAAATTATTACCTCTATTTGTAAAAAGAAATTAACTTGAAATATCAGTAATTATTGGTTTTATTTTTAGGTATTTTTATATGACTGAATCGTTTTTATTTTTATGGTACAATATCTTTCATACTACAATTAGGTTCTATAATTTTATTTTAATATTTATATTTCAAAAAGTAAAAGTTGTTTGATGATTATAAAATTTATATTGCTATTTAAAAATTATTTAAAGCATTTAATTTTTAGGTAAACTTATAAAGAGAAAATAAAAAAAAATAAAACAGCCTGAAAATATTTAAAATTATTTTCTAAACATAAAGTAAAATTCGAGTTGCATACTAATTAACAATTTCAAAAGAGTCTTAAATTACGATTTAATCCCTTACACAAATTGGAAACTGAAAACCAATTAGTTGTTTTTGATATAGGGTATTACATTAAAAGTACAGACAAAAGGATCTATTTACTTTTGTATTTTAATATGTGAGTGCTGTTTTTATTCCCAGATTTCTTTCATTGTAAAAAATATGGATTTACAGAAATATTTAGAATAATTTTGGAACTGATTCTAGAGCTTGAAATAAGGAAAAACTTCATACATACATGTCCAAAAACGCTTTATTATCGAGTTACTGCTAGCGAAGCATTTCGCCCAGATTTCAGTTCCCCCAATGAAATGAGGTTATACTAAAATTATTAAGGCGTTATATAAAGAGTAAACTTGATGGTTTCTTATGTTTTTTACCCAAAAAACCGAATAAAACAGATCCTATAAGTGCATCTCCCGTAGTTTTTACGATATACAACGTAAAACAGAAATATTCATTAGCGAAAACACGTATTTTCTTTAGGTTTGAAGTACAATAATTATGTTAAATGACTAATAATTGCGTAAATTTTATTATCAAAACCTGTAGAAAATTTAATTTTAAGAAAGTTGACGTAATAAAGTATTAAGGTTTGTAATAACAAAATCAATTTTTATTATAAAAAACAAAACAGAACAAAACTTAAAACAAAAATGTTATGAATTAAATGCTGAAAATTAAAAACGAGTATTTTTTAGTACAATAAATACAGACCTTTGAAATGTTAAAATACTGTAACAAGACCGGTATAATGGACCTGAGTAACGGATTCCTCCAATTACGAAGAAAGTAGTAGAAAAATAATAATGGGAGAAACCCAGTAAGGGACTAAAAGAAACCCTTGTAGTAAATTTAACAGGTCCGTTTAACAATGGTCCTTTGTAATACTGCCTACTGACACACAATAAACAAATATATGTACCTTGATAAGCGTTACCGGATCAGATTAAGAAATGCATGGGAACGAAAGGCCTCGGTCGATCATTCTTACGCTTCGAGTTGGGTCCTGTCCGGCAGGAAAAAGCAGATAGGAGTATAAATACTCCGGGGAAGACCAGTGAAAGTTCAATTCTGCTAGAATTTCTTTTTTGTAATTCAACTGCAACTCAATTGGAAAACTGTAAAAACAGTTTGTTTTTTTAACCTCCGGAATCACCTTAACGTTCTAAGGTCATCCTCCTTCAGAGGATGAGATGAATGATTTGTAGCGTGTAAAAATGCCATGCCTGACCGAGATTCAAATCCGGGACCTCCGGATGAACTAGGAATAGTTTAAAGTACAGCAAACACACAAACACTACATAATTTGATTCTCAAAAATGATGTTATAAACAACTAAACCCGCTAACGTTGATTATTAACACGAACAGTAATTTTACGACAAAATGAGTAGTAGTAATCAAACTAATTTCTAAACGTACAGTTAGTTTTAATAACGTAATTCTTCAAAGACGTAACTAAATTTATTATATTAATTTTTAATTTTTATGAATTCATAACCTTTTTCTGTTAAGTTTTGTTTTTAATAATAACAGTTATTTTTTTCATAGACTTTACTACATAAACTTTCTCAAAATTAACTTCTCTACACGTTTTGAAAATAAAATTTACCGATTACTAATCATTTAACGAAGTTATTCAAACCGAAAAAATACCGGTTTTTCGTACCCCTTTTTCTGATTTATGTTGAATTTCATGAAAACAACAAAAATACAGTTCTGGAACCTGTTCTACTCGATTTTCAGGTAAAGAAACATAAATAATGATCAAGTTTACCAAGTTAAGTTATCAAGTTTATAACCCCTTAAAAATTTCAGTACGACCTCATTTCACCGGGTAAATTTAAATAAGAGCTAAATTTTTTGCTAGTAGTAACTCGATAATAAGCGTTTTTGAACATGTTTGTATGAACGTTTTTCCTTATTTCAATTTTTGTTTATAAAATTCAGTTTCATTGTATTAAATCCTCTTTCAAAAATTTTTAGAATGATTTGTAAGTTACAAACAGATTACAAACAGTTAACTATATTTATTAGGTAAATTTCATAAGAAAGCTACCTATTGTAATGGGTACCATGATTCGACTTCCAGAAAATTTCGACATATCTTCGCCTTTCACATCCCCCAGACCCCAAAATCACCGTCAGCACAAACGTTTATATACACATTTATTTATATACATATATTTCACTTTTTTGTGGACATGATAACTGACATAATTTTGCATCAATCAGTTTCAAATTGTTCCTTAAAATAACTCGTCTCAAAATCTCGGTAGAGTTCGTTAACAGCTAAAATCGGACTATGGAGGTGATAATGGGGAGAGCTTTATCGAAAAAAAATTGTTGAAAAAAATAACTTTCTTATTAAGTAAAATATCGAATTCGTTTAAAGTTCGTACTATTCTTTCGATAAGGGCCTGAAACTTATCTAACTAAAGTTTTTTTATACCACCCACCATTGGCTATTAGGCAAAAAAATCATACCTCCCTTAATAGGCACAGTATCGAATCTGTTTTAAGTGGTTTTTAGTCCTCTAAACATTACCTAAAACTTTGTCTGAAACAATTTTTGATTTAACCAACCCTTACGGCAAGAGATGACAAAAATGTTGCTGGAATTGTAAGAAGATAGGGTTTGTCGTATGCTAAACATGTGAACTTTTTTCCACAAGCAACCATTGTCGTATTGAGTAAATTAGACGTTTTTCTTAACTTTAAGGTGGAAATCTTTTTTATCCCCTGCTTAGCACCGGTGAAATCTACCTCCTCCTTCCGGCATGCCGAAAGTGATTTTTTCTCTTTTTTAGTAACGACTTAATTGCAACCATTTGTAATTTTTCAAGAAAAATGCGTTTAGCAATTCATACATTAACAAGAATAATACATAAATTAAAATATTTATACAATATTTATTGTAAAAATCTGACGTGGAACACATGACTTCTTTGTACGCCTATTAAATTACATATACATATTTTTTTTAAAATGAAAAGTACGTAAAATTTTATTTCATAAATAACTTCTGATATATTTCTTTAAAAATTCATGTTGTTATTATTGAATTATTATTTATCGTAAATATTTTACTACAGTCACAGATTAATAAATCAATATATTTAAATTAAAAAAAAAAAAAAGATGAAGTCTGACTCGAACCGATGTGCCTTCACCTCCTAAGATCCAAATATTTCTTTCATTAATTAAAATTTTATTTGGCTATAACTCTGAAACCAATGAAAATAAGTACAACATATGACGTACCACATATGACATAGTTGAACAACTCTTAATGAGAGCTTGTTACTGCATTTAAGACACTGTCCAAAATCCAAATTTATTTTGATTTTGGACATTTTTTTGGACACTTTTCTTTCAGTCGACTGCAATAAAAAGGAAAGGTGCGCAACTAGATGTTACAACAGTCCTGAATCCAACATCCACGGTTAATCGTTTTTGATTTATGCGAGTTACATTAGTCCGTGTATATATATATATATGTACGTACAGACGCCACACCGAAACTAGTCAAAATGTATTCAGGGATAGTCACAATGGATATTTCCATTGAAATATCTGAAAACCAAAATTTTTCGTAATCACCGTACTTCCTTTACTTCGTACAAGTAATTAAAAATATTTTAATTTATGTTTTATCATTAATTTCATAAAAAATTCAGGGGAATTTTTAAATGATTATAATTTGAAGCGAAAGATTTAAACCAACGACTCTTCTCATTGACTCTTATCATTGTAGATACTTTGGAAGGGTGTTTTTATGAAGACTTTATTATTGCTTAGCTTATACATCTTGTATTTTTGTTGCAATTTCTCAGTTGATGATATGACCATGAGAAGTGTGTTAGTGAGTTAAATGTTATTTTGTAAGAATTACAACTTAATAAAGAATTTTATTATCATTATTATAAATTACTATATTTTGAGTATTTTAATATCCCCATTTTGAAGGGAAATCAGTCATTTGTATACTTCGATACTAAATCGCTAGTAGACAGTGTTTAAGGAGATTAATTTTTTCAGTGTCATGTTTTTGTTTACGATCATTTTAACCCGTAAAATAAGACGTTATTTACTGTACCATTCGCAATAATTAAATAAAGTAAATCACCTAGCCTAATTCTGCTATGTATGACCTACATAATGTTATTTTTTTAACAACGACAGAATTCCGCTTTTCATAAATAATAAAAGACCTTCAAGAGAATGCAGAAGCAATTCTGAACAATGGGGTATGTTTACGAATTAAATATGAGCCTTACGTTCGTCAGTAAGCACAGTAAACGCTTAAGAGCTTATCTTGCCCATGCTTCATTGTAAGAAGTGAATAATTCAAAGATTCATTAGCAGCGTCTCTAAAGCCTTTCAAGGATGCTCTGTTCTTTTGTTGAACATATTATTTTACTGTGAAAAATATCAGAATAAAAAAATTTCGCATTCTTTGTTTTTTTTTGTTATTTTAATTTTTGTTTAAGAAAATTCTTTTTCATTTAACGATGTTACAAAGATAATATTATTTTTCAGATGAAGAAATTAAAAGTGAGACATAATTATAAATTCTTTTGGGTTAATAACTTAGAATTAAATTATTTATTTTTAGAAGTCGAGGAATAGACTCCATTACTTTTTCTTTTTATATCTTACAATACCACTAGTAAAAAAAAATATTTACAGAATTTACATATTTTCCTACATAATATCCAAAAAAATATTTGTTGTTGTATTAAACGTATGTAAGTACAACGTAGGCCAAAGAGTTCTGTTTTACTTCTTTACATCCTACGTTCTCCCCATAACAGTGTGGATGTTTCCTTATATTATTTGATGCACATCTATTTATTGCTTCAAATTAATCCTCTCTAATTATATGCCTTTAAGGATTTCATCTCAGAAACTTCGGTTATTCAGTATACGGTATAAATCAAAAAAGTATTAATAAAAAATCAAAATAGAGGATAGAAACTAAAATTCCTAGTTTTCCCTGATACTTAAAGGAATATCCGAATTAACTAAAGGAAAAATATTGTTATATAATATTTTGTTATAATTTGAATAGTTGTTATAAGTTTGAAGACTTTTGTTACAAATATGAAGAATTATTATAATCGCAGTTAGAAAAAAGGCTGCAAAACCTTGATCTGGATCTACGACTCCTTTGCTGTAAAACTGAGTTAATCGTAAGAATTTTTTAATTAAATTTTAGTCAATTTTACAATATAAATTTTGTTGACTGACACACTAATATCTTAGAATTTATCATTATGGCTGTAGCAAATTGTATTTCATTGTAAATCTTAATTTTTTTTTTTTTTGTCGTACGAGGAGGAAGAAGCTCTTCCAGCCACCGTCCACCTGCAACGAACGGTAAAGTCGGGCTCTCACCCACTAAAAAACCTCCCTCTCCTTCACATAGGAACTGTATCTGGCCGATAGGCATGAACACGGTTCCCATGTTGTTATTACCCCCTCTAACGTTCAGCCAGCCTCCGAGCAGAAAAACGCGGTGTTCCCGCGAGTCACTGGCAGGCAGTGACCCAAGGGAGAACGCGCTGATCACCCACGAGGACTGCCTTCCCTCACTACTTATCAGCAGACCTCCACCTGATGATCACCGTGATCGTACCTTCTATCAAGGCCCAGTTCCTTCTGGACTCAAGCATCCGGCCTATAATACTATTAGCGTGCAAGGATTCGACATACTTATAACACTCGGATCGTTCAAGCTCCCATTTCTCTCATTGAAAGACTGCATATTCCACGTCATCATACTGATTGTAGTATATGCAGCGATCAGGCTCTGCTCGCATGAATCTTTTCAGATATCCTATGAAACATCCTAACCCGATAGGGGAAGGATACCCGCCTTGTGACGCTTCCGGTCGCCCCCCCCCCCCCATGATCATATGAAACATGATCACGGTAACCTCCACGCCAGGTAAGTATTGATCATATGATACAGTCATATCCGGTCAGAAATCGGGACAGTTCGTATCCAATCTCTTCAAATTCCCTCTGGATCCTGCTGGATTTGCCGGATTAACCGTCTTATCCAAACTCTACCAGTAGTGGACTCCACCCATCTTTACTTGCCACCTCTCCGACAGTTTGGTACAGGTATCTTTTCTTTCCAGCCCCTCTCTCATCTGTAGGCGTTGCCTCGCGATAAGATCTACTGTAACCCTTACCTAAAAAACCTTTGCAAACGTAATATATTATTAAAAAGTCCTTATTGTAAAAATATATTAATTTAGGTTGTATTGTTAAGTCCAGCAGGAAATTTAATGAATCATCTTTACTGTTGATTTCGCTATTTCCTGGTATCAGTGATTTTCAACATTTAGAAATCTATTGCAACATTGTTTTTATGTTGAATAATTTATTAATAGAGTTTTTTTATACGAAAATTCAGAGATTCAATTTGTATAAATTTAGTATATTTCATTATTATCGTAAAATAATAAATTAATAGGCAGCTGAAAAAGTTAAAGATATTTTGCATAATAACGATATCATGCGGATTGTAACAGTATGGTTTAAATTAACTGAATATTTTCAAGAAATCCGATAAAATTCTGTATTTGAAATGTTGTAAAGCTTTGTCTTAAATTGTTGTATTTAATAAACTTTTTACAATGAGGATTTACATCTAGCCTTACTCACTTTTCTTTTATTTACCGTATCTTTACATAAAGTATTCGTACTTTATGATAATTAGATAAAATCTTATACAATACATGATTATTGAAATACGTAATCGTCTTATGGGGTTTTTGAAGTGAATGAAATAACGTGCATATTTAATAAAAAGAAAATCGCTTAAAGTTGAATAATGCTAGTTAGTTACTGTGGCTGTTAACCGGTTGTAAGGGGTTAGAGAAGGTTCAATGTTGTGTTCTAATGCTGCAGTCGGTTGTAATTCCCATTTGGGACGTGCAGTTGGAGTGAAGTATTATTAATTCAGGCATTTTCCATTATTACAGACAATAAGGCTACCTTAACATTAATGCTGTATAGAAGGCTAATGGATGTTCAGTCTTGAGACGGCGTGTTTATATTTCTCCTTTACTACTACAAAGAAAATATTGTTGACCTGAGCCATTTAAATATTAATCTCTTGCATATGCATCCACTTACTGGGGGATGTTCAATTTAAATATGCTAGTTTAGTATATTTAATATGTTACGTAAACATTCTCTCTTTTGTTACCTCAAACTGTTTCAAATAATCTCACTTGGGAAAAAACTGTATTTCTCAATCTCATTTTATTATGTATTTTATGTAATAAGAGGAAAATAAATACAATTATCTAGAAGATCTAGATTTCAATATTCCTACAAATTGATGTAATAAAGATTTCTCTATCTTTACTGTCGAATATTTAACCGTCCAGTGTACGCTTGTGTGTAAGATTATACTCATTTTAAAACGTAACCTGGTTACAGAGAAAGACTAAAAAACTTGCTACTTGGCAGAAAATATTAGGTTCATTAAATAATAGTGCAAATGCAGTTGTTCCTCATCAATATGGCTCGATGCTTAGCAGCTTAGCATCAAATGAATTAGCTAATACCATATAACTTCAATCTAAGTTTTTCAATTTTATAATCATAAAAATGATCAATTTTTAATGCGACTCGTCTTTTTAATCAGTGTAACAATTTCAGAAAGAAAAGATGAAATAAATATTAAAAATCTTAAGAGTAATATTAAAATAGTAATGCAAGTCATTAATATTTAACAAGTTTTAATAATTAATGAACCTAATAATAATTATAATAATTAAATACATAATTATATGTTAATTAATTAATGAAGCATTAACTTGGAGCTAAAACAGTCTATCTTTTTAAACGTCCTTGTTCAATACATATGGTAAGTTTTGTGATCATCAATCAATTATCTTACTACCCCGACTTGCCAGGCTACAATTTTTAAATTTAACTGTAGAATGTGTATTTATTATACATTGGAAATTGTATATCGTAATTTTTTTTAAATTTTATTATTTTTTAATTAATGTATTTTAAAACAAAATTTATTATTTTAAAATAAAGTGAAAATAAAGCAGAATATTAGTCGGTAACATTTGCAACAAAAAAGCGATTTATTTTAAATTTTATTCCCTTCGGCTGGCTAAAAAAGAATTTTTCAATGCACAAATTAATAATAGACATCGTTAAATTTATTTTGTCCTGTTACAGTCATTAAAATTTTTACCAATTTTCACTTTGTCCCTTTCTCCCTTGTTATCAGTTGTAGGCGGAATAAATAAAGCACGGAATAAAAATAAACATGTAAGAGAATATGTAAATTGTAGATGTTACGTCGAACTCATGCAATTAAAAATCACTTCAGCCGTGCAGGTGTACACACTATGGTTTCACTAATGATTCATTGGAATCATCAAAATCATCTCTTCATGTACAATTATTATTAAATATTGTGACTAACCGTCATTGCAGCAATTGTTCAAGCGGGACATAATTTCTGAGGTAACAACGTTAAGAAAATATTGACCAAATGCAGCATACACAATAAAACTTGGGGACTTATTTTTATTAAGAAATAATAGGTTTTTCATGAGAAAGTTTTTCGAATATAAATAATAAATTTATACACTTTTTTTATTTTGTTTTCCGTAGTAGTTCCAATTGCTATAATTAATAGTGTCATAATAATACCACTGCAATATAATTTACGGTAACCATCGTTTGGCTAAAGAATTCTTAGATACATTCCTATGAGAAATATTTGTGATTAACCAAGAATATATTTTTATAAAAATTTATGTAACAATAGTATATTACCAAATTTATTAAATCTTTGTACTTTATATATTATGAATAATTTTTTTTTGTTCTCACATTTAATTTATATGTTCTTCTTATTATGTTAATATTTCTTAATACAACTATTGACGGTAATCGAATTTCTATTCAATTATTTTCTCCTAATACGTATTTTTTTAAATTTTGTTTTATCTGTATTAAGTTACAGTAAAACAACTATAACCGTAAAGTATTCCCAAAAGTCCATACATTATTAAAACTGATAAAAAACTCGGTAAATATCAAATCGCATTTTAATAAAAATTGTAGTCCGATTGTAAATAAAATATATATATATTATATATTTTATATATATATATATAAAATATATATGTATATATATATATATATATATATATATATATATATATAAACAATGAAATAGTCTTAATAAATGTTACAACAGTGTAAAGATAAATAAAATTCACTAATTTTTAGTTTATTTCTCCCGATCTACATACAACTTCACAACGTTAAAAAATTCTATTCGAAATCCTACTTACTATAATGAAGTCTCCTTCATTTAAATAAATATATTTTTCAAATTGTTAGTTTTAAAGTAATTAGCACTTGTCAGTGAAATATAGTTTCATTTATGTAAGAAGGTATGACGTGAATAAACTGTATTTATTACTGAAAAGTAAATACTGAGAAAGAAAATTATTCACTTAAAAGAAGGTGAATAAACTTTTACATTTACTTAGAAGTAAATACTGATAGGAGTAAGTAACTTTTACTTTTACTTAGAAGTAAATACTGATAGGAGTAAGTATTAACGTCTAGTGTACTTACAGTATAAGTATATATTTTACTTAATTTTAAGTAATTACTGAATATGAATCAAACAGAATATCATCACGTACGAAAACATGTTTGTCATCCAAGCGAAATCATCTTATGAAATTAATTCTCATTCCTCATACACATTCGACTAGTGAACATGTTTAAAGAAGACGAAAACGCAATTTTCTTTTTAATCGGATAATGTTAATGTCGGGTCATGTTAATTAATGTTCTTAAAAACAATAAAATCGTTCTCAACAGACTAGTTTCCGGTAAAGTGATATAGCAAAAGAAAAAGCATTTTAACTGAATACGAACAGTCATTAGGGAAGAAGACGACAACAGTAAAAGTTAAGATGTTAAACAATATAAAAACGGAAATTAAAAAAAAAAATAGATAAAAATAAGATTGAAAACGAAATTATTTAACTACAGCAGTGGGGGAGAGATTTAATTGAACTATTAGAAAAACATGAAAATCCGTTATTGAAACAGGTGCCAGGTGCAGAAAATTCTGGAGTAAAGTTGCATGAAGAAAACAATACGTTACTGAGTAAGAGCAACCAAAAATACCTACAGCTCTTGAAAAATCCGACAAGACGCTGTGTGAAAGGAAATCTTGTGACACAGAAGAAACTGCCGACTTATCGAATAATAACTTACAGAGTTTGGTGTTGAAGGATCGGTTGAAGCTTATAAGAGTTCAAATGTAACGGAAAGAAATGAGATTGAAAAGAAAAGAAACATATTACCTCGTAGGTAATAAAGCACTTTTACAGCAAATACCTTTGCTGTTTAACAATTTATGAATGAAATTTAATACATTATCTCTTTCACTTATAGTCTAACATTAACTCACCGAACTATTTTCTGATTTCATGTACTGTCTACACTGGAATTGCTTGTGATGTCCCTTTAATCACGTCTAACTTAATTCACCCTAGAAATTCGCTCCTTCACTATCCTCCTCTAAATTAACAATTAACATTGGAACGCAAGTTTTTACAATTGAAGAAACTGAGAAGTTATGTATCATGCAGCAGTGAAACTAAAGACACAAATGTACATGTGGCAGATGATGAAGATTCAGATTATGACATAAATGGGTATTTGTTATTACAGTAATTTTTTATATAAGATGACGTACTTGCATTGTATGACAGAACTGTATATCATTCGCTACAAATCCAAAACATAATTTCATATCGATATTTTTTGGTTTTCAATTTTTTGATTATATTTATTTTTACTTTTTTAAAATACTAACATTTAAAATAATTTTTTGTTCCCAGTTTCTTACATAACCTATATATTTTTAATTTAAACATGGTTCCAGTCGATTGCACCGATGATACATGGCATCTTAAACTAGGCAGTCCACTGTTGTTAAAGTAATGCAGTCACGTGCTTTCACACTAATCATTGTTTTAAACGATTTGCTCATTGTAGATCGCTGCACTCCAAAATCTTCACTCACTCCTGATTGAAAACCCGGGTCGAACAGGTAACGTAAAATGATTACAATTTTCTGTTACGATTCCAATGCGCTTCCCCTTTTCTCATCGAATTCTGGTAAAAATGTTCCACTCACGCACTCAACTGATTCTTTTTCAAGTCTAAGGAGCTAAGGAGCTTTATACTTGCAAGGGCTTATATACCATCTCTTCCCGTATTTCTTTTTTTTCAGAACGGACATTCATAAAAGCAGTCATGACAAAAGAGTAAAACGTGTTGTTGTGAGCCAATGAACCAGTATTTACTTATAGATTTTAGTAAACAGTCGAGTTTATTCACTTAATTTCAGTGATTACTTACATAAAATCAGTAATTACGTGTAGTTCTCAGTAAATACTTTCAAGTAACACAAATACTGTACAAGTAAAAAAAAACTAAATACTGGAACTTTATTCACTTACCTGCCAGTACTTAAAACAAAAAGTAAAAGCAATTCTGATTTTTATTCACATTAGCCAATGTCAAATGGATTCATCCTTAAAACGTTAAAAATAAACTAACTTATTTTTGTCATTAGTAAGAATTTTATAATGATGCAAAATATAATGATGCTTATAAACAAAAGTAATGGTTCTAATAATTTTTTTTACAGTTATTAAAAAATGTAATTTTTTATTTTCTTTATTTCATGCATCTGTATCCAAGAAACTATTTTATTTGTTTATATACAAAATATCACAAAAGTTATGTAACACAACACTCTTTTTCCTTTAAATAATAAACATATTAGCCGATCAGAGTTCCCTTCGGTTAGCCGACCGTCTAGCCAGGGATTCTGCCCCCGGACCCCAGGGTCGACATAGGCTCCCCGGGGCCCCAGGGGTCACGGGGACGAATCTAGGGCTGCAGAATTCGCGTTGCTTGCCATTATCCTCTGGCGAGGGGGCTCCGCACCCTAGATCTCCTTAGTGCTCGTTTCACCCGCCCTTCACGCAAAGCTTGTTTCGCTCGCAATTTTCGTCTATCCAGTGAGCTCTGCCTCCTGGACCCCCTCCCCCCATTATTCGTTACCTTCATGGTTGTGAGAATAATACTGATAAATAACAATTAAAGTATTCAGACTTGACTATGGTAAATAAAGTATACAGCTTTTTTTAGAGTATACATTCCTTTGAATAGGAAACTCTACAATCTTTTTAGGCGTCATAGTGGTAAATATAAAATAATGAATTAAATGGATTAATTCTTTGTTCTTTAATAAATATCCTTAACTCTTAACTTCACTTCCACGGTGGCCAGGGAAGGTTATAGATCAAGGCCTTGATCTATAACCTTCCCTGGGGAAATAAGAATGTATCCTTCAAATTTGAGAGGGATCGGTCGGTTGATTCTTGCTATCAGTGATGCTGATGGAAACAAACAGAAAAATGTTCCCATTTATATATAAGTATAATTTAATACTGCTTCAGTGGAATTAATCATGGGTGAGTTGAATCTAAAAAACAAATCATTTTAGTTTAGAACCAAGTTTATTGCTTTACTTGTACGACTTATTCTTCGTGTTTGTATGAATAATAAAAAAATTAAATATTAAAATTAAAAATTTATTAGTTAGGTATTTTTCTATAAAAATGGTATATAGTTTAAATGAGTTAAATTTTATTAAACAAGGTAAATTTTTCAATTAAATGAAGATAAAAGATAAAAGATACTGATACAAAACGATACGAGTACAGATATAAAACGTGACAATTTACTCAAAAACCAAAGTAAAGGTTATGCAATTTTTCTTTCAGGATATTCTTTAAATTAATTCTATCTAGTTATTTGATTTGCTTCTAGCTATCTTTAAGAAATCCTTGTATTTACGTAGTTGTATTCGTTATTGATTTTAACATGGAATAATAATAAACTATTTTAATAATAATAATAATTTATTGAGCACATATGTACAACGAAAGATGCATTCAACTATTTCTTTTTAAGCATAAGTTCGTGTATGCGTGTACACGGGGCTGTATAAAAAATATTGAAATATGACGAAAACTTGATGTTATTGTTAAGGTAGAGAACATGATGCAATACAAGTAAATAATTTTTTTATTAGGATATAAAACTATACATGTTAAAAAAAGGATTTAGCAAAAGAAAAGAACAACGAAGAAGAGCTTTATGCATAAATGATGCGTACTAGTATCAATTATAAATCGAAGGATTAAGAATGTTGGAGGACTTTATACAGTAAAACATGAAACGCTAAAACGTGGCATTACAGAAGGTTGTTAAAAGTTAGCTGGATTTTAAAGTTTGAAATTTAATCCTGCTGAGACTAATAGGACCAAAGAGAAATTTGTGGTAAAAAGTATTAGAGAAGATCTAAGCTGGTGTACTGTATTTAAGACATCCAAATTTAATTAGGTAATATACTAATAGTAACATTAAGATAATAAGCTTTTAGGGGACCACAAAAATCAGAATATCTAAAAACAGCTGACATCTAAAACAACTGTATTATCTTTTTGAAACAGGTGATTGAAGATTTTGGAGGCAACATATCGAGATTAAAATTCAACTGAAAAACTAGTCTATGACTAAATTTTAAATTTATAGACATATAACTTTCATATTATTAACGACAAACGTTAAAATCATTGTTATGATTATTGGTAAGTCGTTGTTTATTTTTAACAAAATTCTAGATGAAATTGCCTACCCAAAACAAAAGAACTTTTTTGTAATATATATATGGAAATATAAGAAATATATATGGGTATATATACCCATGTATATATATATATATATGGAAAAATATGTAATAATAATAACAATAATAGTTTGAACTCAAACATAAACACTTTGTTTTGTTTTTTATGAAACCAACCATAAATAATTTTTTTACGTTAAAAATTTAATTTTGTGTGTGTGTAAGTTTAGTCCTTAATACAAACAAAACTAAAATACTTAACATACCATAAGTAAAATATGATTTGAATGTCTGTATATAATGTTAATCACTCTGAAGGAACATGCACAAATCCAGAATCCCAGAAGGCAGGTTGACTTGTTATTAGATACTAATTTGTCAAATTAAATAGTAATCATTAAAGGAAAAGCGTAGTTAATACTTTAGCAGTTTAGACGCCAAGAATAGGGTAATTAAAAACGGCCAGTGAGGATTGTTACCATTAATTGTATCTAATCGTATTGTTTTCAGACCTTATTGAGTTGATGTTGGCAAATCGGGATAAAAAATACTGGATAAATTATGCATTACGAGAAAATGAGAACGTAGGTTCATGAGGGATCAGTCGAAGCAAAAAATTGAGAAATATTAAGCTGTTTGTACAACTAATTATTATTTAAAAGAATCGGCTGAAAAGGATTAAATTTAAAATAAAAACACCTTGACTGCATAATATCCTTGTTTGATCCTTCTACAGACCTTGACTATTTTGCTTTCTCTACCATTTCAGTTCAGCGACTTCATTCACATTAGTATCTTAATAAAAAAAAATTTAATTCAATTGGAAGAGCACATGTATTTTTTTTACGTAAGTTTCACTGGCTTTTACTAGCATTATGAGTTATCATAAATTTTTTACATATGAACATTTAAAATCCCTAAATCAAGAACAGCAAAATTAAAGTATATTGAATCTCCAGAAAAGTCTATCCATAGCTATTTCTCAGAACAACTATTAATCAATAGCTGAACTGACAGTATAGTGCGTACTACTCTCCAGTACATATTCCACACTGTTACTGTAAACGTGATGTCTGGATTCCTATTATTTGTTTGATTTCTGTAATTATGCGTACATTTAAGTACATGATACACGTACACAATATATAAATCAAAATCTACGAGTAAGAAATCCAATTTTTAAAAAAATATCCTAATAATAATGGTATAAAGCGGCTGTAAGTCTGTATATAATGAGCATAGAGTAATAAAACTTGTATCTAGAAAAATGTAAATCAATTTTTTTTTTTAGTCATAAACCAAAGTTTCGATCTTAGCTCAGTGATATAGGGTAAATTTCGTTTTTTTCCTGTTACTTTCTTCACCGAGTTGCAGTAAATTAATACAGTACAATAGTAGTTATATTACAATTTGAAACGATAGAATAAGGACTAAAATGTAAATAATGAGAGTTTTATAAACTTTAAATATAATTTATAACTTTGCAGATTACAAAATAAAGGTTTGTAAATGTTCAAAAAGTAAACTTACGATATCTAATTTCAAAACATTTAAACTAACTTTCATGAAACAAAAACCAAAACACTGAATTATAAAATAAATTTATGTAGATTTCCTTTAATATCTTCCAAGAGAAATGAACAAAGAATAGTGAGGGGTTTTTTATTTCAGAATTATAATTTTTATTAATTGAAAGTGAGAAGAAAACCCGATTTCGTTTAAACAGATTTTTAAATCAATATTTCCCTGGGAAAAGCTATAAAATATTTAAAAAACTATAAAAAGTATTTTTATTATTTACCTAGTGTTCGATTAGCTTCACGGTGGTGATTTACTTCGTTTTAATTACTGAATGTTAATTTTATATATTTTTTTGATGTAATTTAAATAGTTGTAGTACATAAATAAATATTAAATAGAATGAAAAGCACAAGTCTAATAGATATAATCATTTTTCTCCTTATTTTAATAACTGTCATAATTACTAATTAGTAAATTTTTATCATAATCATGAATATTTTCAATTAACAACTTTGAGATGATTTGCAGATGATGTAATACAACTGTTTCAAACTAACAATTACAAACAATATTGAATCTTAGTGAGAAAGTCGGTCGTTCATCGCCTTAAGCTTAAGAGTACAGTGGGATGGTGAATAGAAGCAGATAGAAGTTAGTTTATAGTTGTTAGACTAAGCACGTGACCTGAGTTGGTGTTGTCAATTGGGAAGTACTAATAAAAGACTTCACCCCATTTTGTTCCCTATAATCTATTTTATGGGAACGTTTGAAGTCAGAATAAGCCCAGGTATATACTGCATGATTGATTGCTTTCCACGGGGATTTTAATCTGTGAAACGTTTGCATTTGAGCGCTTCATCCACCTTCACAACGCGGTATAATTTGTCAGACAAGACAAAAGGTTGCAAAATTGATTTTAACCCGAAACAGTGGTGTGAAGAAGCTCCGGACAGAGTTTGATTAATAGAGATGATTCCAGACCCTTCCTCACCGGATTTCACTTTAACCGGAGCTTCAGCTGCTATTTCAGCCACACAACCGCATCCCTTTCTTTGTATCTTAAAACGGATCCATTTATATTATTCTACCTTTCATCAACAGTAGAAGAATTTTAATGTAAGTTAATTACTTGAAAATATTTTACGCCTATTGTTAAAAAAATGTAAAACAATTAATATTACATTTTGAGTTTGCAATTCACTCCATATCACAACATTTTTGCAATATGACAATTTCATAAAAATATGTTAACTCTTATTGACAAGTGTTGCATTTTAATTATTCTTCTTTTTTTAGCAGAATAAGTTGTGTGTATTATTTTTTATGTCACTGACAAAAAATTGTTTTTGTAATTTAAGTTTTTGCGTTCTTTTTATACACATCTAATTTTTGTATAATTAAAAAATAATTCATGAAGTAGTAAATTTAGTTGAATGAGACTAAAAACGTAAAATTCATAGCTTATTTTTAAATAAAGAAATTTTTATAACAAATACTGCTGGTTTAGAATAATTTTGTTATTTTTATTGATTACTAACAACAGAAAATACTTTACGAACAATAGGATAACATGAAATTTCAAATACTATACGAAAAACAGTTTCATTTACGTATATATAGGAAGTATATAGTAACTCTTGTTTTTAAAAATCTTTTGTGAAGGTCATCATTGCGGAAGTAAAACGAAATGAAATGGTTTTTCCCCCTACATGGGATGAAATTATAAATCCGAAGGCAAAGACTATAACAATATTTTTTCCAACAAATAGTAGAAACTGCAGATATCGAAAAAGCCTCAGATTTGCTGCCTGACCTTTTTAAAACAATTTATTTTAAAAACAATAATAAATAAAACAAAAATTGTTAAGGCAAACTTTGACTTAATATTCAGTTTGTTCATTTATTAACAACCATTGCATTCATGCCCAGAATTTTGAAAAGGTAGAGTTTTTTTGATTAGCCGATTTTCAATATCTGTTCAATATCTATTATTTCAGAATTTATTTTCATTAAATTAAAGCCACTTAACTTAACTCCGGAAATTTATTGGCTAATTTCTTACTCTTGTATAAAAAATAAAATATCCTCGATATATATAAACAAACAGGATCATTTTCTACGTATACTACTTATAATCTAAGTTTAATTTACGATCGCTGTTACTGTTCATTTGATTAGAATTGCACCCTACTGGTCATTATTTATAAATACTTCGAAATCGAAATTATTTAAATAATTATTATTATATTTATATATTGATGTACTTGTTTTAGTATATTCGTAAGTTATTTGTTTGGAAAAAGTTGTTCTTTAAAATCTTTAATTTGTAAAATAGTATACTTTAAATTGTGGAAAATATTCACTGTAAATTAAGTTACTATAATAATAAAATCACAACATTTTATTATGTTATCATTTTCGGGATCAGTTCGAAATTTTAACGCCAATTTAAGCGAAGATTGTATACAATGTTCTGTAATAAAGGAGCTTGTCGATACTGAATTTTAATATTACAATATAATATCTTTTCTACCATGATGTGGTTCTTGCTGTTCAAATAGAAGATTGTTGAGGAGTGTAGAAGATATAATCGTCATTGTCATTTACGTAAAGAAGGATAACTTACCGAATTTTCTCGTCAACAATGAACGGATTATTTAAATTCACTAATAAAAAATACACGGCTAATTAAATTTTTCTATGAATATTTATAAAACTGTTTTTGAAGAATGTATGAATAATACATATATTACATATAATAGCATCAATTGGTGGGTTTAATGATAGGATGACACCATGTAGGAAAAGATTTATGTTAATTTGGAAATAGTGGACTGTATAAGGTTAAATTCTAGGGCTGAAATAATCCCTTGGACCGGTATGAAAATGATAGGTAATTGATTTATAAAATAAACGATATATAATAACAAGAAAGCTCACTAAACTACAAGAGACATTAAAGGAAAAATAATGATAAATTGTTCGTTGTTCCACTCATTAGATAGACTCGCTGACGAATATATTTCTGAATTAACTAACCATGAAAAGTAAGATGAAACAAATAAAGCAACTAAATAAAAAAAAAACAAACAAAGTTAAACTGCAACAAAATTGCATAATGCTAAAACCATAATAGTTATAAAAACAAAAAGTAAAAGTAAAGTTCATGATATTATTATATTTTTTTGTTGGAGACTGGAAGTTTGCATAACTTCACGACAGATCGCTTAAATGTTCCTTGCTCATTACGAAGTGTCACCACACGCACAAAGTTTGCGCCGGGATGAAGCTAATCAACAATCGCTCGTAGTGGTTGTAGGTTATCCTTTTTTTTAACGATGACTACATCACCAACTTTGAGATTGGCTTCTGTCGCTGTCCATTTTTGGCGTTGTTGAAGGGGAAATCCGCTGACCGTTTCTTCCAGATCCGTGAGGCATCTGCTGGACATGTTGCCAACGATCCAACCTGTTAACAGCTACATCACATAGGTTTGGGTTAGTTCCAGACCGATTATTCCCAGGTTGTCTGGGTCTGGGTAGTCAGAGGTTCACATATGAGGAAGTGACCGAGAGTAAGGTAGAATGTATCTAAAGGATTGTCAGATAATTTTGTCAAGGTTTTGAATTTTGATAAGCCTCAATTTGAGCTAATGGAGTAGCCATCTCTTCAAATGATAATTTTCTATTTCCAGCATCATGTTTAAGGTGTTGTTTCGTAGATTTGACGGCCACTTCCCAGATTCCTCCAAAATGTGGAGAATATGGTGTTATAAAAGTCCACTGGCAAAATTTCTTGAGGGTTCTTATTTCTTGAAGGTGGCTGGATTTCTGGCATATTTTGATACAAATATAAAGAGCAGCGTCTAACTCCAATACAGATTAGTCTGAGGAAGCTCTCAGTCTCGGAGTTATTTAACAATTATTAATAAACCTTATACAATAGGCAATGGCTCTGTGCAGACGTTGTAATTCAGTAAAATAAGAAATTAATTCAGGCTCCCTTTCAGTAGAAACTAAGCTAATCTTTTTTTCTGCTCAGGGACTGTTTTAAGTTCACGTATTTTCGATGAATATGGCCAATCTGAAGGATCCTCAGTTAGGCAGTTTGGTCCATTCCACCACCATTAGTTATGAATAAGTCCTTCTGGATCAGCTCTTCTGGATATCATATCTGCAGGTTTACTTTCGGATGGTACATGTTTCCAACTATCTACACAGGTATTTTCTTGAATTTCGCCTACTCGGTTCGCTATAAAAGTTTTCCATGTTGATGGACATTTACTTATCCAGACATCGCATAATTCCAGTCGCGGAAGAGAAAATGTTTTAAAGGAACAACCTTTAATTTAGAACATAATAATGTTACGGAATCTACTTCGTAGGTATCTGTAGCACGTATGTACACGCATGCTCTGTAGGGCTTTTCAGAGGCGTCGGAAAATCTATGAAGAGATATGTGGACAAATTTATTTTTAGATAATACCAGTCGATTGATTTTTTTATTATTTACCGAAGAAAGTCGAGAATAGATTTTCATTCATTCGTCGTAAATCAAAGATGTCAACTCAACATACCAACCAAGATTCTCTTTTCAAACGGACTGCATGAATATCTTATAACAACGGGTGAAATTAAACCTAATGGATGAAATATCGAAGAAATAAACAGCTAGTACAATCCTTGTTTCAAGCCAGTAACTATTTGAAACAAATTATTTACTGGTTCCCAAATTAAACCTAAAGCCTTAACAGTATCACTACCGTTTATGCTTAAAGAAAGTTTTTATTCTCGAAGTTTGAGCGGAATTTTCTCTATAAGTTTCTGACTATTATTTGCAGACCACTTTCGTAAAGAAACTCCAGCAGAATCGAGCATAGTCTATAAGTGATGCTGCAGATTTATTGTTTCCTCTACTGATTCTGCACCCGAGGTACAATGTCGTAGAAGTCACGTTGAAGAATCAAAGCTGCTTCGGGATGTTCAACTGCTTCTCTTCAATGGCCAGTTGCTGTAGACATCTATAGTCGCTAAGAAGGGTGTAGACACCGTGCCGTAGGTGACGGTTAGTTGGAATTCTTGGACTAGTACATTCGGATTTCTTTTCCACAAAATATGCTAAAGATTGTTGTCATCAGGACTGATTTTAACGATTAGAGATTAACTAGTGCAGTGCTAAAATTAGTATTTGTAATAGAAAGATTTTGAATAAGATGTTTTGACTTCTTTTCTAGAAAAGCAATAAGATAGTGAAATCGCCGTTCATTAGTCAAAGATTCGTTATTTAAAATAACACTTTCATAGGTATCCTTAAAATGGTATTACTCTGATAAATCATCATTAAATGACGGAATTTTAATAGTAGGTAACTGAAAACTCTGCTTAACTGCAGAAGTAGTTGGTTCAGTGAGAACCGTCGTTTCTTGTCTTATAGTTGGAGGCAACAGCGATTTTAACTGGGAAGCAAGCTCAGCATATAAATCTTCAAATTCTGCTCGGTACTGGGAATGATCTTCGTCATCCTCCAGTTCTAACTGGCTCTGACATGACTCAAATTCTTTTTAATATATTTCAAGTCTTCTATATTTTGTGTATAATAACTGTATATCTACATGATTTTTCTCATAACTAATAAATGTTTTTATTTTAGTTAAACTACCTTTAATTATTCCTCGCTTTTTAACAAGTTCAACTTTTTCTGTTTTATCTATTTTCAATGGTCACAAAGGCTATAACTAAATCATATTTAATGAGCTTGTAAAACGAATATACAATGAAAGGATAACAATTTATGGAAGGATAGATCATTAACACGATTTGTTTTGGAGATCAATATCAATTAAGATATAAATAATGAAATAATAACATAAATGGCATAATAAAGGAATACATTTTAAATAAACAAAGAAGATAAGGATGTTAAATAGCTGTAAATTATATAATACGTTACTTGGCAGCTGGAGAAATATGGTAGGTTCGGACTCCTGATAAGTTGGCGACAGTCTGCTCGATGTTAATACAAGTAAAAATTAAAACAAATTATTACAACACGTACACAAAGAACAGAGTATTAATTCCGATCAAACTAATACACTCAATAAAAATAAATTTACGCAGTAAAATAACATTAGCGCTTACATTATCACTTGTAACGAATATACGAGGCGTAAATACGCAAAGTATTAAGTTCACATATGTAAAATTCTTTAAACAGTTTTAAGAGTTCGCGTATTGCGATTTTGACCTTATCTTTCAGTCCGATCACGAAAAAAATAAAAAAGTCCGACTGAAAAGCATCTTGTGAATTAGTCAGGCTACAGATAAACACAATATAGTTTAAGATTAGCCAAAAAGAAATCAGTTTACCCCAGGAAAGGAAAATGTTGTCAATTCCCCTTGTCGAAGCAGATTTTATTATTTTACTACCTATATACATAAAGCAAGGCCTGAAGAGGAATTTTGTAAAAGAATTAGATAAAGATAGACACAGCTTTAAATATTTAGCTGAGGTTTTTTTCACAGTTAAGTGAAGCCAAATTAAGAGAAGAAATATTCATTGGGCCACAAATAAGAAAATTCATGAAAATATATTTGACAGCAAACTGAATACTAAAGAACTAACAGCACAGAAGTCATTTAAAGATGTTGTAACTGGTTTTCTTGGAAACAAAAAACCTGAAAGCCATGGTCAGCTTATAAATGAACTCTTTGTGAACTACAAAAATTTAGGCTGCAAAAAGTACATTGAAAATTCACTTTCTACATTCTCATTTGGACTTTTTCCCTCTGAACTTGGGTGATATTAGCGACAAACAAGAAGAAAATCATTCCATCAAGATATATTGCAGATGGAACACCATTATCAAGTGAGATGGGATGATGAGCGACTACTGCTGGGATGAAAAAGAAGACTTCACTGAACATAAAAAGAAAATAAGAAAAAAGAAATCAAGAAACATGCATGTTTGCAAAATAAAGGTTTAATTTTAATTGTAATTATTATTTTATTCTATTATTTAAGAAGTTTCTCAATATTTTAAAGTGTCATACGTAAAAATCTGAGGGTGATGAAAAAAACTTATTTCATTTTAAGATTCAGCATAAAACATACATTCCAATTCACCTAATTTTATCTCACTTCTAATTTTTTTTTTTTTTTTTTTTGACCTGTGTTATTATTTCTTTCATATATATAAATAATATTTATAATAGGCACAATCAAACTTTGTAGCAGTTTCCAGTCATTAAACTATCATTAAAGTTTGTTATTTTTATTCTTAAAATAAGTAGATTCCCTCTAAAAGTACTAGAGAATTTAGGATATGCCTTTCAAAAATGTGATGAAGAGAAAATTTTCAAGTTCACTTCCTTGCAGTAAATTATAACGATTGTAAATAGATAAAAACTTTGTCAAATAATAAACGCTGTGGTTAATAAAGTTTTAAAATGTTTATATTTAATATTTATTATAATTATAATATTATAATGACTTCCTACTGGGTAAAACCACAAATTTATTGAATTTTGATTAATGCTCAGTAATTTCTGTAGTATTCAGATATTTGGGTGGATACAAAGTAGGCCTCTTGTCCCCCATCTACTGAGTAAGTGATTAGAATACATAAGAACTATAAAATTCTTGGTGAAGGAGCATGGAGAATTATAAGTAAAAAAAAAAAAAATATGGTGGACTTGAGAGTAACGACAGTAAATGAATTAGATTCATGGGAATTTCTGAAGTGAATGTGAAGATAAACACGTTTATTGTAATGGAAGTTAAAAAGTAATTATCAAAAAATAAACAATGGAAGTGAACATGTCAGGATAGTAAGGATTAAATAAAATCAATGTAAGTGTAATAACAGTGTTACAAGCCACACATTCTTTGGGTTAGAATTGAAACACAAGCCTACAGTAACAATGAGAATTTTTATGCAACAACTTCAGTACAAGATGAAATGACTGAAAGCATATATGGAGAAATAAATTATCTAATCGAATTTATACAAAGAATGAGGATTTGAGTGTAATTGGAAAATTAGAATACTGTGGTAGGTTAAGGATTAGAAGGGAAAGTAGTAGGCAAGTATAAACTAATCAAAAGAAATGGAAAAAATTATTTAAAATGTTATTATTGTAATTAATATTGTATTTATTCCAAAGTTTCAGAAGTTGCCAGCATTAATTATACACAACTGAGGGTTTTTGAAGTTTAAAAAATTAAAGAAAAGCCTTAAAACAAAGAGGTGGGAAATATAGACACTAAATGAGAATTATGCTTTGCAGTATCTCCTTCATTCCACAAAAAGAAATTAAAAGAAAATTTCGAAGAAAAGAAAAAAGTTCATACATATTATTATAACATTAAAAAAATAATAAATGAATAATTTGGTTTTGAAGGACATGCGGTTCATTCTCTAAAGTTTATGACAATGAGAAGACCTGGTTTAAAAAATAAATAAATAGATGTTGAAATATGATTATGCTACATCATATTACAGTTTTTTTTTTTAATTTTGTGGATAATTAAGGATATTTAAAATAAGTATTATTTACATAATACAAAGAACCTAAGTACCTATAGTAAAACATTACCTTGGCATGTTCCTGATCGAATATTTCTATAAAATATAATAAATAATAAATAAAAAAAAAGTTAAAATTTAAAGAACTGGCTTAGAACCACAATAGACATAAATGAACTTGAACTGACTGAAGAACTATATTAAACGGCAAATAAAAACTTACTTCTTCGATAAAAGCTTAGAAAACTAAGCAAGGATTTATTTAAAAAAAATTAAATATAAGCTATTTCCATAATTTTAAAGAATGAAAACTTGTTAAAATTTGGGAATTGAGCGGGTTAGTATACAGGTTAATTACTTACTAAAACGCTTATTTCAATCGATAAAATGTTATTCAACAATGAAAAAATTTGAAAATTTGAAATCGGTACAGTAGTTTAGTTTGAACTTATTACATTGGAGAAATTATAATAAAGAAAGGTGAAATAATATTTATTTTTAAATTAAACATTAACTTATCAATTTAGTAATTAAAAATTAAATAAATACTGTAGAAAACATGCTTCATACACAAATAGAGCCCCCCTGAAAAAGAAAACAGCAGATAAATCACATTCATTTTCGATAATTTTGCATTTTATCACACATTTTGTGCGTGGTAAAAAGTGACTGAACCCGTAACCGACCCTGAGGCGAATGAGGGTACATTCAAGATGAGTTTCATTTGGCTTCCTCCTCCAACGATTCTTGATAAGATATTTCTACAAATTTTTTAAGCCGTCCAGGATCGGAGATATTAACCACGACGGAAAGGATGATCTACTTTTTAAACTCCTAACATCCAATCACATCATTTATCAAGGATTGAAGTAAGTCGTGGTGGGTAGCATTGAATCGAATAGAGTACAAATTATCCGTTAATACCTTATCCCGTTATTATGTTTAACATAATACACTAACTGAAGATTTACAATAACGAATATACAACCTTTTTTACTTTGTAAAATTTCACACCAGATCTAAAATGTTATGTTAATCATAAACATTTACCTAACAATGATAAATGACAATAAAAACGAATTAGTGTAAGGAATATTTAAATGTAACTGTAATTATTTTTATACCAATTTTACAATATATTTTAACAAGTAATTAAAATTATTATGAGTAGTTTATTGTTTTTTTTCTCATACGAAAAACCTTTATTTAATAATACTAAAATTGTCTTTAAAAAAAATTTACACCGAAAATTTTATTGCCATAATTTTTTTTTTTAATTTTCTTAGTGTATTTTATTTAATTTTATTGAATGGTTTTAACAAATCTTAATATTTTGAGGAAAAGTATTTTATTATCATTTATTATTAAAAGCACTTGCGTGACTACGGTCGTTGAACTACTTTTCAACCTCGTACTGCTGTTTTATTCTTCTATTTTAAGTCAGTTTTACCAGTATCAATGATTGCGCATTGCTTTCTTATTTTCACATTAGGTATTTTTAAAAATATAGCTTTGTATAAATAATATAATGAAAAAAAATTATACTTAGAAAATTTACAATAAGCAAAACGGATAAAATATTGTTAAACTAAAATTTAAAACAATCACACAATGCACTAATTTAGTCAAGATTTATTAATATAAATGAATACAGGTACCGAATATTTTTTTGTAATGAACTGGTAAAAAAATAAGTTATAAATTAAACCTCGTATATAATTTCAAAATTGATTGTACAATATTGAATTTGAAAACATGCAATTTTCCAGGTTTCAACAATTGTTTCTTTATTGAATTTGTTTGATATATAAATCTCACAAAATATGTACGCGATTAAAATTTTTTAAATACGAAAATTTTTTTAATTTATAATATTTTATTATACTTTTTCAATGATATCTCCTTTTTAATTAATTTGTTTTTATATTATTATGTTTAAATAGAACTTGCATTAAATAGGAATTAAAAATATATCTTAAAATAAAAATTAGAAAATCTTAGAGTAATAAAAAATAAAGAATAAAAGATTTAAATCAGAGGACTAAATAGAAAAGAATAATAGACTATTAAAGAATAAATAGAAGACAGTAGTACCCTGTCTTCTATTTAATGAGTCTATAATTTAATTAATTTTTTAGGATTTTAAAATAATCACTGAATAAAGGATAGAAAAATAAATTCGGAATAAAAATAAAGGCGATTAATACTTAATTTGTCAAAATATATGAAAAATTAAATTTAAATAACTTTTTGAAAATCTTCTATTTGTTAACATTTGTACTTCTAAAGATTTCCCAAGAAAAGAATATTTTTTGAATAAAGATCGTTAAAGGACAGTAAAACTAAAAATTAAGACTTACTGGTGATAAATCACTTACCGCATAGGAAATTACTAAACTATAAATTCAGATCTTTTAATTCAGATCAAACTTATTTAAAAAAATAAGTTTGTCGGTTTTGCTTCTATTTTATTTACTTATTTTTTGTCTTTGGTATCCCACACTATAAATAATTATTCCAGAAACTTAATTAACTTCAGCGGTTAAATAAAAAAAAGAATAATCGGTTTTTGTACATCTTATTTGTGTTAATTTCAAAATATTGATCACTAATTTACCGTAAAAGATTAACCAGTAATCTTACCAGTTTGCTGCATTTGCTTAATTAATGATTTTTTACCAAATTATATCGCTCATATGTGGAAAATATTTTCTGTTTTTTTTTTTATTTTTAAGAACAATTTAAATTTAAAATGGAATTTACCATTTTTAAAATAGAATTTTTATTATTTAGATCATCCAATATATAATTATTGTTTTTCTTACTTTAATGTAGTTTATATAAAAGTGATTGAGAAAATGGTTAGTTTTTCCCTGTTTGAGCCTTTCGTTCAAATATAAATTTATATTTCAAGATCAAAGTGAAATAGTAAAATAAAATTTTGTACATATGCTTAAAGAATATTGCCAATAAAATGTTTATTATGAAAATTCCGCATCCTTAAATTTCATTTACATTTTTTTTTTAATTTTATATGGAATTTCTCATAACATAGCTTACTCCAAAAATCATAATTAACAGATAAAATAAATATTTCATTCCTAAGAGAATACATAAAAAAAAAAATTTTTCTTCTATATAAAATCATAACACAAAAAAATGAAAAATTAAAAATTTTAAAATTAATATAAATAGTACACCAGAGAAAACAACGATTTTTTCTAAATGCTAAGTACATTTCAAGTTATAGAATGTTTCATTATCTTCATCTTCGACTAACGTTTAACAATGACCTTTATAATCGTAATCTAATTGCTGAATTTTCTGAGAAAACAATCTTGTAGCTTGAATTTAAAATTGTAATAGTCATATTACTTTGGTTGGACTCATCGAAATTTCCTCTTGAGAGGTAAGCTTTTAATCCTTCAACTATGACGTATTTTTAATGAAAATCTTATTTTAAATTAGTAGTCACAAATGGACTGATGTGATAGAGATCACGAAATAATCGATTTAATCGAAATAATCGAGAAGTTCACTTAGGAAATACACCCTTTCTTCTTTCTGTTTAGCTTACCGCACCACATAAGGTATTATCTCAGAAGATGATATGAATGAATGTAAATGAAGTATAGTCTTGAACAGTCTCAGGTCGACTATTCCTGAGATGTGTGGTTAATTGAAACCCAACCACCAAAAAAAAAAGTTAAACTATACTAATTACTTTGTTCTTTATGAATATATGTATTTGATTTTATATATGTATATATATATATATGTCTCATAGGCGTTGCTATTACCTAATATAAAATTAAGAATAGAAAGAATAGAATTTTATAATTAAGAATAGGGGGCGATATTGCTAAAGGTTTTTGTGTGAACTGGAACGCTTTACGGTGGTGTAAAAATGATCGATAGGAAAAGCAGGCGAGAAAAAAAAGGAACTCTTTAAAATTTGGTGATTGAGAACGACTTTAAAAATTATATGGATTGATGAAATAGCAAATATCTGTAAATAAGGATTTTTAAAATCAATAGGAAAGGAAATAGATTTTTGAACTAGTATTGTAAAAGAGATTACTTTATACATGGTTAGGTTATATATGTCTGTAAACTAGGCTCGTATGTCATATGTTAAGATACCCGGCTTAATTGGTTTAGTGATAGAAGTTAAATTATGTAAGTAAATCAGTAAGTTATCAAGGTAAGTACATGTAGAAGTTAAAAACTATTCAGAAAGGAAAAGGTTGGAATTTGTAAAACGTACATCTGAGGACATAGAGTATTGTAGTTTTATTGAGATTAAATTATTACTGCAGAACAGAAAAAAATGGAGAATAGAACTAAACAAATCAAAAAACGATCCAAAAAAACAAAAACATTTTTTTGTTGAAAAATTAGCGGTGCAAAATTATTTGATATAAATAAATAAGTTATCTGATGTAACATATGTAATTGGTATTTATGATTAAATTTATACAACTACTAAATTCATCATCTCATTAATTATTTTGGATTTAAGTAAAAGTATGTGAAGTTATGAAACGCAAAAAGGAGATTTTCTCGGTAAAAATAAGACATTCATCATATTTAAAAAAAATAAAAAAATTAGAATTTTTTTTTATATATATTTTGAGATAAAAGTTTGATAATCACAGATTAGATTAAACAATTGTATCTGATAAATAAATTTATTATCCTATGTTAAATTATAATATCTTGTAATTAAATATATTGTTAGCCTGTAATTTGACACAAACAAAATTCAAGAGAACCCATCAGGTTGGTCTAGTGGTAAACTCGTAGTCGTAAATCAGCTGATTTTGAAGTCAAAGTTCTCGGGTTCAAATCCTAATGAACGTAGTTACGTATATTCGCATTTGAATGCTAGATCGTGGCCACCGGTGTTCTTTGGTGGTTGGGTTTCAATTAACCACACGTTTCAGGAGTAATCGACCTGAGTTTTTCAAGACTACAAATTTACCGATACAGTTATATTACACTGATAAGTCGCTAATGTCTTTAATTGTTGATGCGAGTATAAATAAAAGTATAAATAAAAAATCAAAGAAGACGAACTTTTCATTTAGGAGTACAAAATTAAAATTACATGTAGTGTTTACCGTTTGAAAAACTATGATTACGTATTCTGCTTTTATTTCTATAATGCATTTTTTAAATTTGGAAATCAAGCACCCTTATTTTTCTTGTCACGTAAGACATAGTGGTTGTTGATTCGTTACCTAATCACAGCAGTAAATTAATATACTCTCATAAAAAATCGTAACTCTTTTAGAACACGAAGTGAGTATTTTTTCTCGTTTATCATCGTGCGACAGCAGGGGATGTAATATACAAAAACAGTACTATTACGTAGTTGTCAAAATAAATTAACAGCTGTTGGATTACGTATAAACATCTTCCACCAAAAATAACGTACAACATTTTTCTACTTCTGAGTGGAAATTTAAAGAGGAAAAAATCATTTAGGTTCGAAATTAACAAAACAATTACAGAAAAAGTCATAATAATTGATTTTTAATATTTAATAATTTTCTAATATTGGTTCATTTTTTACTGTAATAGGTTTCAGCTGAAAGCTTCAAAAGAAACCCTTTTGATAAACGTAAGAATTCCAAATATTTAAACCCAAATTAAATTTAATACTTGCCTAATATTAGTCACACGTTTATGTGACCATAAACTACGATCAATATTCATTTTATCTTATGGACACAGTGATTGATTCAGACACTCCAAATATCTATGTTGATTAGTATAATAATTATCCCTTAAAGTAATTAATATGTAGAGAATCATTTAACCTAATTAACTAGTAATTAGTATTACTATTTTTCATTTACTTTTATTCATTATTTATTACCGTGTAGTATAGCGTGTCGGTTAGCGCAGCGGTCACGTGTTTGCATTTCCGTGTGGAAGGTCAAAAGTTCGAGGCTAACCTGTAATAGCTAAATTTAACGCTACTGATTCCTCGATCCGGTCTCCTGACCGGCATTAACAGCATTCCCTGGCTCAGTAAACCTTGATATAACTTGGTTAACATTATGTTACTATTTCACTAACATCTAGAATAGCTGCCGAGGAGTTGGTCAATTAAAGCCACCATTGAGTTCATATCACTCAATGATATGCCTTAGTCATATGATCAATTATTAAAGCAGCAATTATTCAAAATTGTTTGAATAATTTATTTTCTAAGAACATAAGAAAATTATAATACACACAAATTTGAATATGTTTGTATATTAAAACTGGAGTGGATATATATTAGAAAAATAAATTTTTTCCTAATGTGTATGTTACAGTTTTTTTAACTCAATAAACAACCCCCTTGGCTCAATGAAATGAGGATGATGTATAAATGAGGTGTAGTCTTGTACAGAAATGACCGACCATTATATCCACTGTTTAGTGTATTATTCCATACGAAAGCACTAACTTTTACAAGCATTCGAACCTCAGAAACTTCAACTTCAAAAATAAGCTGTTAAAAAACTGATTTTGCTACGGCGAGTTTACCACTAAACCAGCCTGGTAACAATTTTGGCATAAAATATTTAAAACCAAGATTTAAGAAGGAAAATTTAGACATGCAGGAAATAATTTTTAGAATAAGCTAAAAGATTTTCTAATACTAGTACATATTTCTCTGTAATTGGTTCCAGATGGAAACGATTAATAAATAATTTTAATAAACGGAAGAATTATATTTAATAACAAATCTAATATTTGATTTTTATCCATTTTTTACAAGTAAAAATGGTTAATTGCGTTCATGAATTTTTTTTATATTACAAGAGGGTTGTTTTTATACGAGTATATACATTAATATTATTTGGAAGAACTAATGGGTTTTGAATGAATGCCACGGTAGGAAAATATGTACAGGTGTAAAACTAGGCAAGTATCACAACTTTTTAAATATTGAAAGTGGTAAGAGAATCTAGGATACTGCACAGAAAAATGCACGATGGAAAACACGATAGACTGGGCTGAAGCACTCTTTGTGGATGTCATGTGAAAATAAAATAAGAAATATACTATAATTTTATCCTAAAAAATGAAAATAAATAAATAAACAACGATTTGTTCTAAAATTTGGTTACATTTTATGATATGAGGATTTTCCTCTTCATACTATTAAAAACATTTCTGATATCAGATGAATACGATTAATTATATGAAGGTATTTATACTTCTGATATCAGATAAGTACAAAATATAAAAGAAGGTATAAAAGAAGTATAAGATATAAGAAGTGTTAAGGTATTTGGAGGCAGTAGTAAAACAAAAAAAAATGAGGTAAGATATACTTAAAACACACAATCAATTTTTTTTTTAAATATGAAAAATGTAAATATTATAGTATGTAGCCTGTGGAATAGAGTATAAAGGTTCATTGTTTAGAATGGTATCAGGAAGTTGAGCTGCTGTAACCAATCTAACAAACGCCTAAGTAGAAAATACAGTTCTGTAGACATTTTAGAAACAACAAGCATAGTCATACTATTGTGTTACCGAATGGCTACCGTTATTTTTTAAATAAATTAATTAACAGAACAAAAATTATAGTAAGTAGAAATTTATTATAATAATTAAATTTTTGGTAAAGTCCATCAATATAAAATAAAAACGTCGATCTTAAAATAAAATTTAATTTTCTTTGTAATTTTTTCATTGGGGTTCACTGGGTCGGAACTGAAAAAACATAATGATTAGCATAGAGTAAAATTATTAAAAGTTAATATTTTATTTTTATATTGAACGTACACCAGCTTACCACCCAGAAAGAAGACAAAGGATTATACAAACACAACCATTACCATGAAAATTCAAAGAGCTTTTTCATCTTGTAAACTTAATGTTCAAAACATTATTAATTCAATATATAACCTTTAAGCGATTTAGGTTTTCAAAACGATTCTCGGAAAAGTTCATAAAAATTTCATTTAATTCAATTTGTTTCTTCGCATTTATTTTTTGTTTCCTACTGTACTTTCTAATTTAATTAAAATATCACCTTTTTTTAACAAAATAAAAATTAATATTTTTTTTTTTAATTACTAGTTGAGGCACAAAATGCGATTTTTTATCGATTTCTACCTGACGAGAACTGTGAATAATGAAATTCTAATAAACTGTTCAATCCTTTTTAAACAGCTTGACTTTTGTTTGTTGAAATACAAAATTCTGCAGCAAAAAAAGAAAAACCAAGGAACAAAAAGATAACTGTAATTTGTGAAGATATTGTTCTTACGTATATTTTATTTTTATATGAAATGTAAAAATATAACGTGAAAAACCGTTTCGCACTTCAAAAAAAAAATATCATTTCTGTTGGGTTTATTACAAGAATTAAGTCACTACTTACTAAACACTGAAGTTATAAAATTTTGAATTAAATTTATGATAATTATAATTAGCCTGGTTTTAATAAAATAAAATAAAAAAATTATTTAATACCTCTATATTTCAATCATGATTTAGTTAATTATAAAAAAAGATCTCAGGAAATATTTAACTGCTAAACTCTTCATACTATTACCTAAATTATTTAAACCAGACACCGATCTCAGAATTCAGAAATTGTACTAGAAAAATAATTCATACACCCACATACAGATTAAAGCCAACAACAGTACATAAAAAGGCAGTTGGATGTTTTGCTAATATACTGTATCATTTTCAAATTGTATTATTATTTGTAACTATTATGAGTAATAACTGAACTTTTTCCTATTACTTTTTTCAGAAACCTTATATATATACATATATATTTTTTTTCTTGAAATGCTCTTTTCAAATACGATCATTTGATACCTTACATAATGCTGTATTAAAAATAAAATTTAGTTTATCCAATGGAAAATTGGATAAACTAAACTTATAAACTTCCGTGGTTTTGGGTTTTCTCAAATAATCAATATAATATGCCAAAATAGCTATCGAGTTAAATTATTGGATACCTATTTGTGATAACTAGGCTTTTCTTAACATTTATTATATTTATTTGTGTAAAATGAATTGAATTTTTTTTAATATTATTTTTAGTCTTATAAAAAAAACAAAAAAAAAAAACAATAAGGCACGTTTACGCAGATGTACGTTTAGGTAAATAGGAAGAAATACAACAATGACATCAGTTCAGGTAAACGAAGAGTAGTAGAATCTAACCAACATCCGTTAATTTCTATTTCTCTTCCATTACTTTTATCCAAAAATCAAACAGCTGGAAAAACCTATCTGATTTTCATAATTATTTAAAATGTTACTCAAAATTACAGAGCCAAGATTTTAAGATCTTCCGTAAGTAAATTTATTCAGTCATTAAAGACAAATCGCTGTACATAATTGCATACTTCTTTATGAAATTTGCAATTATAGCATGCAATTTTGTGACATGTCACAAAATTCTTCTTTTGGAGGAGTAAGAAAAACATAATAAAAAATAAAACATAAGCTTTCAAACTTTCTTATTGATATCTTCCGCATTGCAAATAGTCCATAAAATTAAAAAAAAATGTTCTATTTTATATATACATATCTATATATATATATATATATATATATATATATATATATATATATATAGATAGATAGATAGATAGATAGCAATATGCATAAAGCAATTTTTATTTAATGACTGAATAAATTTACTTACGGAAGATCTTAAATCTATGTTCCGTAATTTTGAGTAATATTTAAAATAATTATGAAAATCAGATCGTTTTATCCAGCTGTTTGATTTTTGAATATAAGTAATGGAAAAGAAATAGAAATTTACGATTTTTGGTTAGGTTCTTCTACTCTTCGTTACGTAGACTGATGTCATTATTGTACTTTTTGTACTTGCCTAAACGTGTCTTATCGCACAGGCTTATTTTCTTTTTAATAGACTTTGAGAATAATATTTTTTTTTTAAATTTCAATTTATTTTACAAAAATAAATCTAAAATTGTGTATGAGAAATGTTATATCGTATCGACTAGAAAGTACCCTGTTTAAAATAAAATCTTTAGTTCTAATCTATAGTAAATAAATCTTACAGGAACAAAATTCTCATTTCTAAATTTATAATAATTATGCTAATCACACCTTCGTATTAGCTCAAACAGAAGAAAAGTTGCATAATTGTATGTCTGTTACCAGCGCTAGTTATTTATGTTGTTTCTTCATTCCAACTGGAGATGTATTTTTTGTTCTATAGTGTTATAAAAAGATGAATTTTGTTCAGACTCAGCTTGTAATATTATGTAGAATAATAATTAGTAATATTTAATTGATTTATCGATAATTTAATATCAACTGTTTTAATTAATTGTTCCTGTTTATTCAGAAATCAAATAACTAAGGAAAATTAAATGATATTAATCTACTTTCCTTGTAGTGGTATTATTCAAAGTTAACGTAAGTTTAAGTGGGAAACGTTATTCAACCGTGAAATTGCATATACAGTTTACCGTATAGTTTAAGACAGTCGATGACTTAGAAGCTTCATAAACAGGGAGAAAATAGATCTAACCCGGCTAACATTCCGTTCTGTCAGATAAATCAAACACAAAAGTTTTGACGAGATCTCGTCCACGGTTTATAGAGGAAACCTCGTAAACCTGTCTTTATTTCCTTTCTTCAAACCCTCCCTGATATCGATTAAATGGAAGCGAGCTAGCGCGCACCTTCATATCATGCCTAGCCCAGGGCGGAGAAACAACTGCGATACTGTGTATCTGTTACCATCGCATCGGTCTATTTATGTTGCTTGTTTCATTCCGCCTGCAGAACTCTGACAACAACCGCAGATGAACCAAGGCTTTCTCTCCCTTACCCGCCCACAAGCCAACCCGACATTCACTTTTCCCTTTCCTGTTCCATAGCTAACTAAAAGAAGTAATCAATACTTTTCCAACACACTCATCATATTATTTAGAACACGGTTGTATTGTTTCACAGATAAAAATACAACCTCAGCTACATTTCCGTCTTTGTTTCTGTTTAGATTTAGCAAACATATATTTACGTCATTAACTGAATCAATCGTTATACAAAGATATACGAGTATAATTGTTTATCATCTAAAACTGTGATTGTTACAACTTACGTACTTAAAAATATTCAATATAAACAATTCTCTTAAAAAGATTACACATACTTGGACAATTTCGTGCGGTTTAGGAATACAACCCGTTTACATAATAAACGTAATGAAAGGGTTTTGCGTAAAATAAAGTGTCAAGATAATTATTAAGTTAGTAGAGATTAATAGATATTAATAATACCTCTGAATCATCCCCAATATAGAGTAAGCTAGAAAAAAACTAGATAAAACTGCAATATTTTATATATGAGATGATTAATACTTTTTTGTATCGTTCAAAATTCACTGTCGGCGGAGATTGAGCCAAGAATGAAATTGAAACCTAACTTATAAGTTTTAGGCAGTAGGTGTTTGATTTCAATTATGTAATAAAAAGGGTCTTGCACAGTAATTTTGACGGTTCAGAATCTTATAAAATTCAAATCCTTATATTTAACTTCTCTTATACTCGAACTTCAAATACTTTTTTAGGATCTAATTTAATCTCACAAAAATCAAATATATATATATATATATTATTTATTTATTTTCTATGTAGTCTGCATACATAATCAGATCACAAACTCTCAACTCCTAACAGAGGAAACAAAAAAAACTTCAAGCCAGAATATTTTTGAGTATTGAACAAAAATTAAGACAGGAAGAAAAGTATATTGAACGTGTGATAAAATCATTTTATTTAAAGTAATAAATAAATTAAGTGCAAATATATTTTTAAATTTGAAGTATATATATATATATATATATATGGTAGATATCATTGTGACACTGAAATGAATGTGTTAAAATGTAAATAGGCACTTTTATTGTTCAAATAAAAAAAATAAATATTTCTGTTTTATATTTTAATAACATAAAATACTTCAAATTATTTAAAAAAAGATTTTTTAATTATATAATTGTATAAATTCGCATTAATTTACATAGATAAAAACGTTACCAGATCAAATTTGTTATTTTAGCTCATTCTATTTGTTCTGTAAATAAATTTTACTTGAATGAATTTTACCCTTTGTAAATAAATCTAATTTAATTAACGTAATACAAAATTAAAATAAACTTTCCATTAAATAAAAAAATACTATGTGAAATTAGGGATAAATTCAAATTAAACTGCTGATCTCCTTGGTGGTATGGTAGCGATATTCAACCGTTCAACTAAGAGTTTTCGAGTTCGAAATTTCGATTAAACTTCGAAATTTCATTTTAAAGCAATTAAAAATTCATTTTTAAGCTAAATATTTAGTGTTCATACATCGACCCATATGTCTGAGGTCTAGGTAGAATGATACAAATAGTTTTAATTTTGTTTTTAAAGTTTTACTTCAAGTTTCTATTTTGTTTTAATTTCTATTTCTATTTCTATTTAAAATTTATAATTAATTAATTAAAAAAATTACTTGTAATTTTTATTTTTAATTTAATTTGTAATTAGATTTTATATTTTATTTTTACACTTCCTCTTTTTGTTTTCCGGGCGATGATAACGCAAAACTATTTTTCGTCCAGAAAAAATTTCAATAAATAAGAAATAAATGACTAAAAACAATAAATTGAATAAGCTATTCAACACAATATACGAAAAAAGAGTGCAATCGCAATGTTCTAATTAATTTTTGTATTAGTTAGAGCATTAATACAAAATTTAATATTTTTCTATTAATTCATATGTTATATTGTATACATATGTATATCCTAGGTAGTAGAGATGTATCAACAACCGTATCAAGATCATTACAACAGTACTAAAAGCAACAGTTTTGAATAAATATATAAATAATTAAATAATATAATGTATATAATAATTATATATATATATATATATATATATAATGTAATATAATAAAATATAATAATTTACATTACGTTAAAAAAATTTCTTTTTTATTGTTTCGCATCAAAATAGCTAATTTAACAAACTTCTTTACTAACAGTTACGTATAAAAATTATACATGATTTAATCTAAAAAACGGTAATTTGATCGATTTTAATAATATATAGAAATAAACTTTTCATTGTGAAAAATATATTGAGTATGGAGCAAATATATAGAACATCGTTTGGAGGCCGCTAAACAGACAAAACGTTTCTAGAGTGAACATAATTTGGACATATTATGTTCACTTCCCCATACCAGATCAAGGCTCTACAGGTTTCTGACACCCTTCTTTACGAGGTAAAAATTCTTTCTTCATTTGTTATTAATTTTATTTATTTTTATTTTTTTTAGGTGGAGAGATAAATCTGAGACTGATATTGATTCCCTTTAAATACTTATTATGGTAAAGTTATTACGCTGAAGTTAATTGAATGACAATAGAATTTTCATGATTTCAGCCTGAATGGAAATTCTTATTCTAAAATTTAAATACTAAATTAAAGCAATAAACACAAAAATAGTTAATAACGTAGCGCCTGAAATTTCGAATTCCACAAAATATTTAACTGGGTGGAAATTTCTTTATTAAAAAACGACTCCATCATCATCGACAAAGATGAAATACCTTTTTTTGTAAACTAACAATTATTAATTAAGAGTTTATTGTAAGAAAATTTTATTAAAACCAAATTGTTATATGACTACCGGAAATTGAATATGAAGAAAGACTATACCATCTTTTTCTTTATTAAAGAGAAAGCATGTCAAGATGCAAAGTAAACGTTTGTATTTAAGCAAAAGCAAACATGAAGGTATATAACGTTACACACAGCATGCAATCTAAGAGGATAGAAAAGAAGGAAAAATTTAATGTTTAAATATTTAATTTAATTACATTTTAATATTTTTCCAAGTATGTAATCCTTGAGCAAAGTTTTATTTTACACCCACCATCGCATCTTACGTTTACTTTCAGTTTTCTCTTACCTCTTTTCTGTGTTTACTGAAACTAACAATTTTCATATATTTCATTACTAACGCTGCTGAATACCCACCCTATCAGTTTAAGAAAACTCTAGGCTATAACACACTTAGATTATTCTATTATAATTATTGCGTTTATTTCTAAAAAAAAGTGTTAGTAACATACTAAACAGATGTAAAACAAAATATTTCTAATTAGAATGTATTTTTCCAGTTTGGAATTACATTGTTACAGAACGGCATGATCTTTCTTTTTTTTTGTTAGATGATTAATGCACTATACAATCTCAAGGATTATGAGGAAAATATATTAAGAAATATATTTAGCTTATGAAAAAGTTTAATCTGATCGGCATTGGAATTCATAACCTTACGGACGAGGGAATTTCATACTGGAAGGACATTCTTTGTACGATGTAATTGGCTCATATTTATTTTATGATTGATAATAAAAATAATGAAATTAATAAAAGAGAATGAGAAGAATATTTTATGAATTTTCAGGTAAACGTTTATTTGTACGAAAAGTCTCACTTTTCAAACAAAGATATATATATATTCCGATCTCCGTATAGAAGTGGTAGCGTCTCGGCTTTTCAACTCCAGAGTTTCTGGGTTTGAATCTCGGTAAGGCATGATATTTTCCAAACGCTAAAAAATTCATTATCATCCATCGGTAACATAAAAGACGATATCTTAGTGCAGAAAAGCTTACATATTTACTAAAAAAAGAACGTGATAGTGATGAAAAATAATTTTTTCACTTTTATAAGATAAAATTGAAAGAAATTCTTTTTTGTGATTTAGAATAATTTAAAACTTAATGGAAGCGTTTTAAAACTACTCTTAGACACTAATTAACACAAAACATTTGCGTACTTTTTTTTGTGATTAAAATTTAGTATAAACAAACACTGAACATATTCCAGTTTATTTATCACTGACATTAACTTGTATGAATTGTGTCAGATATTTACGCCGGTATAAAAATAATAATAAAAAAATTTCCACGTTCACAATTTTTGTAGTTTTTACTCATAAGAATATTTTAATATAAGAACTAATAGTTCAAATTTTGTTCTATTGTTTAATAAGAAGTTTTGGCGTGCATCTTTATGAATATTAATTATGAAATCTGAGATAAAATAAAAATTTGAAAAAAGATAACAAGCATTAATAGAAGTAGAAGTTAGATCAATTTGATTTAAGGTATCTAAACTGCAGGCCTCTGTGGCACGATTGGTAGCGTCTCGGCCTTTCATCCGGAGGTCCCAGGTTCAAATCCCCGTCAGGCATGGCATTTTTACACGCCACTTGTCATTCAGGTCATCCTCTGAAGAAATACCTAACGGTGGTCCCAGAGGTTAAAAAAAAAGTATATAAACTTCGCAGTTATTTAGTTGTTTCCTAAACAACTCGAAAGTGTTTACCAAACACAACGACAAACATACTCCTATTGGCATGCCACACTAGTTTGCTTCCTGCGTAAATTTCAATCTAAAACGTTCACATTACTTATTAAGAATAGAAGTAATGCCAAAGTTTCTTGTAGGAGAGTGACTTGTAATCGTACTAATATTAAAATCTAATTCATATAATATCTAATATCTGCAAATGAAAATTTGCAGATATGATTTTAATTCGATCGATCTTTATTAGAAGAAATCTATATACAGTATATGGAATCCAAAAAATTACAATGAAATTGTAAACCATACGGTAAGAGTCTCGCAGATATCATTTCTTCCGCTCAAAACACAAAAGTTTTTGTGTACAATGTAACTGTAACCCACAATTTTATCGTTAAATTCGATTTTACTGAAGATTTCATCTTCAGTACTTTCATTTACTATTAAAACAAGCTGTAGTATGTTTTCTTTTAAATTGTATTATTTCAAGTACATTATCAAGTTTTTGTGAGCTACCAGTACTATCATATACTGCTATCTAGCGGCGCGATTCGTAAAGATACATTAAAAAAATAAATAAAATGATATATTCCAGTCCCGCGGTTCATAGAATGGGAAAAAGTCTAATAAAATTCGAGTTTTTTGAAAGTATTCTTTATTAAAAATCTAATTGAACTGAAATATAATGTTTTCCCGCTTATTTTATGCTTATTTTTTCCATTTTCATTTCACTGTTAGGTTAGGTCATGTTTAATACTGTAAATGTAGTTCGTTGACCGTCCCCTCTTACCGACGAAGTTCTAACGAAATCCGTGATAATACATATAAATTTATTTTTCTATGCTATGAATTCCAAAAACAATTTATTATTATAAGAGTTGAAATAAAATCCCCGAATGTATCAGACTCTTTAGACTTTTGTTAAATGAAGATAAAATCGAGGAAAACTATTATTACATAAGTGATTTTTGAAGTAGAAGTAATAACACGCAATATCGTGTGTAGTAAAAACGTAATATAAACTTCAATATTTTGTTAAAGCATACGTTTTCTTTGTTTATATTGTGTTGTAGTATAGCAATTGAATTAGTTCTAAATTGTTTATTCTAATTTAAATAATCCTGTTTAATTAAATATAAATAACCAACAATTCGAAATGTTTATTCAAACGAATTAGCAAAAGAAACTTAAAACCAGTTTACATTATTGATTTATTTTCCTACAATAAATTTTTACAACTAAAATGATTAAAAAAAATGTCTCGATTCTTTTACAAAGACATCGATAAAGTCTACATCCCATGTTTCTGATAATATTATATCAAATGTAGTTTAGCAATTTTGTAATTTATATACAAATTGATCAAGAATTTTCTAATATTACGTGCACTCATCTGCAGATTGTTAAAAAATTAACAGTGTTTTTGTACATAGCCGTAAGGTTTAAAGTAAAATACATTCTAGTGCATTATATTCTAGAGTATTACAACATTTTAAATGAATCACCTCATTGTAATTGTTTGTATGAATCATGTAATAGTAAATTCAAGAAAACTAAAGGAAAAATAAATATCCCTAAGAAATAGAAATAAATTAAATCCCTTAGTATCAAAATTCTTATACGTTTAAAAGTAAATACATTTTACTTTTTTTCTCAAAATTCCAGATATTTCTATATTATTTACTCTAGAATTTTGATGCAAGCTGTGTATTTCTTTTCCAAATTACATATGTTTTTTGATATTTCTATATTCATAAATTTCAGGTCTGCACGACTTTTCTGTAATTCTTTATTATCGATGATACATTTATCGATGTGAGCTTTAATATCGTTTGTCTTTGAATTGAGATTTTCTAATCAAATTTAGTTCATCAAATATTTGCTAAACATGGAAGTAAGATCATTACGTAGTTACGATATCATATCTAGAATTTGGTTAAATTTAATTTAAAACTGACTAATATCATTTTCTGATGCACGGTTGTTCTAGAGCTGCATTTCTTCGCAGCTCTAGATAGGGCGTTTTGTTCAGGAATTCATCCATAGATTCCAATCTAGAACATGCAGGATGAAAAAAAATTTACAGTCGCTTCAATCTACAATTTGTTTTATGTTTGGTACATTAATTTTAAACTTAAAACATAGTGTCATTTCAAATTGCACTCTAAAAAAAAATGAATATAAAGTTTTTAATTAAAGCAAGTTATTTTAGAACTGATGTATTTTGCGAAATTCACATGTTAATACTTCACGACAATATTTATGGACACAGTAGGAAAAGGCGAAACACAATTAGGGAGCGACAGGCATTGACACGACCGTTCTCATCGAATACTGAACTGATACAATCGATTACAAATCATTTGCGGATGACTATACATTGTGATATATGGTATACACGGGATTTAAATTACAAATAATTTACATTATTATTTGCTTTTTTATCACATACGCTCAAACATTATGCCTGGGGATTATGGAGTGGAAATTTGGTAGCGTATGAAAAATGACAACCCTGACTGAGATTCGAAGACAGGATTTTTTATATGAAAGACAAAGATGGTATCACTCCTATACAAAGTACGTATGAATATATTCTATATATCGAGAATACTTGTTCATTCTATAGTGAGATCATCAGTTCTTAAAATCATCTTTAGATACTTATAGTTTTTTCTCAGAAACAAAATGTAAATTTCTTTCCTTATTTATGGATATATTTAAACTTTCTTTAATAAAACTTTAAACTTTGATTTTTTTTCATTCTTCATTTTTCCTTTCCCATTTATCTTCTACAGTTATGTATGCGTTCTGATTTTTACTGATGCTTCATTTCTAACTTTTACAATAAGACCAACAAGAATGCGTAAAAAAACAGTTGGTAAGAAGAACGCAACACTATTTGTATTCCTTTAGAGTATCAATTTGCAGCAATATCTTTGATCCTTGAGAGATTACAGAATAGGAATGGGAGGAGGTGATCTCCTTGGGGATTTCGCTTTCATCTTGAACCGGTGAAGAGATCTAACAGCAATTTGAAGAAGGATTTCCAATGAAAATGTGTGCTGACCGGGTTCACGTTTTCTTCCAACAACCCTTCCCATCATTTTCCTTATATTCGTACTCGCTGATCCGTTATCTGTTATGCAATTCCGTTTTTTATCCAACTTGATGATATTTTCCTATTTTCTGAGATGTTATAAAGAATTATTTAACACTCTAATCAATTTCTATTTCTCTTCAATGATCATAAGTTTTCTTCAGATAATGTAAAGTTCAGCGAACGAGGAAATTGTCTGAAAGCACAATATAATAATAATACTACATTTCAAACGTCTTTTATTTATATTTATTTTAAACTTATATAGCAACACGACATGATACAAGAATATTTTCAATGTTTGTATGGTTCTATTATTTGATTAACAATATAATCTACTTTGCTTCCCTTTCATAATTTTCCATTTATTAAAAAATTCTCTTTCGTTATCAGGCATAATAAACTATTTTCACTTTTTGCATCTCTTGCGTGTGTACTAGAACTTTACAGTAAAGCAAAATTGTAAAACAGTTTTTCACAGAACTCTGTATCGATTCAGTATTAAAAATTATTAAAAGTTACTACTACAATATATTTCTGAACTTATAATATATTTTACAGCTCCATATTGGATCAAATAACTAAGAGAAAATTTTTATGCGCTAAAATAATTGATAATATATTCAAGAATTTTCATAGGATTATAAAAACTGATATTTTATGTTAAACTTAACCAAATTAAAAATGATAAAAACCACCAAACGGACAAATTAAAAAATTTAACTTAAATAAATTATAATTATTTTAAAAATATCAAGTTATTATATATATACACTGACTTAAGGAAAATATATTTAACATTAATCGGCTTTCTCTAACAGCGATATATACGTATATGATTTTATATTAAGTTTACCTCCCCTAGTCTATTTCTATACTTTCAAACAATATGCCTATGTAGCTGTTTTTATTGAATTCTCTTCCTTTATATTAGAATTAAATTTCATTTATTACTAGTAAAATTTTATAAAACTAACAGCTTTCAGTGCTAGGTAAAAATATAATGTAGAGAATTCTGCCTGGTTAAAATTTGTATAATACTTATCCATCATCAAACGAATGAACATTTCTCTACAGAAAATAATAAAAAATAAATGAACAGCATGTAAATTTAATGTATAAATTATGGATGTAAAATAAATGTAATGCACGTATTCAAAAAGTAAACAAATTTTATAGTTACCAAAATAAGAAAACTTTGGTAGTTCAAAATATATCTTAATAAATGAATTACGTATTTAAAGGAAATTACAAAATTCAAAATTGTTCAAATTTATGTGTAAAGATGCCGTATACACACCAATGATGATAAAAATCATACACGATTTCTTAAAAATTAGTTAAAATACATTTCTAAATTTAAGTTGGAAATTTTATTTTATAAAGTTAACTACAATTAAATAAAACTGTTCTATAAAGAAATTTATTTCCTCTTATATCACCAAAATAGAATGTTTTTTTTCCAAGATTTTAGGACGATTTTTTGTTTACGAAAATACAACGGTTAGAATCGGTTCGATTGTTTTCTGTCTAATCAAGTTTCGAATACTTTTTAAATGTTGCGTAGATGTTAAGATATTAAAAAATTTCATAGACATTTCTTTGTACGCCTTCTGTTATGCCTGTTTTAAAAACCTTTACATTTTTATTTTATTTTTAGTTAATATTAATTACTTGTCATAACTCTATGACAACCACAATCTCGTCTTTTTAAATAAATTTTTGACACATTCTAATTTATGCATTTGAGGTAATTTTCACCATGAAAAATCACAGAAATTATAGAACAATTAATTATATGCGCAGTAGGCCTATTTATAATTTATTAGGTTTATAGGTTATGAAAGAATTTTTATTTTATTTATTATTATTTCTACCGTATTTACAAAACTCCGTAACACAGAGTTAAATATGATCCTGTTAAAAAGTAGTCTACTCCAAGCTTAATCAAAGATTCTACTTCTTGTTCCTAACTACCTGATTAAATTTAGGTTTCAGTAATTTACCAATCATAAGGGTGAATAACAGATCAGTTTTGTCGGCAACAGCTAATTGTTTACCTTTAATTCTAGTTATGGGTGTTGTTTGGAGATGTGATCTCTTCTGGGATCTTGTAATCCCTTTTCAAAACCAATTACTTACATACATACGTAATCATATTAATTTATCACTGCCGTATGTTTACGTGTAATTTAGATAACACTGTTAGTTTTAAATGATATATAGTCGATATGCAGTATCTTTCTAGGGAAGGAAGGATTGTAATCATTAAAGTTCTTCATTTTAACTTTTCTGATAAGAGCACATCTACGACCTTTTTCAGCCCTTGCAAATCGAATAATACGAATTATATGAATACGCCCGTACGAATGACATATTTATTTATAGAAAGACGCGCGCGTGCAAGGAATTATTACAATAAATTTATTAAGCATCACTAAAAGCTTACGAACGATAGAACAACACGAATTATGGTTTGAAAATATATTTTACTAAATGCAACTATCTAATTAAATACCGACAGAATTTTCTTTAATAATATTTTCTCCTTTCCTATTCTTTAGCATCAACACTCAGTTTTTGAATTTATTTTGTTTAGATAGATTTCCCTAATTACTTGTCTTCATTAAACCCCTTCTTTAACATCGTCTGATAGTGTGACTATCAGACAGTTTGTAAAGCAGATTGCAGGATAACCAACCGCAAATCTTGTCTTTCTTTGTTACAAGGAGCCATTCTTCTACATTTCCTTCTATTACGCCTATAATCTCTAAAAGAAATAAGACACCTTTTCCCAAGATCTAAATTTTCCACCAATTTTTTTTGTTTTACATATATAGAGGGTACAAAAAAAGGATATCGGGGTAAAAATGTTTAATATCTCATAACTTTGATTTAGTCATGAATCAGTACAAAATGAAAGAGTAACTCTTTTAAGTTTTCCCTAAAAGTGTGAAACGTGAACATTTTTGCTCACCATCTTTACTAATGACGCTGTCAAGCGGAAAAATAAATGGAATTCTAGCTCTTCAGCTTGAATTCCAAAATAACACGTTTAATACTTGTTTCATATTATCAGTCGTTAGTGGTTTGTTGTTGTAGACTTGTGACTTAACATAACCCCAGAGAAAAAAGTCTAAGTCAAATCACAAAATCTTGGTGGCTAATTCACATTACCGTTTCGTGAAATTATTGAATCACCCAACTTTTGACGCAATAACTGTTTCAGTAGCTGTGTGGCATGAGGCACCATCCTGTTGAAACTACATCTCATTCAAATCAAAATTTTCCAAATTTGTAAAAAAAAAAATCACTAATTACAGGTCGATATCGCACACCATTTACTATAACAGCGTCTCCTTGATCATTTAAAAAAAAATGGCTCAATTTTGCCACCGGCCCATAATCCAAACAATCAGTGATTTTTTCCGGATATAATGGTCGCAGTTGATTCATTTGTGGATTGGAATAATTCCAAATTTGGAAATTTTGCTTATTTACTAAGCCATCAACCCGATAATGAGTTTCATCTGAGAATATTATTATTATTTTTTTTTTTTTTATGAAAATGTTGATCCAATTCGAGCTGCTCTACAGTCCAGACAGCAAACCGTCTACGCAAAGAATTATCCCATGGCTTTTACAATTTTTGGCAATTCTTAAGGTAGTTGAATCTAAGATGGATCTAGACGCAATCTAACTGATCCACCTTGACGCAAAATTTGTTGATGAAGGAAAGCCCAATTCTTGTAAAAGATGTGTAACCAATAAATTTTGATTTTCACGAACTCTTGCAGTTACAGCAGCAATATTCTCTTGACTCCTTTCTTTTATGCATTGGAGTTTCAATATCACAAAGAGAAGATTCATTTAACTAAACGATGAACTGTGTTTTTGTCTGGCCGATTATGCGCACCATAAATATTGCAAAGTGCACGCACGATGCTTAGCTGCAGACGATTCCATAATCCGATAGTAAATTTTTATGATTTGTATACGTTGTTAAGACACTATGAATATAGCGTTCCATGATGATTTGTCATTAACTGTTGAAAACAAATGACACTTGGAAATTAAAAAAAAAAATCAACATCGCCACCACAATCTGTAAATTTTTTGTGCTCAATTTGAAAGACCAATTGTATATAAATAAAAATTATAAATATAAAATTAATGCCTGTTCAATTTATACAATATATCAGTGTATTGTATTGTAAATAACAGTGTATTATTCAGAGCAACATCTTGATCAGTACAGCATCCGAAACTTGATCTAAGAATGTGGATTTGAAAACAGTCGGCTTCCCATCTAAAAAATATTAGTTATAACTGGTTACCCGTACTCCGTACGAGTAAAAATTTGTTTTGCCCGGTTCTTAGTGTTACTCGACAAACATCACTAGGAGGTGACCGTACTTGGTTTCTCAGTATTTAAAAGATTTTCTAATTACTTTTATTTTTTGTTTTTTAGTTTAGTAACCGGTGGTAGGTGCAGTCAGTCGTTTCGCACCTACAGTAACAGTGGCTGCGTTGGTTGAGCCGCCAGACCGAACACCGTCGCACTCCTTAAAAAATCAAAATTAAAAACGCCCGAAAATTGTTTTTAGATATATATCTGAAGAGTTTATTTGCAAGTCCCAATCTAGTGAATATCTCGTTTAGTATAGTCGGAAATGGGGAAAATTTAATTGTTGAAATTTTTTTCCTCTCTTCACTCCTTTCAAAGTCAAACTTTAAAAATCGGTTTTTAGATATTTACATGAAGATTACACACACCAAACATCAAGTTGATACCTTCATTTTACCGAGAAATTTAAAAGAAATAGTAAATTCATTGTTAATCCATTTTAACCCTTTAAACTCGGAATTTCAAAAACCTTTCTTAGTGCGCACTTACTCTGTAAGATGAATATGTTTACAAACTTTCCTCCAATTTACCTTCAGTAGTTTTTGCTGAGCATTGATGAAACAGACAGTCAGTTTCAGGACAAATTTCTTTACAGGTTATATATATATATATATATATATATATATATATATATATATATATATATATATATATATATATATATAAATATATATTATATTATTATATACATATTTATAATTTTTTATAAATATTTATTTATTTATTTTTTTATTGAACCATTTTGAATTAATTTTATCTTTTAAATGTTATATGATCGCATAATAATGATTAAATTAAATTTTAACGTAATTTAAGTTTTTTTTAATTAGGATAAGTAATTACCATAAGAAATTTTTTGAATAAAATTATCACATATAAATTTTAATTGAAAAGATTATTTTAAACAATATTACTTAAATCATTACATGACTATTTAGATGTATTTACATGTGTCAGTCTGTTATCTGTTTAATCTTTTGAGGTTTCAAATGAGCTATGTAAATTAAGACAAGTCATCGTTCCTTGTTAATAAGTGAGACACGCTATGTCATGTTCTTCCTTCCTACATTATTTCCTATTCCTATTAACATTCTGACATTCTATTTAATTTATTCATTAATTTTGTCTTTCTTGTTTGTTAATAGTGGCTCTACAGGTGCAGTAAGATTATACACACCTATGCGGTTGTATGGAAGACTACGCCGAAATTCAATTATGTTAATGCTGTTCTATTAACTACAATATTTTATCAGATTGAATCCGTTGAACTTATGTATGTACAAACTGTATATTCTGGTATAATTTTAAAAAGTGAGTAATATTAACCCACACAATACAAATTCCTACAAGCTAAATACTACATTGAAATAAGTAGGCAATTTAAAAAAAAAATAATAATAAAGATTCCTAAACTACTCACAAAATATTTTATGATTCTCATTTTTTATTTTATAATACACACACACACACACACTCACACTCACACACACACACACACTAAAACCGAAAAATATTTTTGCGTGCGGTATACGTAGTATTCTAATATCGACAAAACCTCAAGAGCATTTGGATAATTTATTAACACACTCACATTTTATTTTTAAGATTATATTCTTATCACATAATTCCTTTTTTAACAATTGCTTATAAAATTTTACTGAAACGTCAGACGTTACCGACAGCTTAATTATTTTTATGATAGTATTTCGAAAGTCAAATGATTCTGGAATACTGGAGTAACATAATCTGTAACTTGAAGTGTTTTGTTTCATATTTTATAAAAAGATACAATCTTTTTATTGACCTAATTAATATTGTGCTTTGCATTTAAGACAGTTCAACTAGATTTCTTGATTGAGTCTGCCAGTATATGAAAAGTATGTTTTAAAATTTCTCAATTCTTTCAGAAATTTGTCTATTTTGTCTATATTTGTATATTTGTCTATGTTGAAGTACTAGAATATATTTGGTGAACAAATTCCTTATTTTATTGTTTAATAACCAGTTAATTTCAGCGTTTTTACATCTAAATTAATAAAATAAAATAAAATGGGTTTGAAAAATATTTTGTTTATAAAATCATTTTTCCCCTTACTTTCTTAATAATTACAAAACGTTTTACATGAGAATATACAAAATTTCAGATAAAATAAAAACTCCCAGCTATAAGATTTAGTAAAACGTTTTTGATTCGCATGAAAATACATTTTGACAGTAAATAAAACTATTTAATTTTCTATTATGATATTAACATTAGCAAAAATGTTGGTAAAATTTTATTAGAAAAATTGATTCTTTTTCTAAAAAACTAAAACAGTTCTAGGATTTTCCCGCCACCTGGCTTTTTTTCTGATGCACTGCTTATACACACACAACTTAATTTAAAATAGTTATCATTTTAGTTTAATATAATCATTTTATTATTTAATTCAGTGATTGTAATTAAAGCGCACGCGCATACCGTAGTCGATTCGCGAGGGTGTGGCGGTACTAGCGGACACTTAAAATACTTTTTTACGTTTTAAATATTATTTATTTATTTAATTCTACCGCTCACCTGTAACGTTAAAATATAGAAGACGCTGCATTAGCTGTACATCAATCTACACTAGCGCTCCTTGTGGTGAGACGGGGGTACTAACGACACACTATACCCACTTAGGCGCTAGTTTATTTAGAGCATTTTTGGGTGGCGGTACGATTTTGCAAAATTTTTTTTTTGAAAATAATATTTTTTAATTGTCAACAAATGTCTCTAAGAAAAATAAGAATTTAAACGAAATCTCGAGATACTGAGGCTCTACAGCCTCACCCCTTGACCTTTTAAGTTGAAAATTTAATGGCATCAATGTCCCTTATACAGAAGTAATTTGCCCAAGTTTGGTCAAAATTTGTCGAGTAGTTCTAAAGATACAACATGATTTAAGATGCGACACCTAACACCAAAAACACACGTACATATGAACATCAGGAAAATTTTCATCTGGTTTTTTTGGATTCCTTAAGTGGAAAAAACATAAAGATCCGGTGAAAATCGCATATGCCTAAATTGGACTGACTACCATACGTTCCCTTTTATAGCTAAGCTATAGCGCTACGCGGGAAAGTAAAAAATTGAATCTATTTTAATTTAAAAAAAAGCCATTAAGGTTGATTATTCAATTCATACCTGTTCTAATATATTCATACACCTGTTGAATATATTTCATATCCTCAGATTTTATATAATTTTACCTTTTTAGTATTTTTGATTTTTGATTTTTGATTTTTAATTTTTTTAATTCCACCATTTTTATCTCTATTATCTCACTATATTATCTTTTATTTTTGTCTTTTGTTTCTAATATCTCACTAGGTTAAGTTGAATATCTGTGATATTTTCTTTATCTTTACAAAATTCACCCATAAATTTTTTTCTTATCTTCATCCCGTATTTTTTCAATGATAATGTGAACAACACCAAACATAGTATACCTGTATTTTGTATAATTTTACTTACTTCTTACAAAAAAAAAAAAAATGTTCTTGGGTTTACCAGTTTATATTTTTACGGCTTCATTATATAAACAATCTTTTTAATTTTTTTACTGAAATGAAAATTATTTACAGCATAAAATATAAACCTATGTTACCACAAATGGGTTTTACAAACTTGTCCTGCAAAATTACTTTTTATTGTTTGAGTACTCTCTCGAAAATAAGTTATCTTAACAACCCCAAAAAGTGGAAAAGATTCATTTTTACTGCAGTTAATTGATAAATTTCCTTTCAATTCTGCCTCAGATAAAATTACTTTAGGTATAGATACAATTAGTTTTTTGAATTACATATCCATAACTATAGTTCTAATCATAATATAAATTATATTGAATGAAAGAATAACAGAGGTTTAGTTTAAAAAAAAGAAGTTAATCTCAACTTATAACTCATCAAACGTACTTGCATAAGTTAAAGAAAAGTATAATTCCAACAGATAGATTCAAAGAATTTATTTGTACTTCTCTGTTTTGATTATAACTTGTATGCTTAACTTGCTTTTATGGTTGTTCGCTGAATTATACATCTAATTTTTACCTGTTACTTCAAGTAGTTCTTCTCTAAGTAAACATTATCCACTCTGAGAGCAATTCTTTTTTCAATAGTACATTTGTAAAAATTTTAATTGCAATATCATGTTGTTGAGTCAAATGAAACCAAATTGAATCACAATTTAAAAAAAAAAAATTTTAATGTTACAGTCGTTTTACATGTTCATTTTATTTCCTACAACTTATGTTATCTTTTATTTCTTTTTCGTTGTTACAAATAGCTGTGTAAAAATTTATAATCGAATCAGGTAATAGCATACAGTGACTTTTATTAAAATCGTTACAGTTAAAAAATAGCTATATTATTAGTTAAACGAGCAGAAACAAATATTCTTTATTATCTTACACTTGAACATTTTTATATTGTTTTCTAAATTTAATCTATATATTGGGAATAAATGTTGTGGAAAAATTAATAGTTAATGAACTGAAAATTTCAGTGTTTAATAAAAATTCAGTTTAGCCCAAAATGTTGAACAGTAGACGACGCATTTAGTATCATGGTGTTTTTTTTTATATTTTTTTGAAATGAACATGTTTTTCTGCTTGAAATCATAGAATACTTAAGCAGACTTCATGTGCCTCGTTTGAAACAGGAAATGAGAATTTCACAATAATCTCGTACAAAAGCTCTGCCTTGTATTTTCCTTTCTTTTTGTAACAGCAACCCCTATGCCTTAAAATGAATTATATATAACGTTGTATTAAACTACAAAAATTAAAAAAGTAAAGCATTTTTAATATTAAAAAATATTTCTGATATAGCTGAAATAATGTAGCTTTTATTATTTTAATATTCCGAAATAATTGTTTAAATTTTTTAAAATATTTTTTCTGAATTCTACATAAAATAAATACGGAAATAAAATATTTTTAATTTAAAAAATATTACTTAAATAAATACGGAATTTGTCCCGTAGAATAACAATAAAAAAATTAAACATTTCATTTAAATAAATCTCTGATTTTATCAACAATCTCTGATTTTAATTCAACATGCGTTGAATTATATATTTTTAACATTTTAAAAACATTTAAGTTGGGGGTTTTCCACGGAATTTGACATAAATCTTCTATATTATATATGTCTGGAGTATATATATATATGTTTTTTTCGTAACAGAAATATTTGTTTACAATAAATATTAATTAGACATAAATATTTCCTTTTGAAATAAATATAAAGGATTATTATACTATCATGTAATAACAGATATTATTATCCATTATCATATTTAATCAATTATTATAATACTTCCATGAACATTGCAACCATTTTAAAGATTTTTTTTTTCTTGCACCTGCTTTGACTTCATCTTCTTGACGGTGTTTTCTACGTAGCGAGCTGTTTGTTTCTTACTTTTCAGCGCCTTCCCTTCTGAATTTCTAAGAGCTGCCCAAACAGCAGGATTATACATTCCCGATCGGCTCCTCCCGCTACAGCCTTCTTAGTAGGTCTGAGGTTGAGCGAAAATAGTAGACTTCTTGAAGTCTACTTTTCAGGGGCCTGGTTTGCCGCAGTCCCAAGAGACTAGTCGAACCTGTTGTTTGATGCTGCAGCAGGCAATATTCTGTCTCCCGTTGTAGTCATTCCGGTAACTGTCGTCTTCACGGAAGTCTCGATTTTGTCCGTTGATTCCTTGTCGCAGCCGACTACCATTCTTTGAAGACGAGCGGAGTATTGTGAGACACCGCGCCGGCTGTCTCCAATCCCAGAGCCTGAGTAAGAGGGTCGTTGACTGACCTCGTATGAGTGACTGACTTCCTACTAATTAAAATTACTATTAGCGAAAAACCCTGAGATAGCAATGTTAAAAGATACATTTATGATCATGCTGTAAGCTGTGATGAGATGTGAAACTCCGTTTTGTACCTCAATCGAAGAAAGTAACTTTTTCTGCTCGTAGAAATATCAAACCAATTTTACAGCACGCAATACCATTGCTTTTGTGTTCTGGGTTCTGGGATTATTTAGATTCAGGGCATTATTTATTTGAACAAATTAACTACTCAAAAAAACTATCAACTCCCAAAATACTTACTCAATTGGAGTGATTATTCCTATCCATCCACCGCTTTGATTTTGTTTTAATTGTTAGTTGACTGCCTTACTAAAGGAACGTTTAAAGGAAAACTTAAGAACGACGAAGTAATTTGCACTTCACGAAATTGTGAGGGAACTGAAGATAATTATCACAGAGACTAGAATTAATTAAACTGCTACAAAAATTGGACAAGTGAATTGAAGTAGTTAGTGACGAGCTATTTAAACCTTGAAATGGAAGACCGCAACCTACTTCAAACATATCTATCTTTTCTCACCTATTAACTATTGAGTAATCGTCTTTTCTCTGGAACATAATTTCTTTTATAATTTAAATGTAAAATATCCTGGATAAATCCTTCTCCCAGTAACCACACATCTGTATTTATTGTCATAATGAAGAAAGAAAAGGTACTGATAACGATTAGGGCGTCAATGGGATTAGTAATCGATATTGATACAAGAGAAAAAAAAATCAGAAAACTTTACGTAACTACAGTTCAATTCCACGTAACGTCAACCTGAATTCTGGAACAAATGTAAACTGCAGCTAAAATATACAGCCACATAAATACCAGGCATTTTAAAATTGATCAACGAAATCACATCAAATTTTTAATGTTCCCCTACAATTAAAAATTCAATTTTTCCAATTTTTTTACGTATCTGACTCATGTCAAGAAAGAGAAACCTATTAGCGTACTTTCACTTAGAGTAAAGATATTCATTCATTAATCTTCAGTCAAAAAAACAAAATCATGAAAAAATCAACATGCTCAATGCGATAAAATACGTTTTAGTGAATATTAATTTATTCTTCTTGAAGTCTCTAAGTTAATTTTTGGTGGTAAATGTGAATATTTTCTTTTAAAATAAATAGAGAAATAATTAATATATTATTGTAAAATATAAAAATTACAAAAATACAAACTTGTTCATTTAAAAAAATGAAAGATAGGTTTAGATTACTTTATCCTTATGGGTTCTTTAATACTATTAGAGTGGATAATTATCGTAATTATTTATTGAATTACGGATTGCAACATCAAAAAGTCATTATTATAATAGAAACGCTTTTTTGAACGATTTATACAATAATAAATCATTTAAATTCAATGTAAACGGTTAGGTTTGGCTAATAGCTTAATTTAAGAGCCCAGAGGGAGACCTGAATTCGATCCTTCACAAGGGTGAAACATCCACCCTATAATTAATCCCCTCCGTAGCACGAACGCTTCAGTTAAACGTTGAAATCAAAGCAAAATGGAATCTCTCTGTTAAGTGGGAGAAAGACTCATTTCCTGAAACGATCATGGCATTTCTACTTAACCGACCAAACGAGCAGCAGGTTATCTTTAACGCAGTTGAGGCATTTAATCCACGATTTAGTCCTATTTCGTATTACCTTATCTCTTATAACATCCTTAATTATTAACTTCAAAGACAAATTACCAAACATTTGGATATCATCCAAGGTAAAAATTAAAAAAAAGAAGTGTATATGAATATATATGTTGTTATTTTCTCCAACCAGTTTTCCAGCTACAGCTGGGTCTGGGTGTGTGTGTACAGGCAAATTAAATTACCGCTACCGACTTTCCAGGCCTGACGTAGCTGCAACGTAACTGTAAATACACCGGTAAACAAGTAGTCTAGTACACTCTCAGGTTGACCACTCCTGAGTCGTTGGTTAATTGAAATCTAACCACAAAAAAACGCTAGACTGAATCCACAGTCTATCATTGAAATCCATATAAAAGAAACTGCCCTTACAAGGACTCAAACCTTAGAACTCTCGATTTCGAAAATCAACTGATTTTGCGATGAGAGTTAACCACTAGTCTAACCCAGTTGGTTTACCACACACACACAAACACTTTTTTATATCTTTTTTGTTTTACAATGTTATGATTTATTTTATTACGGTAAATAATATCAATTAACTTAAATTATTCATTAATAAATAACTTCTCCATAAATAAATTGACGTTATTAACACATCAAACGGGTAAGAAACTAATTTTATGATAGGTGTGTTACATGAATAAAATGATCTCATTGACATTTTTGTTTGTTTTTCAATGGGATCGGGTGCTGCGGTCAGTATACATACAACATTGCATTTATCTCAAAAATATTAAAATCGTCTAATATAAAAGAAAGCAATATTGATTTTAATTTTTAGGGTTTCTCAAATAATTAGGAAAGACGATTAATTATTAATAATAGTGGTAAGAATATCCAACCCCGTTACACCTATTTTGATTTAAAAGAAATTGAAAGATAAATCGATGTCTAATCTCCTAATATTTTTAGATATTTCACCAACCTCTGTGGAGGAGTAATTTAAGTTAAAGAAGTTCATCATTTTTCTAACATTTAAGTGAAAAATAAAAAACAAAACTTTGAGCAAGTTGTCTCGTTAAAAGAGGTTAAAATAAGATACTCGTATTTGAAATGATAAAAAAGAAAAATTGGGTAAACTCATTCAGGTAATAAAATTCCTTAAATAAGTTAGTTACGATAAATATTATTATGTTCAGTAAAAAAGAAAAAAAAACCGTAATAGAAGCTAAAAGTAATTAAAACGTAAATAGAAAATAAAAGGAAAAAAGTAGGAATCTCAATTTTTACACTGAAACCTCTCCCAAAGTTACTTACTAAAATTACCTTTCATTAACAAGTTACTTATATACTTTTCTGTTAGCTAACTTATTAAATTAAGAACAAATTCAGGCTTCTGAATTTCATCATTATTTGATTTTAAAATTGAATTTTAAATTAAAATGAAAATAGAAAATAGATCTAGTGGATTTTTCCTTGGAGTTAGATATAAATGAGAAAATTTGTATTGTATAAGGGTTTATTCCATTATTTTACTCGAAAAATATTAAAACAAATTAACTATTCCTTTGTGTAAAAAGATCTTTGAAAAACGTTTTTAAGGCCGTTATTACTATATACATTTTATAATTAAAAACAACGAAACGATTGAAGGACTTTTTTCTAGAAACTATTTCGTCTATTATGATTTGTAATAAAAGTTTATTATAAAAAATCCCTTCATGCTAGATGCCTAGAAACAAGCAATAATGATAAAAATATTAATGTAAAAATGCAAAACTTAAATACAAATTCAGATTGAAAACATTTATAAAACCTTGAAAGTTTATTGAAACCTTGAAATAAAAACACTTTTTATAGTACCATTTTCTTTTAATTCAGTTTCTGAACTAAATAACGTGTATTTCAAAATGAATATCGGGGTTTTAAAGTTATATAATATTTACTAAGTTTTACATACATTGATAAATTATACATGACATGAAAGAGCAGCTCAAACAGATTTCCTATAAGTGTTCCATTTGAGCATCATTTCTCACACGACACACATCCAGCCGACTTCAGCATGTCTGCAGTAATTGATGCGACAGCTGCTTCAATCCTGTGTCTCAAGTCGGGTAAGTCAGCTGGTAACAGTGGCAAATACACCTGATCTTTATAAACCCACAAATAAAATAATCGCAAGAGGTCAGAACGGGCGAACGTGGAGGTCACGGCAAACCAGCCGTCATCTGGTTCCCGGCGACAAATCCAGCGGTCAGGGAGACAACCGATCACGTATAGCGTTATGTCAGTGTACCATCTTGTTGTAATAAAGCTCTGTGGTTCGTAATACAGTTCAGTAAAGAGCCATACTTGAACCACATCATGATAGTTCATTGCAAACACAATTGCTTCTGCAAAAAAAAAAAAACGGCCCGTAAACTTGCCGTCAGGATTTGTTTTGTTTACAAATAAAACCAGTAGTTTCAATTTGTTTATGCCGCCGAAGAACGTTATTTAACTCGGGGATCACAATGGAACTTCAAAGAGAACGTACGTTGATCGGTAATTACAGATTCACTCTTCGCAAACTGCAAAACAAAGAATGCTTTCCGAGGGGGGGAAGGCACCATCTTTGCTACTTTCTAGCAAAAGGTACAGGAAATAGTCTATGGGTTGTTTGTAGCACATCTAAAACTGTTTGAATTACTCTTTCGTTTCATGTATAATTAATCAATGTCTGTGAAACTTGAGAAATATTACATAGCTTTAAAACTCCGATTTTCATTTTGAAAGACACGGGTATCTTAAGGTATATCACCGACTAAACAGGCCATACATTTATTCATAGCATTCACATATAGAAATGATAGAACTGATAGAACATATACATTTGTATATGTTCTATCAGGAAAAATTACAGAGGAATCGGAAGTCAATTTCCACATCCTGTAAACACAGAACACACATACATTTTATATTAATCACAGAATTCATATTTTATCCACATTGAACTTAAAAGTCACAATATAGAACTGTTACGTTTCAATTATACGGGGATTACTGCAATTTAACTTTTTTTTTATACCCAGTACCATTTTGAAGTACATTAACAGAAAACTAAGCATTAAGAAAAAATAAAAATGAAGTATAAAAATAAACAAAATAAGAAAAAATCATTTATAAAAATAACGTAATATGGTATAATACCTAGGCATTTAGACAATAAATCGGTAGTAGATTATATAAATGTGTTGTGACTTGTCAATTTCTTCCCTCCCTAATTCTTATCGCGCATTTCAATTTTATATTTTGCTTACACTTCTTTGTGGTATTAATTAACATGAATATGTGGGATTTTCCTCAAACCGAAGAAGCTGTAGTTGTCTTCTTACCGGAGAAGGATATTATTTCGAATGAAAAAAAAATTTTTAAATGATCTAGACATAAATTCAAATTTTATTTTAAATTTAACCTCCAATTTTCCATCGTTTAAATAATAATGTACATCATCTAAATGGAGCTAGTTATCACAAAAAAGCAAAAAATAACTTGAAAAAGTTTTAAGGCGCCTGTATAATAGAAAAAAATCCCAAAACAATGTTAGTCATGAGCAGTTCGACTACAGTTATCCGGATAGTCGATTATTAAAATTAGTCGACTAATTTAACCACGCACAAATATTAGTCCACTAATTTTGAAAATCAGTCGTTGCCTACGACTAACAGACTAAGATACAATATTTCTATATGTTTTGATTAAATCTGGTAGCCCATCACTCTGTGAAATTACATCATTTACTGCTAGATTAAACATATGAGCTACACACAGAATGTTAGAGGCCTAACATTTTTTAGGCAGATTTCATATTAGCGCCCTCGTCCTAAATTACTGCCAAAATTTTATTACTTATATTCCATTCGTAAAAATCTCTTTTAATTTTTCGGCCAAATACTGTCCTAAATGATTTTCTTCCACTTGTGTTGTACAAAAAACGAAGCACATTAACTCACCCCGTCCTAGTTCAAAAAAATGACTAGTTAACGGTCAGAAAAGAAACCGTACTTTTTTATATCCATACGTCCGTTACTATAGAGAAATAGAAATTTTGTCTAATTTGTTTTTAACCATTGATTTTGCATTTTTATGAACGTTTGGCATAATAGAACTCATTAACTATTTCCTGCTCGGCAAGGTATAAAGAGACTCAAGTTTTTGTAATAATTTTTAAAACCCTTCATCTTCTACAATAGAAATGGACTGTAAATCTTTGAAAATCATTTCTGCCATTAAATTATCAATTTTATTAACTTTCTTTACAGACAAATATTTATATTTATATTACAGAAACGACTGGGTTAAATGTTTAGAAGATATAAGATGACAGAGGCAACAGAAGAGACACGGAAGTTAATGTGGATGCCATGGACTGACTATTCTCGCTATTTGCAATCTGTGAGCGTTTTTCTGAACAGCTCGGCTCTCCCGTGGAATCAAAAAATTCAGTGATTTCAAAATCATTTGGGTATGTAGTGGTACAATCCCAGTTTTGTAAACTGCAGGAGTTTTCGCTTTAGGTTTTCTCTTAAATTTAAGATATTGTTGGATCTTTTTACATACTTTGCATGTTGCCGTTGTTGGAGAGTTAAACATACCGTAAAGTGTAAGATACGTTGCACTAAATAAGAAAACTCAATCTATTTACGCCGATAAAAAGAAACTGTGATGAAATGTTAATAATGGGAGGGATCGATTATTTGTAATTAATTGCAAAATGATGAAAAAAGCCAGCGTCATGCGAGTTGCGTACGGGTGCGCCTGATATATTATTGAATATTTACTTTTCCTGAGTAACGACTAATATTAGTCAAAGAATTAAGTCTTCGACTAACGGTAATATTTACATTGGTAGCGTGTCCACTCGACTTAAACAAGAAGTCCGATTAATATTAGTCGATTAAAAAAATTAGTTAATGCCTAAACTGAACGGAAACTAAAGTGATTAGCATGCCTAAAAATTGCAGCTCTGTCGCTTACCAATATGTTTATAGGCCCGTTAACGAAGTGCCGCTAACAGTTTGCCGCCTTGATGCTCACCGCTCTTCTGTGTATCCGTAGCCTTAGGCGATTTTATTTTGTTTTTATGCCGAAGTACAGTTTTTTTTATCTACAAATTATTTTTATAAAAATTGTTTTAAATTGGAAAACTTAGATAATTACTAATATATTACTAGTGTATTTATTAATTGATCTAAGAACATATTTATAACCGATTTCGAACCCATATACACTTTATGTTTGCTCTATTTTTAAACATAATCAATGTCTAATAAATTAAAACATGCGTGTTAAATTTATAATTTATCATATAATTCAGCCCGACTCCTTTTCTTTCCTTCGGACCCGGTAGAACACCACAAATACTAATTTTATAGAATTATTATTCGATTATTCAAGGTTTATCTTTATAACGGAGCAGCACCAGTTCTATTTACGTTATATAAACAATATTGTCTTACGGAAGTGATAAAATAGGATTTACATTATTAATTGTAGGGATTTAAGAGAAAATTACCAAAATTATTAAATTAATAAAATGGTATTTTTTATGAATGACATATATATATATATATATATATATATATATATATATATATTTATATCACAGATTTTCGTAAGTGTATGTGTTATGTTTTTAAATTAACTACAGAAACTGTGTGGTATAGTAGAAGCTTCTCGTAGTTCTACTGTGCAGTTATGTCTACTGTTATCGATTGGCGCGTGTTATTGTCAACAATCTGTTAAAAATTCATTCTGCATGCATATTTCAGTTCTTCCAGTGACTCCATGGCGTTTGTTTTTAACCAACACTGTACTGTTTATCCTTTTCTGAAACTATAACCTATTTCCTGAAACTGTACCTATTCTGAAAATATTTAATTACTAAAAGTCAATCTTCTTTTAATTGGACTGATTTTTTGTATGTTAAAAATCAATAATTTATTAATTTTATTCTTTGTCTAGTTTTAGTGTTTCTTGTACACATTTGTAGATTTTCCACTCATTCTAAAAGTAGGTAAAAGGAAAATATTAAAAAAGGCTATTTAGTTAACAATTAGTCAAAAACACAAAAATCCAATAACAGTCTAAAAACTATTTTAAAAATTTGTTGTCAAAGCAATTAGTTATGAAGAGAATTTAGGAGAAGGGGAAAAGTGTGTCACCATGGCAAAAACAGAAAACTTTTCAAAATCTAGAAAACTTCTTAAAAATTGTAATCGAATGAAAAATAGACAAGTTTTATTTTTAAAGAGGGTATATCTAAAATCTTACAAAAAATTTAAAAAATAAAGAAATATCATGAATTGCCAGATTTTTACAGATTCAACATTTTGTAGAATTTGGAAGGGTAAGGTCAGTTTTGTAAGTAGAAGAAATATTTCTTTTAATGAAAATAATTTTTAATATTTTGATCCCATAATTAGTTGAATTTTATGATATACAAAAAAAAAATTTTTTTAATGATTTTGATAAAATCTAAATAGATATATGCGGCAAGTTAAAATCCTTAAAAAAACATTTTTCACTCATCGACAACATTTTGTCATCAACATTTCAGAAACAAGCTATTAACTTCTGCATTGAAAGTACCACAACGAACGAGAATAATTCTGACAATTTATACTGAAAGTCACGTCGAATTTATAAAATCAGGATTACGTAGTTTATTTTTTACGCAGGTCTTGAATATAATAAATAAAGATTCTCCATGCAGAATACATTTATAGAAAATTATTTAACCATTTTGAGTGTAATTAAATGATAAAGGTTGGCCATAATGAATAATGTTATACCATTTAGGTTGGATAAAAACGATTTTTACTAAAATGTAAATTAAACATTAAATTATAATTGAATCCACGAATCTAATAATGAAATCATTAAAAGATGGAAGTTTAAAAATTGTTGATAAAATAAAATTGCAGTACGGCAAATCTGTATTCCGTTTACTCCTTATACTATCATTTATACTACCGTATAACCTTACCAATCCTACAATATAACTGCAACTTGCCAGACGAATAAACAGGTTTGCCTTCAGGCAAAAGTTAGTTTATAGAAAATAATATGATACAGTTTAATAGTGCGAAAATGATTTTATAAAAAGGTGTCTCAACTGTAAGTGATTACATTAGAAGAAAGTATTCAAATAATGTTATAGAAGAGGAGAGAAAATATTTGGTAATCAAGGAATCCTAATTGTAAACATTTAAAAAACCATTTAATGACAACGCAAGCAATAGAGAGGATATACGTCATCAGAAGTTGAAGAATGATTAAATTAAAAACTTCTATTACTACATATAAGTATTACAAGTAATTATTTTTATTTACTTTGTGATGATAAATGTACAAGACAAATAAACATAAATTTTAATTTTAAGATAAATAATATATATGTGTTAAAAATAATTAGTGAATTCACATTGGTAACAACCACATAACATAAACTTACAACCTACCTACAAAATATAACAAAAATGTTGAACAAAACCATGTGAATTTGAAAATTCCATGTTCAGGTGTAAACTGGATTCATACAAAGGATTCTCAGTCAAACATAACACATAATGGCTTCGTCCAAGGCTTACTATAAACGCGTTAGTAATCCGCCCGCATGTACGTAAACATCTACTTTTCTCTTCTTTGCCATTTTGTAAAGGAGTAGTATTATTTCGTACCATTTTCTGTAGTTTTTATATACTGTTCACTTTTCCATTAGATGCTTAACAGTAAGCAGTTTATCACGTACACTGCACGCTGGTCTTTCTTCACTGGTTAATAATTTGTTATTCGTGAGTGACCGATTCTGAGTCTGGTCACTGTCAGTTTTGCGTTGCTCAATTTTAATCACATTGAGTTTCGTGTTTCTGATAATGTTACACGATATTTAATGTCTGCCACTCCAATATGAATTACGTCCATATTCTACAAATTGTTGCCCCTCTGACAGCTTCCTTCTGCATATTCATTTCCTGAGATACCAACATGCCCTGGAGAGTCCATGCAAATACACATTTTTGACCCAGTAAAACGTACGTAGTATAATTTAATCATAATCATAATTTACTGCATACAGAATGACATCTTCAATGTTCTTGTTCCGAATTGCAGTTAGTGCGCTTAAAGTGACGGGACTTTCTCATCGCAGAAGTGTTCTTAATAGCGAAGAGCTAGCTGTATGGCAATGAACATAGCCGAAATATCTTGCAGCTTCCACGAATGAGCTTCATCATTTATTCATATAAAGCATTCAACACCATTCAGTTTTGGAAACATCAGTATAGATAATTATATTTCTTTTATAGCTACTGACGAAAATTCTTGTTTGTTACTGCTGGTTTCTCTTTTATTTTTTCATCAGAGATCTAATCTTCTGCTTACAGTTCGTAAAAACCATAATGGTATTTCCCCTATAGAAACTGCCAATGTATTTGGAAGAGGAATTTCGTTTTTTCTTTTTTTTGCTAACTCGCGATACCGTATTCCAGACCAGCTGAAACACGTAGCGCGGCTTCACATAATGCACTCGAAGAATTGTTATTAAACGTTTTATAATTATTAGAAGATGGAAAGGACCACATATTTGTTGTATATCTTAATAGTAAGATCTCTCTTCTGAAATGTAATGACTTCATGCAAGCTTCAGACATTAAACTAGTAAGCGGGTTTGTACGAAAAGCACCCGTGGCATATCTAATTTTGTTGTTATGTATGACGTCCAACATCCTTAGATACGACGGTGGATGAACATAAACATACAATATAATTGTAACCGAGCTACCATTGAACCAATGCTTTATATAATCATAGTAACGTCTCTTTTTCTGAGCCCCAATTCATGTTTGATAAACATTTAATAATGTTTAGGATTTTCTTGCATCTACCACATAAATTCTGGATGTGTTGTTCCCAGTTAACGGATTTATCTAATAGATAGATCTACAAAGCGTACATTATTTTTGTATTGAATAGAATGTTCATCGATGGTCGTAACAGGACTATTATGAGGAGTTCTCTTCTTACAAAAGAGTATCCAACAGCTTTTCTCTGGTGAAAATATGAATCCGTTATTCTTTGCAACTTCGTTGAGGGCGTTTATCGCGCGTTTCAATTTATTCTTCACCAAAGCAGTATTTTTACTGCCATATACGATTGCAGCTCATCAATAGACGCTTTTTCTGAATATATTCAGCAAACCATGGGAGTAACTATTACCATGATTAAATGATAATTATTTCCATGATTGTAAGCTAAGGTATTAAATGATACATGATTTGTTTAAATATGATTTTATATAACCAACTTAAGTAAAACGTTAGAATTAGAAAAAATTGCCATTTTACATACTGCCCAATGTCAAGCAATACACAGCAAGACAGATGAAAGAAAAACGTTTTTCTATTTGTAAAAATACACAAATAATAGTTTTATTAAATACATATACACAGTAAAAAAATTAAGTGTTAATAAATATGTCATTCCTTCAAAAAAATTACATTAAAAGTGCTTTTAGTAAAGCTCTTCAAAGTGAATGCTACTTGAGATAATTCAACTTCGAATATTTTTATTCATAGATCATTACGTCTTTAAAATTCCCGGTTGATTTCAAAATATTTGACAGATATCAAAATACGATGGGTTAGAGTTTCTTCACTATTAATTTATTTCTCTCAATAATTTTTCAAGTGATCCAAAAAATTAACAATGATATAGTTAGATTGTGAAAACGATCTGTCTCTCCCGAATATACGTATATTGTCCCCTATCTATCTTTAACCACATTTGTTATCCAGTAATTCCGTCATGTATAAGCTATAGTATAAGCTCATGTATAAGTTGTGTATGGGGTTGATGCACGATTAAACTTAATACACAGTTTAATCGTACATCAACCCCATACACAACTTTACAAGAGATTTGAAAGAACGTTTGACGAAAAATGTTGTTGATTTCAACATTGAGTCAATACTTGAGCATGTTTATATTAATCGATATTAAAAAACCTACCGAAGATTAATTTTAAACTTTTACTAGTAGTGGTTTATGATGGATATTGCTTCCTATCTATTTTGAAGAGTGCTTTGAGAATTTTCATCTGCGCATAAACATTCGTTGACGAATAACTTATTTCTTCTCTATTAAAACTTAATAATAGTTAATAATGACGATACACGAACTCAGAATTTGCTGAAAAGAATTCAGGTTGCATGGATATGTAGAAATATAAAAGTTACAAAAGAAAGACTAAAAATAAAGAAATGTAATGCAACAAAAAATCTCTTTAGGCACGCCGGAAGGCGGAGGTAGATTTACCGGTGCTAAGCAGGGGATAAAAAAGATTTTTATATCTTAAAGATAAGAAAAACTTAAAATTTACTCAATATGACAATGGTTGCATGCAAAAAAATTTCACATGATTAGCATACAACAGGCCCACCTTCTTACAATTCCAGCAACATTATGGTCATCCGTTTCCGTATGGGTTGATCATATCAAAAATTGTTTCAGACAAAAGTTTTAAGTATTGTTTAGAGGACTAACGATCACTTTAAACAGATTCGATAATGTCCTATTAAGGGAGGTATGATTATTTTGTCTTCGATCTCCATTTTTTCCACCCCCTGGGTCAATGGTTGGTGATATCAAAAAACTTTACTTAGATACGTTTTAGGTCCTTATCCAAAGAACAGTAGGAACTTTAAACGAATTCTATATTTTTCTTAATAAGAAATTTATAGTAATATTTTGTTTTTTCGAAAAAGCACCCTCATTTTTACCACATGGTATGATTTTACTTATTAACGAACTCGACCGAGATTTTGGGTTGTTATATTTTATGTATCAATTTGAATTACGGCAGTTATTGTGTCCACAAGAAAGTAAAATATATATATATATATATATATATATATATATATATATATATATAAATGTATATGTATAAATCTATATGTATATATATATATGTAAATGTATATATAAACTTTTGAACTAACGGTGGTTTTGGAGTCTGGGGATGTCGAAATTTTCCGGAAGTCGAATCATGATATACAATAAAATAGGTAGCTTTCTTATGAAATCTACCTAATTTGAAATTGCTGAAAGCTGTGAATGTTGAGAATTGAACCACGATTAATGATTTTATACTATTCTTTGTGCACTTATACAGTTAGTACAGCCCTCATAACCAAAAGTATCATGACTTGGAAAAAAATCACTATTTTGTAGAATATTATAAGATAAATCAAAAAATTATTAAATTTAGATAATTTAGCAAATAGTTTTTATTTTTTTCTTTATTTATTTATACTATGTATAGTATTATGAATTTTTTTTTTTATTATGATTGAAGTTCAGTTTTTTTAAATTTACTTACATTACATTCCTTTAAAGTTTATACATCGGCAAAATATTGTGAGTATAAATACAAGGAAAATAGCGAAGAAGAAAATTTTTTTTAGAATAAATAAAGAAACCGACAGCGAAAATAGTTGGAAAAACGCGAGCAAAGAAGGCGATAGCTTTTTTTGCATAATTCATGCGGGTTAGTCTATACTTTCTGTTCTCTGTTTATTCCTTTCTCACCTGCTACTGCTGCTTCAGCTCCAGAAAAATCTCTACCCGCTTGATATACTGTACTACTGAACTATAACTCACATAATGGAATTTAAATTCAGAAATTTGTAGTAAAATATGTACGGTGAATGCAATAAAATTAATTCAACGCTACAGTTTAATGTTTCCACTATATTAAAATTTTGTCTCGTGTGATGTGAAATTTATATCTGCAATAAATAATAAAATATATGAAATACATATAAAGTAAACTGTGAATCTGAACTCTTAACGTTTATTTTTATAACCAGCAATTATTATAATTGCTATTATAAATATTTTCATAAAACAATTAATTACTCAGCTTTGTATTTATATTTTATAAATTAAATGTAAAATTAATACAGGTTACAGAAGCGGCAGATTATTGTTTACATTTTTCTGGGATTTCCCAATTATGACTTTTTTCGTAAATTTTTCGATAAGACAAATAAAACCAAATAATTTGTTGACAGTTGTGTTACAAAGAAATCTATTCCCCTCAATAAACGCATGCTTGTTTAATTTTCGAAAATTATTTCAACAGCATTTTCTTTCAGATGCTATCTGTATATGAATATCTACTTTATGCTACGTCAATGATTTAACTACGAAAACTTAATAAAAACAAAATAAACTGAATTAGCTCTTGCGGTAATTTCTTTTACGAACAGGCGATCAAAAATCCACTCTTGTTTTAGGTGAGCTAAATAAATAAATAAGTCCGTAATTCTGAGGATACATAATACTCAATACATACAAAAACACATAATCAAATAATGATTACGATTACGGTATTTAATATATTATATAAATCACATTAGGAATAATCAGGAAATCACATCAGGTGTAGAAGTGATGCTTCACTGATAAAAAAAGAAACTTTCTCAGTACCTGCCTGGATAGGTCAAACAAAATCGTGGTAAAACCATGATCAATGGCTACACCAAAAAATACAAAAATAATTATAAGATAAAAAACAGATGTTAATAAAACTCCAAATTATATATTTAAACTATAAACACATAAGGATACTACATATAAAATAATAAATAAAAATAAACCACAATTCAAAAAGCATTAATGAAAATTATTTGAGCACATATTTATGAATACGGTGAACGAAATGTCAGAAATGAAGCATTTAGAATTTATTTTAATTAGCTATATTAAAAATTTATAGACCGGGTAACATTTTTTCCATATTTTTCAAATGATTTGGCAATTTATTTAAAATGATAACAAAAAATATATATATTTTCCCTTATATGTAACAGCAATACTACCGTTTTCATTAATCAGAATTATATCCAAGCAGACAGTATTACTTCAACCGGAAAAGAACAACGCAAAAATTTTATCCATATTTAAAGTTAGAAGTTTTCAATCCATTCAGTGAATATTTTTTCTAACAGCTAACATAGAATTTTCTTGTAATCTTAAATAATTATTTTTGAATATAAGTAAAACTTTGTCATTAGCGAATAGGGTAACAATGATCGGTGCAAGATATTGAGATAAAAATAAAATAAGAAAAGCAAGGAACCGATGACACCTCTTGTGGCGCTCCAAATTTTTCATCTTAAAGAGAGGACATACATTTTAACAAAAGATGAAATTTCAACTACCTATTTGTTTTTTTTTCACCTCCTCCTCCGCCGGGCCGGATCCAAGCAAAGAATAAACATAGCCCGGAGGATTGTCCAATACTCTAACGAGCCTACCTGCCTACCGGCTCTAAGTCCGGCATGACAGGCAGGCCCGCCAGTAGGATCATAATTTCCTTGCCCTGCCACTAACCACCACTGCAAAGCCACCAGATCCGATAAAGTTGTGCCTAGCGACCCCACCCTGGGAGCCGGGACTAGGTCTTGTATTGCCTGCCTCAAACTGAGGCAATCCGAAGGTCATCTCCGCTGGAACTCGGTCTTTCAAGCGCCGGACTCCAACAAGCGCGACCCACAGGTCGCACCTGCCGGGACTCGGTCTTATCAGCTCTGGTGCCCCGGAGCTAAAAAGACGGAGTAATACGGGGACCCTGGTGCCCCGGAGTCCCCGTGTTTCATCATCGACAGCCACTCACCTAAGCGTGGACAGACGGTGACTCCTCAAGGGGCTGTCCAGTACCTCATTGCTACCCCACCATTCATGGTACTGAAATAAACCGGAACGCTCCCACGGAGAAACTGAAAAGCCAGACACTGGGCAACAGTTACCTTCCACAAAGCCTATTAACACCAGAACAGCAACTCACTCGCGAGCAGCACACTCATCCGTCCGGTGATCCGCTTTCCCACAGATAACGCATACCTGCGGGTTCCCGCAAGTGGCCCATTGATGACCCTGTTGCCCGCAATTATAACACAACGTTGAGCAATCAGTCCAGTCATAGGTCGAGGACATGTGGCCCCGGCACCAACAGCGATAACATTTGTCATCAGGATCTCTCAGGACAACTCGGTGTTCAATCAGTTTCTTCGCCACACTATATGTTGTCACAACGGTGGCGTCCTACGTTGCGCCATAAGCTGGACGAACGGAAGACACTCGAAACTCCCCACTCGGCGTATGACCTCCACCTCAGTCGTGGTACATTCTATATCCCGAAGATGAGCCACCGTCCTACGATCACCCCTCGTCTTCATGTCGACATATATGAACCGCCTTCAGCGCAACCGCCTTATCAGCGCCCTCAACCCGAATACACAAATCCTCTGCAGGCCCCCGTTTCACCGACAGGACATTACCTACTTCCTCCGTCGGAACTGTCTTGAGTAACTCAGCATAAGAGCGCCCAGTCGCCTTAACCACAAAAGTACCGCTGTCAACAACCTCCGAGGTGGAATGCCGTGAATGGACCGCTTTCCCATGCTTATCACCAAAGACCTGCGGCAAAACCACCCAAACCGGGGATCTCATTCGTCCAAAAACAAACACCAGTCGTTCCAGGCATAAGCCAATCCGGCCTCCTGTCAGGAAAAACAGCGGATGTGGAATCTCGTCGTATATCCGTCGCAGGAGCGCAAGAACCACCCCCAACCTGGCGTGGGCATCCTTCGAGGAATCAAAGCAAACAAAACCGTCAATCATCAGAGGGACTGGCAAACCTTTCTAGAATGCGGGCGGTATCCCCCAACACATCCTCTGGCTGGAGCCCAGACACCACGACACATAGTTCTGAGGATGAGACTCTGATAAGTCTATAAAACGGCAGGTAGGGGCCTTCATGCTCAATGGTACTCCACACGTACAAGTTTTTTCATGACTCCATTCGGCCGGGGTCTAGTCACTACCTCAAACAGTTCATCATTAGACATGGACCACTCCAGAACATTACGCAGGTCACCTTTCTCCACCGGAGTCTGCCCGAGTTTTCACTTCCACATGCGTGGCCACATGATCCGTATCAGGTGCAGCATCATCCCAAACGTCCTTAAATTTCTTGACATCTAATGCGGAATCACACAATTCGGCCAAACACCACTTAATCTGTGAATCCGTATGAGGATTTCGACGAACCTCAGATTGCAATTCATCAAAGAAGGAAAGCAATCTTTCCATGATACGTCGAAAGTGTACTCGGCAAGTGAGAATCTGTTCCTCCTCCTCCATCGAACTCGCCCTTTCACCATCGACCTGCATTTGTGCCGATACACCACGTCCCTGATCAGCCACCTTCCCCACGACACTCTCTGTAGTCGACATGTAGTCTCTAGCACCAGCTCGCAACTTCTTCAAGTCCTCTTTCCCCATGGGAGAGTAATTCAACCGCCGTTTCGACGAAGACTCTACAACCGGTTGTCATGTAACATTACACAACCCGAGATCCACCCGAGACGTATTCGACAAGGCAGAAAATTCCCTCCTCAAATCATCCCCACTGCCCTCTTCAACCTCCGATAAACTGTCGACTTCAGACTCAGTGATCACCACTCCGCGCCTGCTACTCCGTAGGCCCGTCCTAGACGTCATCCTCTCTTGAGCTACCGTTTCCCCAGTCAATACAAATTTACTGCCACGTGAAGATCCTCTCTTCGACTTCCTACCTCGAGTAGATTTCCCACCTCCGGTCTGGGTCCGAGTACAATCACCGCCAGAACAACTTTTTCAGAACCAGACATCTCAAAACAAATAGAAGTTCGTAAACCATACAAAAAATTCTATTACCAGGAAAAAGGTCGCTAAAACCACAGATAAACGCCAAAATAAAGTAATAACCAGCAATACAGAATAAACTGTGTCCAAAGCGCACCAGAAAAATCAGAAAATTCACGAAATCGAAAAGGTTTCTGAGGCCGAACATAAACATTAGCAAACAACTAATGTAAACAAATCCTGCCTTCCTCTGATTTCTGAAGAAAATCAAGCAGTAAGTACGTTATGAATAATTATGAAAGTAATAAAATAGCTGAAAACACCGTCCATAGTCACACAAATGCACTACTTTGGCGGAAAATTGCTAAACCCGTAGTTAGCCTACGGTAGCTAGACACAAATTTTGGGCTGACGAAATCGTCAAAAAGCGAGTCTCAAACTTCTAAAACGACACAAAACTTGTTAGAACGTGACCGAACGGCCGTAATATTGTTCACAGGCACCGATGTTGCTAAAAACGGTCCAATATCAAAAAAATAAATGCATTAGCTCACCGTTGCTAAGACAAGCATAGCCTACCTAACTAACCTAAGTAGTCTTCGAAAATAAGATATACTATATAACACGGAAAACGAAAAATAAAACGAATAACACAACAAAAACACAGGAAAATGATCATAAAGCAATAAAACGGAAACAAGAACAAAAAACCGAAAAAAGTAAAACCTGAATGCGAGTTGTCGCAGACACGTCTAGACTCCACGAGGTCTCGGCTGTCTCCCACATATTTATGGTTAGTCAAGTATGATTAATACCTAACTAACTGTAAGCAGTTCCTCTTGAACAACAAGGAACTACTAAGTTTTTCATCAGTATAACTATGGAACAAAATGGAATGCTTTAATGACGTACCAAAAAATTGAAAATGGAATTATTTTAATCTAGGCTATTTAAAATAATTTCTAAAGGTTACAAAATGGCTGCATCAGTTTTTAAAATAATCAAAGTTTGTTAAATACATTATTATCTTCAAGAAATGTTAAAATTTTATCTTTCAATAATTTTATTTAAATATTTTTCGAAGAATAACGAAACTGGTCAATAATTCTGTAAACCAAATGCGAAACATCTGTTAACGACGAGAGTAATAAAGAAATTGTTAAGACGGTTGGGAAATGCTCCCATGTCAAAAGATTCGTTAATTAAATGTTTTTAGAAAAACAATAATAGTGTCTTCATCTTTAAAAATACTGGTAGGAGTTTCATCAATATCCATTGAATGATTACTCTTAATATTTAAAACACAATTTTTAACTTAATGAAAATCAACTAAAAATAAAATTATTGATTCATCAATAAAACCATTCAAGGTTAACGACTTTATTTAAAATGGAATAATTTTATTGATATTTGAAATAATAGAAACAAAATTCGATTCCTCTGTTATGTAAATAGAATGTGAGCGAACTGAAGTTGCGCCCTTTTTTATTTTTTGTGAAGTGTTCTGATTTCTTTTATTTCCAAATCCGTTTACTGTTTAGATAACTGTACACATAGTTTTAAGTTGATTATTTGAATTGGGTATTACATTATCATAATACAATCTTTTAGAACTACGAATATTTGCAACACAAATTCTACTGCAATTTTTCAAATAGAAAATTTTCAGACAAATTATATTAACAGTTGTATCGGAGGTTTCTTAGAGTAAATATTATTTTACAAATTTTTATACTGTAAGCTTTTTCTTTTTATATTAAAATGATTCTTTTTTGCTAAAGAACAAGTTAAAAGGTCATCTCAAAAAGAGTAAGGAAATTATTAAATTTTTCATTAAAATAAATCTTTTTATAATTTTATTTTATTGATCATCCTATAAAAATAATAAAAGTAATCTCGTCGCATGTTTTCATTAATAAATATTGCTCTTATAGTTTGATAGTTGTGAACTACACAAAAGGAAAAAAATTATACTTAGATTAGTTTATAAAAATATTATCAATTCAGATTAAAATTGCTTAAAAAATAAGGTACCAAAGACGGTATCATAAGAATTAGATTTATAGAATTCATAAGACGGTAGTGATTAGATTCAGTATACGGTATCATAAATTAGACATAATTTATCGAATTCACAATGAAGTTAAGAGTTGGCTAAAATTTACTAAATCAGAGAACCTTTTTTTAAATAACGAGCCAGGGACTGGAAGTTCAAATCATATTGATTGAAGCAGTATAGAAGTTTCCGAAAGAAAAAAGTGTAAATTCGAGACATGAGAAATAAAGCGTATAGCATTTAGTGTTGAATGACTGGTTTGTGGAAATTAAATAGAGGAGAGAAGTTTCTGGTTCAGAACCAGAGATAGATGAATTATTGGTCTATTAATTTTTAATTTAATTTGCTCGTGTAGCGTCTTAAATATGATGTTTACTTTTTGCGTACTACTAGTGTAAACGAGTATTTAGTTTTATTGATAATTAATTTTAATTTGAAAATTCTCCGTGAAATTTAGTTTTCACCTTGGAACGTATATAATAAGTGTAAAAAAAAGCAAATGTAAAATTAAATAAAAAAGTGAATTAATAATTAGTAACTAATTAATAACTGTATAATTATTTCACATATTTTGAAATGTCTGTATTTCTTTTATTGGAACATATTATTTTATACTGTTTGTTTTATGTTTTCCTGTAAAGATCAGTCCTGTTTCCAAGAAATTAATTTTCATATATGAAATAGATGTAATATACTTTCATGTATGACTATAAGGGGAGATGTGAAAGTTTAATGTAAACTGTATATTGGGGAGATGTGAAAGTTTAATGTAAACTGTATTTATATTGAACCGAGCATTAATGTGTTCGGTTCAATTTACTCGACAGCTAATTTCTTTGAAGAAATTGTGGTAACAAAATTAAATTAAAGAATACGTAACACACGATATAAAAAAAACATTTTACCGATATTCAAAACAATAAAATTTGCTTAAACGTTATATGTAAATAATATAAAACACAGTTATAGGAACAAGTGGTACTAGCTCCAGTACTAGCTCTAGATACTAGCTCTAGTGGTACTAGAATGAAGCGGTACTAGCTCCAAGCTTTCAACTATCTTCAAGCTTTCATTACACATATTCTGTTATTATTTATTCACATTATTAATACTTCCTTAAGAAAAACATTTTCTTCAAGAATAGCGTGTTTCAAAAAGAATCATCCGTTGTGAATCGTTTATATTTAAAAAAGTGTCGAATATAAAAACTTAAGATTAATTTTTTATTAAAGTTTTATTCATGAAGTTTATTACATACCAAGTCATAGCTGCTGAAATGCCCCCTTGGAATGCACGGCATACGTCCACACGGTAGTCGAATCGTCCCACACGTTAGCAAGCGTTTCTGTATTCACTGCTGCTGTTATGCGGTTCGTAGTTCGACCACTGCAGCTGGAATCGAGGCGCAATGACGGAATGTTTTACAAAACCCCGCAAGTAAAAATAGTACACAATGAGGTCTGGTGATTTTGGAGGCCAGTAATGTAAAGCTGAATCTTTAGGTCCCATATGGCCGATCCATCGTTGCGGAATCCTATCGTACAACAATTCTCGAACTTGACGGACTCGAGTGAGATGATGATCCGTCCGGCTGGAAAATGAAATGTTCCGAATTGGCCTCTGAGAGCAAAGCCAGTTTTCAAACATATCGTGATACGTTACTTCCGTAACAATGTTCTCTAAGAAAAAAGGAACCACACACCTTTTCCCGAGAAATTGCACAAAAATCATTATCTATGGAAGAGTCTCTTTCAAGCTGTAAAAATTCTTGTGGCTTCTCCGTACCCCGTATTCTAACATTGTAGCGGTTTACTTACCCATCTAAATGAAACGTAGCCCCTCGTCACCAAACACTAATGGTGTTCAAAATTATCATCTTCTGCCACTTTGCTAAGGACGAATATATAAAACTCCACACGTCGTTGTTTTTCATCTTCATAAAGAGCTTGCAGTAACTGAATCCTATAAGGTTTCATAAGCAAACGTAGACGTAAAACACGCCAAATAAACATTCTGATAATGTTTAGTTCTCTACTGCCACGGCGAGTTGATTTTCGGAGGCTATGAGAAACTCTGACGGATGCGCTCCACATCGTCTGACAATGGGATCGACCACTTGATTTCCCCTTACACAGACAACCCGTATCTTTAAATTGTCTATAACATCGCTTATTGCTCTAAGTGATAGGAGGTTCAGCACCGTATGAACTAGGAAAATCACACTGAACAGTAATACGGATTCACACTGCGCGAATCGTAGAACACAAAATTATTTCTGTTGTGGAGTCGCCATTATCTTAACTCCGAAATGAATGTAGTTCTGGTGCTACCTAATGGCAACTCGAGACTTCCCTCTTTCTAAGAGTATTTTGCTCGATCAAAAAACTGAGTAGGATTAAAAACTGAGTAGTAATGACATTTTGAAATCGGATGATTCTTTTAGGGACATACTACAACTATTTTTTATTTATTTATACCTAACTGAATCACACACAAATTTAATTGTACTCTTATTGTGAAATCACATCTTGGTAATTAGCAGGCGCTAATTTCCAAGATACACGTAGGCTCGTGTAGGTTGGCATAATGCTGTGTAGAGATTCTCATAGTAATAGTAATAATCCTACATGTTAATGGCCTCACGGTCATTGAGACTAACGAGGTTCGAGATGTTCCTACTTAAATCAAATTTACTTACTAAATTATAAGTATGAATATATATATATATATATATACTGTAAGTACAGAGTAATTCACGATGATTGTAATAAACTTTCAGGTCATGTTTTACTAGTGAAAATAAAGAAAAAATATCATATAAATAAATATATAAATAATAAATAAATATACAATATAATATATAATATAAATATAAATAAAGATAAATTTGGAAAAGCTTTGTTAGCGAGTGTCAACTGGGAAAGATTTCGCTCTGATTTCTATGCCTTTTGTAAAATTAAGATAAATTGGTAAATTAAGTTAATTCTTGTAACCCAAATTAAGGGGTAAATTTAATGGATTTATATGAAATCTGTCCTAAAAAACTGAAATATAGGTCTCAAAACTATAATATTTTTTGTACAATCTCGGGTAAAAGACAAAATATTGGGGTCGAAGAACACACTATTTTATGTTTGGCGTAAAGTAACTTTGTTAAATTGGGTATAAAAATGTATAAATAATAGTAAAACTTATACAGAATTCCATTCTGAGTAAAATGGTATGTATGAAGTAAACTTAAAACCTAAATACAAACGTAATTAAATATTTTAGAAAGATAACAAATATTAAAACAGTAAAAGTATTTAGCAGTAATTTAACTGCAAAAATGTCTTCTTCCACACTAGATACAGCATTGTCCGACCAAAAATGTTTTTGGTACCTCATCAGTCAACTTAGATATAATTTTTTAATACAACTCCACCCGTATTTTCGGAAGTCTTCTCTTCTAAATTATTTAAGTAAAACATTAAATATATTTTCAATCTCTAACGGTACATAATTTTTGAGTTCACTAATTATTTTGTAATATCTTTAGTTTTTATAGGAGTTATATCCCCTTCGATAGTATTCTTATTTGTCATCGTCTTTTATACAATTAATAAATAACTCTGAATAAAATAATTTAATATATTTTATAGTTATTTCATATCTTTACTTGAAACCCTGTAAAATTAATCAATTATTAATACCTATAATGTTATAGTAACAGTAAATTAATTTTAGAAACATATAATGTACTTTTTACTAAAAAAAATATATTACAATGCTTCTTTTATTATCAACTTCATATTTTTTTAAAATCTTTTATTCTCCTTGAAAAATAAATTACTTGTTTTGTATAATTTTTTTTCTGTTTATCTTTTTTATAAAAAATTGTATTTATGAAATATGTATAAATGTAGCTACAAAATAATTTTATTATTGTGACATGTTGAAACACCGCTACAAGTAATATTAAAATGACACAGTTGCACCCACGCTCAAATAAAAAACTAAAAAAAAACTTATATAAAACGTTTTTGCAAATTTATAGATATATTTTATTTTACCTAATAACTTTTTAAATTGAATGAAGCCAGAATAAGAAGATATATATAATGTATGTACGAGGGTTATTTTTTCAAGGTCCGATCGGTCACGAAATTAAAACCACAGTGAAAAAAAAAAAATTTATTTTGTAAAAAGTCTTACATAGTTACGCTATTTCTCTACATAGTCGCCACTCCGACTTAGACATTTGTTGTAGCGTGGTACCAACTTTCCAATACCATCGTCATACAACGGAGTCGCCTGTGTTTTCAGCGATGTTTCTACGCTGGTCTGCAACTCGATGTCTGTGCCAAAATGTTGTCCTCCTAGCCACCGACCGATTCATGTGATCAAAGAGGTGAAAATCTGATGGAGCCAAGTCCGGGCTGTATGGTGGGTGATCAAACACTTCCCAACGAAAACGCTGCAGGAGATTCTTTGTTACAACTGCAGTGTGCGGCCGACGATTGTCATGGAGAAAGACAATGCCTGATGACAACATTCCTATCCGCTTATTCTTATTCACCCACCATACAGCCCAGAATTGGCTTCACCCGATTTTCACCTCTTTGCTCTCATGAAACGCTGGTTAGGAGGACAGCATTTTGGCACAGACATCGACCTGCAGACAAGCATAGAAAAATGACTGAAAACACAGGAGCCTCCGTTCTATGAAGAGGGTATTGGAAAGTTGATACCACGAAACGTCAAATGTCTAAATCTGAGTAGCGACTAAGTAGAGAAATAGCGTAACTATGTAAGTTCTTGTTACAAATAAAAATTTTTTTATGTTCACTGTGGTTTTAATTTCTTGACAGATCGGACCTTGAGAAAAAAATAACCCTTCTATGTATGTGCAAGTATATTTCAGAAAAAAGTTGAAAACATACCAAATGTTTTATTTAATTATTTATATTTTTTTTTTTAAACCACAAAATGACAAAAAAGTTATATGGACATGTCCACTATGTTTAATCCAAACTTTGAATTTTCAATTATTAATCAACACTATTGTTAATACAAAATTCTTTAATAAACTAAAAATTATATTATTAATTAGAAATTGTCATTCGTATGTATTTTCAAAAATATGAACAATGTCTTAAATTTAAAATACTGTTGTCATGCATAAATTACTCTTTGTTTTTATATTTCATAATCTTGAAGTGAACGTCATGACATATGAATGAGTAGAATATGAAAGCGTAAGCTGTTTTTAAAGTTAGCGAATTTTTGATTTGTTTCAATGATATTTTTGCTGAATGTTTTTCTGTATATTTCTATGGAATGTTTGTACGTGCGTTACTGTATCAGTTTAAAATTGCGTTGGGCTTTCAAATGTAGAAAACTATTCGCAAAGGGAGAAAATTATTTTATATAATTTTACAACAGTATCGTGTTTGCTTTGTAATGAATCCTATGTGTTTTCGTCTGTTTGGAAAGTTAAGGTACATTAAATATTTTTTAATTAAATATTTTTATATTATTAAAAATTCTATAAACTATTATTTTTCCAATTACTTTTTTTGTATTAACTTAGTAATTTTATTTATTTTGCGAGGATTCAGTCCATGAACTTAATATCACGTACTCTAACCGTGTTATGTCATTCTGTATGATCTTTAAATTTCAGAGCTATTATTTAGTCTACTATTACTACTTTACTGTATTTTTTGATGAATTTGTTTTTGTAAGTTACTTTAAGTATGGTCAGTGCAAGAAAATTTATGTCGTTTTGAGATTAAACTCAAACTAAAGTACAGTTTATGGTATAATTTTGCTCATACCTGTTCGTTTTTAAATTTGGATAAAGATAGTAAAACAATACCGTATTTTTAACAAGAATATACTAAAAATATAGGAATATGGTTGTTACCATCCATTGTGAACAGATGTGCTTACTATTCAGTCTTAATTATAGTGCCACATATTTATTACTCAACTAATTATACCAATCTAAAAAAGAATAAATGAGGTCTCCACAATATTATGCCTAAAAATACCGATAAATATAAATATTTATTCCTTACTTGCTTTATACTTTTTATTCATACATTAATCAAATTATTATCATAAATTGCATGAGTTTAATTAGTAGGATAATTCGGATTTAAAACTCAACATACACGTTTTGCTGATTTTGCATTTTTTTACACCCGCATCCTTAATTTACCCCAGTAAGGGGGATGTTTGCAAAAGTAATGGTAGAATATTGTATTGTCACTCGACCGTAGTAATTGTCCAAAATTTCATCAATCGAAAAAATCAGAAAGGATGCAAGATTTGAAGACAAACATGAAAAAATATTGAAAATTGAAAAAACATGCGAGTTAAAATAAAGCAAGTAAAAATATTATTTTATTTAATGTATTACGGTTATAATAACTTTTTATTTATTTATTTTTTTGGAAGACCCAAAAACCTCCTAAAATCACCAGATGATATCGCCTCTTCGTGTGGGATTCTTATCAACTAAAAACCCTTTTTCACCTACGTTTTCCCAGGGCCGGGACCGCTTTTGCATTACTTCAGTCAGAGACGCACTGCCTATTACGTTAGAGCAACCCTTCTGATCCAACCTTCCTAGCTATCTAAAGGTCCCCTAAACATATTCCTTCCTTCTTTCGCCTCAAGACTCGTTCCACACATACGGATATTGAGTCCCAACTATTCTTATCCGTCAACATTGCCTAGTTAATGTTGTCAGAGGCTTGCTATAACGTCAAAAGAGCGTCTTTTTCTTTCGACATAATGCGCGCCACTAAAAAATGCGTCATTATTTTCTCTTTTGTAGTTGTGGGAGTGGTGAAGGAGAGTTAATTCTCCACAAGAAGATACTTGCGAAAGTAGCATAACCTGTAAAGTACTGAGATCAAAACTAACCTCACCGTATGTTCGATTCATCCATGGTTTCAGGTCTTTAATGAGAGGTGTGATCCACTTCAATGCTACCGTAACGTCCGACCTATGCTGCCATCTTTCCACCGTTTGCACCGTGTTGCTAATAGTTGACTATTACCCCTCTGGTAATCAACTGGCTGAGCTGGTAGATCAATACATTTCTGAGTGAGCAGACCATCCCAACCACTACCAACGTTGTCAATTCAGCTTCCATCCTACACTAGCAAGCAACCGTCAGAGCTTTACCACGTTTTTCAGAAACCATGCGATTGCTGTATCTTCCAGCACAACCACCCAACGGCCAGCACATCCGTCCATATTTCAGTACGGTTATCCATCTGTACGGACAGATGGATAAAATGTGTTGTGGACATCAACAGATGTCCACAACACATTTTATGAGAAGGATGTTTTCTTCTCATTGTTAATTTCGGTCCTCTCACGTTGGTCATCATCTACCTAGAGCTTACCTGCGTCTTATTTCACACCCTTTGGATATGAGCCCGAAAGGTGAACTTAGCATTGAAAGTCAATAAGTTCATCTAAGTAAGTTAGTAGATACCCCTTCAACCCCTAGATACTTCACAAACCTACTTCCGCAGATCTGAAGGTCTGCTCTCAGAGCAACGTTAGTTCCTATGAGTCTTTTGAGTCTATGACTCTATTGGTCTATAATTCCATGAGTCTTTTTCTGTTTCAACGTGACAATCTCGGTCTTCGAAAGGACCATTTCGAGTCCGTAATCTGTCATCCAACGATTTACCCCCTCTACACCAGATTCAGTTAATAAAAAAATAAATCTTCGTATTAGTAAACTTATTTAATGACTTTGATTCTACTACTACTACTACTACTATTTTTACCCAAAAAACGTCAAAAAGAAAGTAACGCCAGAACAGCTCTAGTGGTTTTAAGAGGTGAATAATAAAAATTGTTAATAATAAATATATTTTTTATTTATAATAAATATATGATTAGTGTCAAAAGAAAAATACTTAAATGATGTACGCCTTTTTTTCAAATTACAAAAATCAAAATTATTTGCAGTATATTAAGTAAGGATACCAAATAATGGTGTTTGAAAAGAGTATTTTAGGTATGATTTAAAATTAAATTACTAAATTAAATAAAATTAAAATTAAATTAAATTTAAACTGTAAATTTAAAATTAAGTGAAGGTAATTAAATGCTCGTAAAATTAGTTTAAACTAAAACAATGAAAATTCGTTAAAAATTCGTTTCAAATTTTTATTTATAGAAAAAAAATTAAAACAATAAAGATCGTATTTTATGGAATAAATTACGTTGTGTATATAATTTAAATATTGATTTTATAAAATATGAACAATTAGATTATTATAATTAGATAGTCATGATATCTAATATTTTATTTCCTATATTTAACACGGGATATGTGGAAATTTAATAAATAAACGAAAAAGGCTTTAAAATATTTTATTCGTAACGCTTCTAAAGCCATTTTCTGACAAGAAAATCGGGCCATTAAATTCACACAGATTTTTTCTTTCTATTTTCCATACGAAATACTTTATATTGATATTCAGTATACGTGTTCATATTTTTTATAAAATACCAATAATAATGTTAAGTTTTCCATAGTCACGGTTTTATTCTTTTTGAATTGTACTTTTAACGAAGAAAGTTTTTAAATTTTAATTAGTTGTATTACAATACCTGTCCAGTATATATTTTTCTTGCGTCTCTTGTACCCGAGGAGCAAGAGACATTATCCATATTTGATTTTCTTGTGATTAATGATGTTTACCCTGTGTCCAGTCCCTGTGGAGAAATGAGTTTTGATGGGTTTAAATTAACGTGGTGTACTTGGGCTTAACGGCTCATAGAAAAATATGAAATTGTTCACTCTTCTTTTCCTTAATAAGCTTAACATCAAGGATTACTTGATTATGACAACGCTACGCCGCTTTTCCTAATAAATTATGAGTCATGTCAGGCTGTCTGAAACAATCACCTATGGAATCTAAATACAAAACCAAGAACTTTAAGCATGTAGCAAATACGATTTGAAGTGTACGAATTATTAAAAAAATTATTGTTTATCAAAAAGGAGTTAATAGAAGACATTTAAACATTGATCAGAAGCTCTTTTAGAGTTTTATGTAATTTGATAAAAACGGCCAAATCATAAAAGTAGCCGAATAAGATCATTTGAAATAACCTCCTGATTAAATAAATCCTTAATTTAGACTAAAATCTTCTGCCATGTTACGAAATAATAATAGTTCTGTTTACGATTTGATAGAAATTGTAAACTTCTATCAAAATATAATGTCTGATATGTCACCTTAAATTATTGGTAAATGGTTTATCTTTTAGCGACAAATAAAAAAAATCCTCTCTTTTTTAAGAGCTTCTCTTGTTTTTAGAAAAGGTTATAGATTATTAAAAATAAAGCTACGGACATATTACAAGTTTAAAATTATTGAATAGTGGTCAAATGTGATTCATATTTACCAGTTCTAAAAATGGATGTAACACAGTTTTTTTCTGATAATTCTTACTGACCTACTTAATGGTTCCAAGATGCAATATTCTATTTCATTTTAATTGGAATAGAAATAATCATAGTAGATATTTGATAATGAGCAAAATTTTAACTTATTACTAAGATGGTTAAAAAGTATAGGTTGAATTTTGTTGCAAACGAAATTCATTCGATCATTTCACAAACATTTGTTTTCTAATAATACAACTTAAAAAAATTTAATTAATTTTCAATTAACATACTTTTTTTATCACTGACGTGAATGCATTTGATAAGAAGTGTGTAGCTCCTTCTTATCTTCTCTTCTTATATTTAGAAAGGTACGTTTCTTAAGAGTATTCTTAAGAAGCAAATTATAAAGTATTTGTAAATATTAAATCTAAACAATGATAATACAACAATTGTTTTTTTTTAGAAACTAATGAAAAGTGCTGATGTTGAGCAAATTAACACTAATCATCTTTTAAAATAAATATAAAAGGTAACACCTACGAAGAGATTACAGTAAATGTTTTATATTTTGAAGACGACACAAAATAGAGTGAAAAGAGTTAACTCCAAACTTAGAAAGGACATACACAATACTTAAGTTTTTAATTATTTACAAAACTCAGTCAAACAACCCAAAAATTTGGAGAAGTAGAAATTATTTTAAAGGGATATAGTACAATTTTTAATTTTCTTGGAAGTTAAAAAAATAGGAGAAGGCACATCGGTTTTCGAAAAGATGTATTTCATTAATTAACATTTTATTTGGCTTTAACTCTAGAATCTATGAAAATAAGTACCATTTATGATATACCGTTGAAAAGCTCTCAAAGAGAGCTTATTGCTACAGTTAAGAAAAAGTCCAAAATCCAAATATTTTTTTGGATTTTTGCCTTTTCTGGACACTTTGTTCAGCCGATTACAATAAACACGGGAGGTGTACAACTAGATGTTACAACATTCCTAAATCCAAAATTTCAACATCCTACTAATCGTTTTTGAGTTATGCGAGTTCACGTACGACCGATTAATTTCATATTTTCAGGGTAGTCGTGTCATTCCAGGAAAGATTTTAGTCATACACCAAGGTCCTAGCCCCCTTAGGGATGAAGTTGTGAATTAAAGATTTTCATTAAATAAAAAAAGATTAAGCCTTTTACTTCATTATTATAAACAATAATTTTTGTAACAATGGCAACAGAAATATGTTATAAATTTTTCGTTGTCAAAGATGGTAACTTTAATTACCATAGTTATTACTATTATGTCTTTTGTAAGTTAGTTTCTTTTTCAGGTTTTTATAAAATCTTAGTACCTTAATTGTCATTTGTCTGTATTATTCACACAACCTTTAGGGTATCGAACATCGCGGGGAACCAAGGGGCATAGCCTTCTGACTAGACGGTAATGGCGAGCAGAGCAAGATCGGCGGCCCTGGGATAGGTCCCGAGTCCCCGGAAAGCCCGTTGGTCGGCTACGAGGTTTACTTGGGCCAACTTGGACTCCGAAGGTTCAGGGGCCGAGCCCCTTGTCTACATGCTTGGGGCTTGCTTCTCTCGCCAGTCTGGATAGTAGTGAATTAAAATTTTTAATTACATAAAAAAATATTTATTTCAAAACTTTTAGAAACATCTCTTGCTACCGTTTTATCTTTTATTGCTTTCCGTCCTCCGTTACCCATAAGATTTATTGCAAAGTGATTTTGGTACCATTCTATTTTTTATTTTTTATAGAAATATATCTGGACTATGAAAGTTTTTTTTGAGTTTGAAAATATGCAGATCTCTATTTTCTTCATTCGTTTAATTATGTTATGAAGCATGCTACTACTGTCACCTTTCAAAGGACATTCAAATGAAGGATTTTATAATGTCTATGTCAAAATACTGAGGTGCTCCACAACTAAAGGTTATATATAAACCTTACACACACACACACACACACACACACACACACACATACGCGCGCGCGCGCGCGCGCGTAACGTGTCTGTGCAAGGAATTTTTATGTTATTGAACGTTATATAAAAATATTTTTTGTGACGCAGTTTAATTGTAATATGTTCTTTTTTTATCCTTTAAAAGTTGTTTTTATCGTAATTTAGAAATTTTTTTTTAAACATTAAGTTGAATCTAATAACTTCTACTTTCTTTCATCAAATAAACAAAAGGATACTCGGAGAAAAACGCTATTATTTTTCCTTGGTAAGCCATGGGAGAAACGTTCTACTACCTCTTAAAGACTATTTATTTCTATTGGATAATCATAGCAAAAAAAAACATGAATTTTTTTTTTAATTGAATTCAAGTTTTACACATAGCTACAAATAGGATTTATGATTTATGGTTTCATAATTATGTATTTCTACGATCATTTAATATAACTTTTAAATTTATAAGAATCGTAAGATTTATAACTTGGAGTCCTTTAAGATGAAGCAGTAACTTAGTAATTACGAAGTTACTAATATTACTAAGTTACTAATATTAAAAAAAAAAGTTTCCAATGTTTCAATATGTAAAAAAAAAAATATTAATCAACGAACTATATTATATTTGGTAATTATATTTAGTGATTTTTGGCAATTTGTCAGATAATCTTTTCGTTTGCTGATACTGAGTTAAGGTATACTTATCGCAGGGTTATAGCTATTCAACAAATAAGTAAATGCAGGACGATGAAAATATATTTTGTTTTCAGGGTTCGCATAAGTTTATTAACAAGCCTTAATAATAAGCAATTTGTTGACAAATGGTATGTTACGAATTTAAGAATAATCATTAGATGTAAAACCATTTTAAACTGGTGAAATAAGTAATGAACTTGAAACTAATATTTTGGTTGCCCATACAAAGCTGATTTTAAGGTTAAGGAAATAAACAGTATTAAAATTATGAAATATATTTTTAAAGAAACACAAATTAATTTTTATTATCCTTCCCCTGCAAACGTTTAATCCTTCTTTTCTATATCACTCCATAATTCAATGCAGAGCTTACCAATAATATTGCAATTCATACAATTAAGAAGAAAAATAAAAGTATGATATAGCTATCCACGCATAGCAGGAATTAAATTTCAAGTAGGATATAAAAGACACAATCAATAAATAATTAAAATGAGGACAAGAAAAAATTCATTAACAAATAAATTTTACAGCTATCTTGGTTTTAAATTAGACAGTATACATAGTAACATAACGAAATTAGTAAATGTCAATGCATTCATGAAGTAGAAGAAAAAATATTGGTAAACAGATTACAATAATAAATACTGTTTAAGTTATATAATTTTATTAAATTACGAGAATAGTATTTTGTCTGCACAACTATATCGATTGGGTACAATAGATCGTAACAGCAGTATGATAAAAAAGTCTATTTTACTCGGTAAAAATAGGTAACAAATAAACCAGCGCAAAAATAATAACCTACTAATTTAACGTTAAAAACGCATAAACTCATTAGAAAAAGAATCATTAATATTATTATGCAGTGATAAGCCTAAAAAAAAAGATGACAATACTCTTCAATTAGAGAACAAGTAAAGTTTTATAAGATTTTAAATTAACGTTTGATGTTTATTTTCAGCGACGGCAATTGATCTACAGTAGTTTGAAAATATTACACAGCAAAGCTTTGCAAAACCATTAATTATTGTTTTAAAAATAGAGATTGAGTACTTTGTAAACAACGTTTACCCTTAATAGCAATTTTCATGTTTTTTTAATTTAAGTTAATGTATAGAGTGTGCTGTTGTACATAAAACATAAAAACAGGGGTTTTTACCCCAATTTATTAGATTTATCTCCGATTTCTCAAAAGATACTGCAGAAAGGGCCCTGGGAGCTATTTTATTCGATTTTACTGGTCAAAAACCATGAGAAATCACTCATTTTCCTCTTTAATTAACATCTTAAAAATTTCAGGTCAACATTTTGACCTGAAAAATGGAATAAAATAGGTCCCAAAACCGTATCTGCAGTAAAAACTGCAGTGAAAATCTGGATGAAAACCAATAAGTAGGGTAAAAACCCCTTTTTTATGTTTGACATACAATAATTTTGTTAAATGAATAACAAACACATAAAACTTTGAAAGAAAACTAGTAGAAAATTTTATTCTGAAAAAAATGGTGTAAGATAAGCTGAATAAATGACAGAAAAGTCAGAAATATTCGAATCTGATTTACAAACGGTACACTACGCCAAAGTGTATTATATCTACAAATTTATATTAAACATTCAAAAATAAGCCCGTCATTTTCAACACATTTCTTGCCACAGTTGTGTACTGCATTTGTTGCTATTGTTAGTTCTTCAGGAATGTACTTAAGTTTATCAGCCGCATCCATAATGCAGAGAATTAATTCCTCACGAGAATGTATTTTTATTTTGTATAGAGTATTTTTCATCCATCTCTGACGCAAAAATCTGAAGTTATTAAATCAGGCGATCTTGGTGGCCAGGAATGTGGACCTCCACGACCGACCCATTATGAGGAAAATAATTATTTGAGTGGAAACTCCACAATAGAAATGGAGAGGGGTATCATAGTGCTGATAGTATACTTTGCATCTCAGCACCACAGGAACATCTTCAAGCAGCTGCAGCAATTCTTCTTGAAGAAAGTGCAAGTAGACCTCAGCATTTAAGCGACCAGGTAATTTGAACTGTCCAAACAGCTGATTGTGAAGAAGGCCACACCGTACATTGACGCTAAATCGGTGTTGAAAATTGCCTTCCACCGTGTCATGAGTATTTACTTCTGCCATGTATGCTCACTACTATTTCGCGTATTGATGCGAAATTGTCATTTCCCATTTAACATGTTGATGCCATTTTGAGTGAAATTTGCCTCGTTGACATACAAAACATACTTGTAGATTTATCGATTTGTATTCCACCAGTTGCAGATCTTCAAGCGAAGCGGACCGTCTCCTTGGTATAGTTGTTGTACTGACTGTTTATGATAAGGAAAAATAACGCTTGTTTTGTTTAAGTATCCTCGAAACCATCGAATACAACACTCCGATCCGCCCAGAAAGACGTCGTTTACAGACCCCTGGACTGCGCTGAACTGCAACGATAACAATTTAATCAATAACAGCGTCGTATCGGACAGATAGTTCGTAGCTGGTACGAATACTAGGTTTTGAACCTATTTCCCGAAGATTACGAAAATTCGCTCTAATTGTTTTGGAATCTGGAATCCTGCGATTCGGAAAACGTATTTCATATTCTAGTGCAGCTGTTGTAGAATTACCATTACACACAACCAAAATTTATTATATATGAGAGTATTCCTCTGTTGTAAATAATTACAACATTACATCAATGACAAACCAATAACGTTCACACTAAAATTCACAGAACTACTTCACTAACGACAACAAAGCTCACAGTACTTTATATATTTAATTTACTTTACAGAATGATGTAAATACTATTAAAGTACTGTGCATTACTGATCAGTTGTTATTTTATTGCCAACTTTGAAAACATAATTCTTCAGATAATTTATTATATTAGTCATTAATACAAAAATTATTAACTAACTATTTTTTATCTATTTATACATTTTTACAATTGTTGTGTAATTTCCAGTGTTTTTTTTATTTTTTTTATTTTTCATGTTCGTTGAGTCGCCGGGTCGTAAATCATCGCTTCCCTTAAAAAACCGAAATTCAAAAATCCTCGAAAATAGTTTTTAAATATATACCGAATAAAAAAAAGAGCATTCCTGTAATGGCTTCGCCTACTTGCGTTTCCCGCCGCCGTCAGGAGATATTTAGTCGGTCAAGGCTCACTTCGTTCGCCCGTCCCTTCTAGTCAGAGGACTCTGCCCCTTACATCCCGCTGTGTTCAATAAACTCATCCTTGTGAGAATGATAATAATAATAAATAAAAATTAAAGCTTGTTCAATTTATAAAAAACATCAGTGTATTATAATTTCTTCAGAGCAACAGTTTGGTCAGTACAGGACCAGGAACTGGCCGGTCTCCGTGGCGCGAGTGGTAGCGTCTCGGCCTTTCACCCGGAGGTCCTGGGTTCGAATCCCGGTCATGTATGGCATTTTTCACACACGCTACAAAATATTCATCTCATCCTCTGCGGAATGAATTGCTTGAGTGCGGACCCGGAGGTAAAACAAACCAAAAAAAAAGGACCAGGAACTGAGTGATCTAAGAAAGGGTTTCAAAAAACAGTCGTACATTTTTAAGATATTAGTTAGAACTGGTTACCCGTACATCGTACGATTTTTTCCGGTTCTTAGCGTTACCCGACAAACACTACTAGGAGGTGACCGTACCTCATTTCTTTAAACATTTTTTAATCACTTTTTTTTAATGTTTTTTAGTCAAGTAACCGGAGGCAGGAGCAGCCAGTCGAATCGCGCATATAGTAACAGTAGCATTGATTATGTTGGTTGAGCCGCAACCAAAGTCGAGAGTTTTAAGGTTCAAATTCTAGTAAAGGTAGTTACTTTTAAATACTAGATCGTGAATACCGGTGTTCTTTGGTGGTTGGGTTTCAATTAGCCACACATCTCAGTAATGGTCGACCTGAGACTGCAGAAGACTACCCTACATTTACATTCACACATGTCATCCTCATTCATTTGCTGAAATAATACTTTACGGTATTTCCAGGGGCTACAAAAAAAAAGAAAAGTATAGTCGGAAATGGGGAAATTTTGCAATCATTGTTGAAATTTATTTTACATTTCTTCACTCATTTCAACATCGAATTTCGAGAAATCTAGAAACTGGTTTTTAGAAATTTACATGAAAATTACACGCAAAAAATCAAGTTGATTGATATCTTCATTTTTTACCGAGTATAAAAAAAAATATTAAATTTCATGGTTACACAATTTGACTCTTTAAACTCCCAATTTAAAAAAAATCCTTTCTTAATGTGCACTTACACCTTAAGAACATACATACACATTTTCACCAATTTATCTTCAGTAGTTTTTGCTGGGCGTTGATGAATCTATTACTCAGTTGGTAAGTCAGGAGAAGTTGCTTTATAGGTACAGATATGTAGCCAGGACCCCCCGACGCGCTCATTATCCTCACGATTGAAAAAATATTAAATATCTTACAGACATTCATTAAAAAAAAACATAATAATTAGCCATTTTCATTATATTTCTGTTGGCATAATGATAAAAATATAATGAAGTAAAACAATTAATTTTTATTTCTGTAATGAACATCCTTAATATCTTAACCCCTAGGCTAAGGCCTTCATTTACGGCTTAAATTCTTTCTTGTGATAACACAAATATATCCTGAATATTTGAAAGCAATCGGCCGGTTTTCGCGTGATGTTGCAAATAAATAGACAGATTCATAAACTTTCACATTTATAGGTAAGATATACTTTTTTTTCTTGCGCCGATTAGTAAATATCTAAGTTGAACTACCATGTTTAAATCCTAAAAAACGCAGTTGTTTTTCTCAGTCACAGACTGTTTTTATGTTTAAAAATTAATTTGCTTATTTCTATTCTTTTAACATTTTGTTTTCGATGAAAACTTCAGCTCAGTAAAAACATATATTTATATACACATCTAATACAGTACAATATATATATATATATATATATTACATATTATACTATATATTTGTAGATAAATTTATCATAATAATAATAATATATATACATCACAAAAAAATGTTCAGCAGGAAATTTAAATAAAACTTATTGTTTCTTTTACATGAAATCCATTTTCAATATACATTGATTATTTAAATTAATTATAAGCATGTAGAAATGATATCAATATAAAACATATATAATTAAAACTATATAATTGCAATTGTTGTACAATTTTAACACCTGACAATGTGCGTAAAAACTAAACCGTTCTTCAGCTACACAAGCAAGGATGGTATTGATTTTTGTATGTAACCCCCTCTTTTTCAGTCTCTCTTTCTTTCCATAATACTCCAACCCTTCTTCTCTTCATCATCATCATCATTCTCTTTTTCTTTTTAACTATCCCTCCTTCTCTTTTGCTCACACTCTTTTACCTACACACTCATCATTCATCCTTACACTTTTTAAACTCTAAGTTTTAATTCAAGTGGCTGTTTGATTTTTTCTTTATAAATCCAATAGTATCATAAAACAGTATAATTACATTCAAAATTTTACTGAAGTTCTTAATTTCAATACGAAGATAGTTAAATTTTCGGCTTTTATTACCTATTATTTTTGTTACTGGTCATTATTGGAGCATTTTGTCCTTAGAAATTTTATTATAAAATTAAATGAATAGTAGAAATACGCCTAATCTCTTAAAAAGGAATAAATCATATTTAAAAATGATTTTTTTTTCTTTTTGTAATTACAACCACTTTTATGTCAGTTTAAGAAATATTACAAAGTCCTTCTACTGAATTACGTTCTGTCTTTTTATTTAGGATGTCAGACGATAATTTTAAATATTTACATGCTCAACAGAAACATAATTTAATAAATATACCAAAGCATACGGTCATTTCGCTACCTACGTTTATATGTGGAATTTTACCCTAAAATTCAACTTTAACATTGACAAATTATACAATTTACATTTATTATCGCTGATAATATATAAAAGTTATTCCTGTACATAATTTGAAATTTATATAGAGAAAAGCTCCTATAAATTTAAACATTACCCCAGCTTAAAACAGTACACTAACTATATGATTTTCCGTCTGTCCTTTTACCAAGTTAATACTTCACATTTAGATAAGTTATTTATCCAAACTTGGTGATTTTCATTTCGAATCAAAAAAAAAAACACCTTCTGGAAAACACAAGTGTTGAACGATATTAAGCGAAATTTGAAAAAGCTTGAAGAGAAGAGTCCAATGGAGGAGTCTGCAAGTCATATACTGTAGTGGATTGATTATAGTCTACTATAAAAATTTTCACTTCTTTTCTTTAATGAGTACTTATTAAGAAATTTGGAGATCTTTTTTAAGATTTAAATTGACTCCCATTTTAATTTTTTTACTTATTTTTTGGTACAGATTATTTTTTTCCATTCATTTATTATTTTTAAAGTTGTGATAGACAGACTGCGAATGGTGTTTAACTTTATTTCCAAAAATTATTATGATTTCAGTAAATATTTTCACGATTACCTTAAATCATTGACATCTGTAATTTTAAAAATTATAAAAATAATTTCAAAAGATTATTTATATATATAGAATTCAATAGTTAGAGTTTTATTTGTACATGGTTACAAAAATTGTCAGAGCCTCCCTTAGGGCCGGGCAACTGGGTCAATCGCCCCTGGCCTCATGCTTAAGAGGATGCAGCATAATAATGTTTTATAATTAAATGTAATAACTTGTATTTCAATATAAAACGTAATTTTAAAGTATAATTGTAAGGTACACTGGAAAAATCTCATCAATATTGATTTCTTAATACAACTTTGTTACTAATTGATTTTATGATCTACAAAAAGAACAACTGTTTAATGTATAAATTCCAATATATTTGCTTTTATTAGTAGCTTTTTTATAAAAGAATAATTACATAAAAAATACTATAAAAAAAAAAAAATAGTTTTTATAATATAAAATGTAAGTTGTAACCTACATTTATACAACTACTAGTGAAAAGAAGTATCTCCTGTAGGCTACTGGTGTTTTTGATTTTTTGTGCGGGATATTTTTGAGTGTTGATGTATTTTGAAGTCCTTTAGAGACGTGTGAGTTCGGAACGCGAAATAATTAGTGCAGTAATAGTTATAGTGGTTTTTACAAAACAGTGTGACGAACACGTGGTGAGTCATATTAAATATTCTTAAAAACAATTAGGTTAGTTAATACAATTATTTAGTAATGTAGTGATACGAGAAGAGTTAATATAGTGTTATAATATATATTAAAAATAGAGAATATATTTTCTATTTTTTCTAGGATGTAGAACATGAGCAGAGTATAAGTAGAGATCGTGATAAAAAAATAGAAATTATTTAAGCGGTAACCACAAAAGAAAACGTGCCGAAAATAAATAAAAAATTAGGAAGTCGTCAAAAAGCTAATCTTTTAAAATATTTTAAAACTGATACCGAAAAAAAAAACAAACTGACTGTAGCTAGCACTAGTGTACAAAATAAAGTAGAGTTACAAATTACATACAAAGAATTACCTTCATTATTGAATGATAATGGAGTTATAAATGATGAAAAAGGTCAAAAAGATTTTTTTCTTAGCGCAAACGAGAAAACTAAAGAATTATCAACCATATTGGAAAACGATCCTGAAACATGGCTATTACATCCTTCTGGGAAAATCAGATTATTATTAATTAATGAAAACCTTGTTTTCATTAGTAACAGTATTAACCTTGTTTTCATTAGTTTTTATTTTCATTCTCAAGTAACAAATTACGATTTTCCCATAGATGAACTAGGTAGAAAATTTAATGAATCTTATTACACAAAAGTATATTTAAATGAAAAAAAAACCTGCAGAAACTGACTTCCCTGTTCAAAACTAAATGATAAGGTATTTTGTTTTTACTGCTATTTATATCCTAAACAATTGTCAAAATCATCTTTAGAATTAGTAAATGAAGGTGTTTCTGACTGGAAGCACCTTGGAACTCGCTTAAATGGACATGAATTATCGTTGCCACACAGAAAATCACTTAAAGATTTTAAAGAACTAAAAAATAGGTGGCAAAAAGAACAAACAGTTAAAGATTTTCATCAAAGACAATTAAATTCAGATGCAGAACATTGACATAAAGTTCTTAGAAGGATTATATTTTGTATACAATATTTAGCTACAAACAACGATAGACTTCCTGGAACGAATAAGACAATTTTTAAAAAAAATAACGGTAAATTTTTAGGTTTAATTGAATTAATTTTAAAATTCGATGCAAGAATGGCAGAATATATAAGACGTATCAAAGATAAAGAAACAAACGATCATTATTTAGGTTGGAAAATTGTTGGCAAAAAAAGTTAAAAATGAAATAATAAAAAGAGGTAAATATTATGCAGTACGGTTAGACTGTACTAACGATAAAAGTCGTATTGACTAATTGACTCTCATTGTTCTAATTGTACAAATGCCTGACGAACAAGAACGAAATTAAGTTGAAATTAATTATTATTTTATCGGTTTTTCTCCTATGCCGAAAAGTACAGGGTTTGCTTTATCAAAGGAATTATGTAAACAACTTAAAACATTTAATATTTTTTTGAACGATTTTCGTGAACAAGCTTATGACAATGGGGCAAGAGAAAAGGCGTGCAAGCAAGGATTTTGAAAAAAATCCGACAGCATTTTTTGTGTCATGTTCTGCGCACAATTTAAATTTATTAATTTAAAGTGGTATAGCTTCTTCGGTTCCTATAGCTATGGCTATGACATTTTTGGAATACTTTCAAGACAGTATACACTATTTTCCACGTCTGCTCACAGGTGGAATATTTTACTGAAACATTTAAAAAACTCAATTCTAAAACCATTATCAGATACACGTTGGGAATGCACAATAAATCCTGTGATTTAGTTAGATTTGATTTAGACAAAAACTTATAACAGCATTAGAAGAATTAAATGACGTGACCGAAGATTATAGTACGAAAAGTGAAAGAGATTCCTTACTTGAGCATGCAATTAATTTTAAATTTGTTTTATCTACAGTTATTTGATATGAATTATTATTGACAGTCAATACAGTAAATAAAACTGTACAAAGAGCTAATTGTGATTTAAGTTTAGTAACTAAGCTTTTAAAAGGGTTGGGGGATTTTTTAAAGAATTTAGAGAGAATGGTTTTTTAAAATCTAAAATGAAAGCAAATAATATTTGTAAAAAACAAATATTTCAAACAAATTAAAAACAATAAGTTAAAGAAAATGTAATCGTTTATTTGGCTATGAAGGAGCAGGATGAGATGATGTGTAAATGATCTAGAAAGAAACTTCTACAGAAATTATTTCTTAGCAATAATAGAACAAGGTATATATTCATTACAAGAAAGAATTGAACAAATTGAAAATAACATTAATATTTTCGGTTTTCTTTAAAATATTTCACTATTACGAATGATGGAAGACGACCAACTTAAAAAGTTTTGCATGAATTTAGATTTAAAATGAAGGTAAAATAATAATCGTGACATAAATGCAGTCGATTTTACGAAGAAATTAAAATTTTTTGTTCGGTCTGTACTAATGTTGAAAATGTAATACCAGTAGAGTGCTTGAATATGCTGAGAGATATGCACGACTCTTTTCCAAATCTGGCCGTTAATTTGAAAATCTTATTAACGATTCCGACTTCAATAGCATCAGCAGAACGAAGTTTTTCTAAATTAAAAATTGTTTACAGACAATAATGTCACAGGAACGATGAACAAATTTGACAATTTCATCTATTGAGCACGAAATATGTGAAAAATTAAATTGTGATGATTTAATAAAAGATTTTGCTGAAAAAAAACCCTCGAAATTACTATTTCATAAAATAGTACGAAAGGTTCATTAAAAACATACAATCTTAAAAAAGTATTTTTTTTATACTTTTTTTTATAATTCCGCAACAGTGTTTAAATAAATTTTTGGCAAGTCAAAGTTAATTATTTTACTTATTTTTTTTTTTTACGAATACTTAGTTTATTTTTAGAAAGGGCCCCGCAATTTCAGATTTGCCCACGGCCGCGCAAAATCTAGGGGTGGCCCTGCAATCTGTTTTAGGAAAGAAAATCTTCAAAAATGTATTAATTTTTTATAGAACTAGGTAAATCTTTCAATACTGTGAATACAGATAGCCTTTCAAAAACTGGTTATATCAATTCAGAAAGTAAACTACGTTTATCTGTAATAAATTTCTAATAAGTAATAACTGCAACATGATGGTCTCTATTTTTGTTTATAATCACCATTTTTAACTCAAAGGCTTTTATCATATTTTTTCATTAGTTTATCTATTCCGTAAATAAGATTCTCCCGCTAATTTCTCAGCCACTCAGTTTCAGACTTTTATTTTTTTATCAAATGAACGTTCGATGGGAATAATCTACCAACTCAGACGGGTATTTTTATTTGCAATATTTACCTCTCTTTTCTATATCTCTTTCACCCTCTTCCTTTCCCGCCTTCTCTCCCACACAGCTCTGTCAAAAATTGTGTGAATTGACAGAGCTTGAGCTCCTTTACAAACATATATGTCCATGAATAATTCAGATACGCATTTTCAGCGTTAAATATACCATTTTTAAACTTCAATCCCTTCTGGAGCGCACCCAAAGTTTCAATCGAAATTTCCCGAAATACTTGCCCCCTAATTTTTTATGGAGAACTCGAATCAGGTCTCAAAACTCGGAGGGCGAATATTCTGGATTCAACCGAAATGAATTGGTAGATTACTTGGCATCAATAATTTCAAAATGACTACCACCAGGAAATTATTCTCTTTTACTTCCTTGTACGAATTAAGTAACGTATTGTGATGGCGAAAAATTTCTGTTTTCAGATTTCAACGGAAATATCCTTTTTGACCATCCCTGAATCCATTCTGACTAGTTTCAAGCGTGATGTCTGAACGTACGTACGTAGGTATCTCGCATAACTCAAAATCGATTAGTTGATGTTGAAATTTTGGATTTAGGACTGTTGTAAAATGTAGTTGTGCACCTCCCCCTTTGATTGTAATCGACTGAACCAAAATTGTCCAAAAAATCCCAAAATTTAGATTTTTTACTTTTTCTTAACTGCAGTAATAAGCCCTCATTAAGAGTTATTCAACGATATAACGTAAGTGGTACTTATTTTCATTGGTTCCAGAGTTATTGCCAAATGAAATTTTAATTAATGAAATATTTGGATCTTATAATGGGAAGGCATCGGTTCGAATCAGACTTCATCTCCTTTATTTAATTTAAATTTATTGATTTATTAATAATTATTAACCTCTGATTGTAAAAAAAATGTTACGATAAATAATAATTCAATAATAACAATAAAAATAAAAAAAATATGAAAAAATATCAGAAGTTATTAATAAAATAAAATTTTATGTACTTTTCATTTAAAAACAATATGTATATGTAATTTAATAGGCGTACAAGGAAGTCATGTGGTGTTCATATCAATCTTTTTTTTTTAATTGGTGGTAGGCAGTTTAGAACTGTTTGGATATTGCGGATGAAACTAATAAACATCTCACAATAAGCATGCAAATTTATTGTTCCATTTACCACGAATTCAACGAGTAAAAGTCCCTTTTGGTTCCAGAAAACACTCGTACTCACTTTATAGATGAGTTTGCCTGGCTTTCTTCAGCTTTGAAAGAATATCTGAATAATGATATTCCATTCATCCGCGTTAACTTTAATAGTTTTATAACTGCTCTTACCTATCTAAAACTAATGACAGCTACTTAGATAGCTGCTTTGTTTTATACAGGTAAAAAAATCGAATCGGCCGTTACCGACAAAATATCATACTACAGGTAGACTACAACGTAATGAAAGTTTTTTAGCAAAGAATAACGAACTGAATTTAAAATGAGTAACATTTCACATTGGGAGAGATTTTCTATTTAAAACTCTAGGTAAAACTTTATAATCAGTAAAACGTATTTGTTATTAGAAAGTGGTTTAGATTAAGCTTCTACCGAAGACTAACTAACTTTTTTGACTAACTAACTTATTTGCAATTAACTGAAAGTTAATTGCAAATACTTTTGTCGAACCGGTCAAATTCTAAAGCCTAAAAAATAAAAATTCAATTAATAAGAATACTGCGTATAAAATATAATTTAAAATTAAAGGGAGGAAAGGAAACTACCTAAACTATTAACTTTTGAATTAGTTTCAAAATGTAACCTATTATCCAAAAAGCGAAAGTTAATTGAAATTATTATTTTTATAATAATAATGCTGCAACATCTACTAGTAATTAAACGTTACTCTTATTGAGGTTAATGGGGGTGCTATAAAATTAGTTTAGTGAAATGAGTCTTCATAGAATCTGGGTTGTATTTGAAAATGTTTCTTGGTTTTTCAAAATTAGATCGTAGACTTTAAACTAAGTAAGTAAGTAGTAAAAAAAAATAAGAAGTAAAATTCATACTACTGATTTTTGTTTCTTAACCAACAACCTAATATTGTATTTACCTAACAACTTAAGAACTATATATTTATTCTGTAACAATTATATTAAAGTATATTTTTAAGAACAGCAAACATATTCCTCAGTTGAAGTCTAAATTAAAGGTTGTCAAATTTCAGTTTACAACTTTAGTTGTACTATATTTTAATGAAAAAAAATTTACATATTTAATTTAGTATTTATGGAAATACATAACGAACGTGGTGCCGTTAATAGTTTGAAAAAGTAATAAAACAACTGCTGTTTATAACAAAAAATTATTGATAAAAACAGCTTTAATATAAAACAGAGATTTGTTAATATAAAACAGCTAAATATTTTCATTAAAACAATAATGAATTTATAATCAATCGCAGTTCTATTAAATTGTAAAATAAAAATAAGTTAATGTATATTTTTTACTAAATCGATTCAATGAGCATAATTAATGAGATTGAGTATGAAATTACTGAAACAAAGATCCAAAATCATTTAGAGAATGGAAATTTAAGTACTAATGTTAAAGAATAATACTTATATATTATATTATTATTCCTAATGTGTACGTTAAAATCTGTTCAACTAGTGAACAATGAGCTACTCTTCCACGGGCCTATTTGATGAGGATGATGTGTATGACATGAAAATAAGGCGTAATTTTGCACAGAATCAGGCCGACCATTCCCGAGATATGTGATTAACTGAGCCAAACCACCAAAGTAAAAACCGGTATTCTAGTATTCAAATCCGTATAAAAGTAACTAACCTTTAACAGGAAACCTTTACTTTTAAATCTCAAAACCTTCGACTTCGAAAATCAGCCGTTAAACAAGTGATTTGCGACGACGAGTTTACCACAGACCATCCCGAGTGGGCTGAATAATTTTTACCTACTAATTTTTATTTCACGTTAATTAATTAACCTGTGTCATAATATGCTAGATGTATTGTTTTAAAGTACTAAATACATTTACTGCGCAAATAGAAGGATTTTGATTAAATGAAAAAAATCATTGTGATAAATGGTATTGTTTGAATTAATGAACAGATGCTGAAAATATTATATTTGGAAAAATAAAAATAATGGTTTGAAATGTTATTTTACAAGTTAAACAATTATATATCGTTAGTTAAATAACATCTAACGTTTTATTTATCTATGGAATAAAGTATAATGCCTGAGGGAGTGAACAGAATATGAATTGTGTCAAACAAAAATCGACGTCAAGCAAACAAGCTGTTTATTTAAAAACTTTATTTAACGATATCATAACGCTATCTGTATTAACTTGAAACAAAACTAACTTGAAAAAAACCAACAGAAAATTAGTTCTTTCAATTTTATTTTGTTTTTCTGTACGTATCAAAGCTAAATGATATATCTAATAATGAAAACCCTTTTTCCTCGTCAAATCATTTAATACATCAATTTTTCTATTTCGATTGTTTGGTTTCTTTTAGTTTCTTACATAAATAATACATTAATGCATAATAATTAAATATGTAGTTGTCTGATCAATAGTTTGCGATATGAGTAAACAAGTTAGTAAGAAATTGTTAGCCAACTAACTAGGTGCTGTTGAACCTATCAAATGGCGTAATATGAATATTATTAATTCGAAACCCTCAAAACTTCCCCTTCAGTGAATATTCTGTATAAGAAAAATTAATTACAGCTGGTATTTATAATTTGAATAAAATCTTCTTGTTTTATGGCAGGATTCAAAACGTGGGCAACATTCCAAAACATAATGCGTTCAGTATTATCAAATGACTTTTATGTAGCAAGAGATTCTGAATAGAGAGATAAAAAATAAGCGCAGTAAATGCGATTAAAATATTCTTTCAAAGAAGTTTGAGAAATAATCTATTTATTCATAAAAATTAATTCACTCTGAAAGTTGTAACTGAGTGCCTTCATGATGGTAGGTACCACCACCTTGATCTTTTTGTTGCTCTTCTAGCATAATACTGCTGGACTATAGGTAGGTGATTGGCATCTTGCAATCAGCGCTTATCGGTTGACGCATGTCGTGGTAAAACCCCTCGGGATAGAAAAGATCACTAGCTATTCTACATTCCGTGCTTTCATTACGCTTTAGAATACGTGAGAATTCGCTCAAGGCTTTGAAAGCCTTGAGTCTTGAACTAGCCTTTCTTCAAGGATAGTTCTTTATAAATTAACAAACAGTTTCATTAAAATTTTATTTTATTTTTTTTTTTATAATAACTTTTTGAATTACTTGATTGTGATTGAATTTTTTTTTTTTTTAATTTGGTAATTTTAATAACTGAATAATTATATTTAAGTATAAATGGATGATTAACTAAAACCATTTCTGTTTTATTATAAAAACGAAATTCTGAAGGATATCTTTATAGTTCTTTTTTTTCGTAAATTTGGTTCAGTAATTTAATTTTATTAAATTACAGAAAAATGGCAGAAAATAAATTACAGAAAAATTAATTACATTTTTTATTATCAATAAATGCTAATTGTAATACTCAATTAATATTTGATATAGTTACATCAGACATTTAAATTTTCAGTGAATTACTCATTCTGTGTTGGATTTAATGTATATGTAAATAGAACTAAAATGTATTGCGATGTTAGCTATTAATACAAATTTGTTTCTGTATAGCGTTGTAGGTTTTTCTCGTACTTAGTGCTCTTATTAGAAAATATAAAAAAGATAATTTTCATTAGTGACGGAACAAGACCATAATTAATTAATGACGCCACATAACGAAAATAATTTCCTCTAAAAAAGAATTAATACAAATAACATACTTTTAGAAATTGTGCGAGCTGAATTTGAGAGAATATTTTTTTCATCGTTGACTCATTCCCTCCGAAATCTACTGACAACACAGCTTGTAGACACGCACACATTTGAATGTGTATACTCCGGAGAGTTGCGATTTCAGAATCATAAATATTGTAAGGAATATGCGTATAGTGCTTGGAAGATACAGATTTTCAACGTTCCCTATTTTACCACACTTTTATTTGAAATATTCCGTAGCATGCAAAAAGTAATGCGGTTATATTTAAAATAAATTTATTTTGATGTTATTTTCAATACAGAAAATCAAAAGAACGATAAAAATATATACCTTAATATCTTATTTTTAAAATTAATTTATCAAATAACCTAAATGCCTAAGTTTTCAGAAACGTATACAGCCGTACATATATGTACGGGCTCAAGCACGAAGTTCAGTGTTCTAATTTTAGTGTTTTAGTCAAACTCATTTCCTTTTTTTTTATATGAAATTAAACATTTCTGACGCATAACTTGTAGTGTAATAATACGGAAGTCTACAGAGAAACACTGGTGCGGTTTTTTTCTTGTTTTCATTACTTCGCTTTACCTTTTCCTTCCTTCCACAGCTTATAATATTCCAGCCGCATTACGGATAGTTTTGCGATCACGCTGTGATCCCTAATTCTACTCACGATTCAACAATCTGCACTCTTATCCTGCCTAGCCTATTTATATACCTAGCCTATTAGTTACCAAATACAAATTCAAAAAAATACTAATTCTTCGATTGCATTTTCGGTCGTAAATCATTATCAAAAAGCAACTGCAATGACCAGGTCTTTACTATTTTAGGATAAAATTAACAGCAGAGTATTCATCCCCTTGTCAAATCTCATATTGTTGAAAAGAGTTGATCTGTAGAAATAAATTCATTACGTGATATTAAATAGGTAAAGTGGGAGTTTATAACTCCGACAACTAGGTTTAGTTCTGTCGGTAGCGTGTAATAGGCAGCAAAGGACATCGGTTAGTCTGTGCTTAGGGTAGGTAGTCTCTACTCTTGTTAATTCTAAGTTAGACAGGAAATGAAGTAAGTGCATTCAGGGAACTAGCTTGTGGTTCAGTTTGTGTAAATCCGTTAATTATTTATTTAACGAAATATGATTAATTGAATACGCTACATCTCCACGGATGTGCCATGTTTAATTAATAAACAACGTCAAACCCATTTCTTCGAATATTATTAACGATTAAAGCGTCTAGTTATTTTCAGAATAAAATCTTTTCACTTTTCTAAGGAAAGTTTATTTTTACAGTTCTCATCCTTTTAAGGAGTAATCTATCAAATAGGGTTATGATTTGAAATTTAAATATTAATATCATTTTAAAACATTTCTAAATTTAACAAAAATAAAGATTGTGGTATTTTAAGTTTCAGTAAAACAAATATAATACTGTCGCCTGGAAAAAAAACATAATTTCAAGGCTGTGAAAAACATGATTAAATTAATAAAAAACTATTATTTAGCCAGACTGGATGGACACTTCTTTAGTAGGAAAATTAGTTTATGCTATATGCTATGTGAGCATAAACTGCATCACAAAATCTAGAATGGTCTATCAGATTCCTTGGTGACATTTCACTATTTAATTTCACAAAAATAACTACTATGGTTCTGAACTATCAGATATATATATCTTCCAGTATACGCTCGGTCTAGTTGCTAAAATATTGTAAAAAGACCGGTATAACGGACCTGAATAACGGATTCCTGCCAATTAAGAAGAGAGTAGAAGAGAATATAAATGGGAAGAATCCAGAAAGGCGCTGAAAGAAACCCTTTTAGTAAAGATAAGAGATCCGTTTAACAATCGTCTTTTGTAATACTGCCCACTGACACACCTAAACAGATGTTTGTTTCGTGAGAAGAAAGCCTGGACCAAGGTTTGGAATTTCATGGGAAAATGTGAGGGCGGACAATCGTTCTCACGGTCAAATGGGGTTATGTCTGGCAGGTAAAGAAGATACGAGTATAAATAATCCGGGGTAGACCAGTTGAAATTAGTAGTGTGAAATGAGTTTAAGCGAGACGTTATGATGTGAGTCTGCGAGGAAAGTTCTGCGAGATGTCAGTCAGCCAGAGTATTCAGCGAGGAGTTCAATAAAAAAGCGAATTTCTAGTGAACTAAGTTCGGCGCGATTACGGTGACATTACAAGTAATTCCAGTACACGAAACCAAGAAATGGTTCAGTGAGTTACTGTAAGACTATTAAGTGAAAGAGATAATGTACAAAATTTATTCATAAACTGTTAGGGTAGTTATATTTGTGAACAACAAAGGTATTTGCAGTAAAAGAACTTTATACTTGTCTTACATATTGTACTAGTTTTGGTAATACAAGACTGGTGGTTAAAAGTGTTAAGATTAACGGTCATGCTAATGTCTTTTGTCAATGGGACTGAATTCTGTTTTCATCTAGCTGTGAGTAACTCCTGTATGAAATCATTGTTGTGTATTATTATTATTATTGACATTTATTATTATTGTGGTTGTGATTACTGTTTTTATTATTCTAATTATTATTGTGAATTGTTTATTATTTTCGCTTGTTATTATCATTAGTATTGCCATTATTATTATAATTGATTTATCTTGTTTTATTTATGTTCTTTAAATAATAATTTGCAATTATATAAACATTTCCAATTGTCAATCTCTCAATATTCTGATCGAGTCGCGAACATGCGACTCTATTATTTAAAAAAACAAACAACATTAGAAAACTTCACCCGCTCACCGAGGCAATATTTTACGATCACTTCAGATTGCTTTGAAAAATGATTGAGCCACTACAAAAAAAAAAAATACAAAGGAGCACGCTCATGGGAGTCTTCGTTTTGACTTCAAATAAGACCCAGCACCACAGTGACATTCCATTTTGTGTGGCTCTAAGGTAACGGATGATGTGCGTATTGATATCTGTTCCTTTAATGAATTTGTGTTTTTCTCCAGATGTTTTCTTTAATTAAATTCAATAGCATTTGTAATGAAGTGGTTTCAAATAATATTTAAATTGTACATGAAAGTTGAAGAGGCTACAATAAATCTTTTTTTTTTTGCAGAATAGCAAATAAAAATATTAATATACAGTGTTAGGTACATCTTAGGCTATAAAGAAAGTAAAGTGAGTCAACATCTGTTTCTAAAAACATGCTGTTGGCAATATTGAGGTTAATGTAATTATAATTTAGAATTTTGTTAAATTTTTAGTGTAAATCATTAATTTAACTTTTAGACATTTTAAATAAGAATCCTTGGCATTTTATTTTTTAATGAAGAATAATGTAACTAAAGATAAAAAGAGAAAGCAAAAATATAAGTAAAAACGTTGCAATAAAGAATAATTTCTACGCTAAAAACCAAGACTATGATAAAATAAAAATAAGCATGTTTTTTAACATTATCTCAATTGTGTGCTCCTGCTGTGGGCATCAACCAAAAAACCCTCAAGATAGTTTAGATAGTGCATACTTGTATGTATATTCACTGCGTGTCTAGTACACTCAGTGAATATGTGGTGATATTCACCGTATATTCACCAGAGATCGAGTTGGCTTCAAACAATATAATTTTGCTACCAGAATCCGTTATGCAGAGCTTTTCCTGTATTCTAAATTACTCTGTTGTGGTAATCGTTAACATGAATCGTGGTGGAAAGATTACGTTAAAATTAAATTAATCTAAGTTTAGATAAACTAATTCTTCCTCTCTCTATTTGTCTGTCTCAAATGTTTAGCAAAATAAAGCAATAAAGTGCCAAGGACACTTATTAAGAAAGTCTAAAAAATATATATAAGCATGACAAGATGGCACGGTATGGATTTAGAAGCAATGTAGATTACTTTATTTTCTTTAAAATCTATGGTGTACCCAAGACAGTAGTAGTCAGTAATTTTTTTTTAATTTATACACTCCGAAAAAAAAGTGGTACATGCAAGTTTTTTACTTATACTAATATTAATTTATTAAATATTAACTAATATTTAAGCATACATGTAAATTACTGAAAAATGTAAATTACTGTAATATATTTCTTTCTATTATTGTGCGATAACAGCTGAAATATAACAATTAAAAAGTGTCTCGTTAGGATGAAAATAAAATGACAATTTTGGTCTTTATCTAGAACAGTCGACAAATCATTTAAATTTATTTTAATTCTACTTTTAATTTTTTTCTAAATACAAGAAGTATTTTTTTTTAAATCTTTTTTAAAATTTAAACAGGAAGTCTAGTTCTCTATGTCGTTCGTAATGAAATAAATGTCATGAGAAAACGAACAAGATAGAAATTAAAAATATAAGAGGAAATGATAAAAAGAGATTTGTGTTGAATGAATGAAAGAAAAGAAAAAAAAAGAATAAGAACACTCTTTCTCAATTTAACTTGATATAAAGGACGACCGAAGACGATCAAGGGAATAAAGCGCTTTGTACTTCACAACGGGAATTGGATGAGAGAGGCCCAGCTAATGAGCCTCGACAGCCAGACGTGGTGCCTTGCTGTGGTCTGATCACGATCCTAATGAAACTGCAACCCTATTGTCATAAATTGTCGTCTTCTATTTCTTTGTAGCTATGTCTTTATTCACTGACTACGATGATGATAGCGATGATATGAATGACACGGATTTTAGTAACAATAATGTTCATGACTTGAAAAACAATCATATTGTTGATATTGAAGTAAAATTACTTCAATACATTTTATTCATAATAATATTTTTTTATTTAATCTTGATATTTAGCAATATTAAATACGTAACGAAACAAGATAATTAAACAAGACATTAAAATATTTCAATTATGCTCGTTTCCGTTATAATATACATGTTATCTCGTAGTAGTAGGTATATATATCACAAATATTGACATTAAAATTCATACTCTACATGAATGTTAATTTCAAATAATAAAATATGAATACGAAGCACAAAGGATCGAGTCCCGGTTGCTGTGGGGTGGAGGCCGGGAACGGCATAGCAGGGCCTGGCGTTTCCCTCGTCTGGTGGCTAGAAGCAAAGGCACCTCCCGGAACCGTATTCATGCTTAATTGGGGGTCTGGTTCCGGGAAGGCAGGGAAAAAACCTAAAATATCAGGCCTTTTTTTTTTTTTAACTAACATCAGTTATAAATATTCAATATTTTTCCCCTGAGAGTTACTAAATTAAAAGTTATTATCTTTAATTAAAAGCAGTAAATTTCTAAATCATTATCATGAACTATTTTAGACATATTCTACTGAATATCTTATAAAAGTTATCGTACGTATATTGTTATGAAGTTACGATACTAATTTCATGCTATTAATTTGGTCTGTACTTACATATAAAATTATTCCCTTTACCGACCTTTAACTTTATTGAAAGTAAGAAGCATTTGAAAAATATGTCATCTTAACAAACAACAATTTTTTTTCAATTATAGTAAATAAAAATGAAAAACTAAACAATCTCAATACACAAAGTTAATGCTACTGCGTAAAATCAGTGTTACTATTAAAAATATTCAAACAAGTTTCTATAATTTTCAAAAAATATCATCCGCTTCAGTTCCTAAGAAAATATTTAGGTCCTACTAGAAAGAGTACATCTAAGATGAAAGATCAGAAAACTTATATAAAATCCCATTTAATGATTATGTGTAATTCCATAAAACTTTTTATTATATTTAATTTATACAAGTAAAAATATAAAATAGTAAAAAAAGTAAAAAATTGTTTTTAGGAAATTGTTATATTTTTTGATAAGAGATATTCAGCGTTGCATCGTTTCTGCAATTACTACCGGCGTATAGGCCTACTATATATCAATTTGTCAATACTATCTATGTTAAACATTCAGTTATTGTATTTATGAATAATATTATTCGTTGTATTGGTTTATACTAACCGTGGGAAAGTCATTTTAACTTATTATGAGATTTCGCGGGATACACTCCTTACAATACCGAAAAAAGGAACGTGTAAAATAACGTGTTGCTATAATGTAGAGGACTCAGAAATTATTTGTAATCATTTATGTAACAGTTGTAGAAGTTACAAAACAAACATCTAACTTGACGTAGTTTAGGAACATCCATTATTTGAAGAAATGAGTTGAATTCTTCATTATAACCTTTAATTGCATAAAGCATACATAATGAATCTGTATAATTGATATGAATCATTTTTTGGCATAATTTATTTACGGCATGATTTTTTTGCAACGATAATTTACCAATTTGAAATATTTTTGTATGTAAAATTTACTATAATATGTATTATTTTAAAACATTTACACTCTATTGTTACAAACGCTATAATTAATTTTTGTTTATATGTTTGAAAATAAAAGGTAAAAAGACAAAATTACACTCCAGTTATCGCAAAAATATTACGAAGGCATTCTTCATTGATTTACATAATACCCTTGTGTATATCTTCATAACCCACAAATTTTAAAAATTTGTCGTCATTAGTACATCACTCTTTTTCTATGAAAGTGAAAAAGAATTTTTCATTAAATTATTAAGTATAACAATAAATTTTAGAATTTATTGTTATACTTAATAATTTAAAGCTCCATTTATTTTACATTTAATACAAGTTTCTTTATTGTGTTTTTAACTTACTGTTTTTTACTACATTTTATACCATTATATGGCTAAGCGTAATTTGTTAGTATATACTGGCAACTTCTTTCAGTAATGTAATTACGTATATATAATGAATACAAATTTAGAAGTAGCCCTGATAAAATAATAGTTTCAAATTCAGTAATGCAACCACGAATGTACCGACTAAACTTTTACTTTTAACTATTAATCTACATTTTACGAAGCAGTAAACTCAGTTTAGTAATAACATACACTTTTATTTATAATTTTATAAAAATTAGATTTTTTATTTATTATTTATAATTTAGTATAAGAATTTTCAGAAACAACAAAATTTATGGAAATTCATCTACTGAACTAATTAAAAAGCATGTGCCAAATGATTTTCATAAATATCTAGCAATCTTTCTCCATTCTTTACAATACCATGTTTATAGCCTTAGGTTGTAATACTGAAACGTTATTAAAAAGCATTTTATTTTTTAGGATACAAATGTTCTTAGAAATAAGAATAATATTTACAGGAAATGTGTATTGAAGTAAGAACCTAACCGATAATTGGACGCAACTGTGATAGAATAACTAACACAGCATGAATCATTAATTACCTTGCTCTACAAAAAACAGTTAAAGAAGGTACTATAACGTTTTTATCCATGAAATAAACTTTAAAAAATTAGTTTAAAAGAAAATGTTTGCATTCAACTCATCGTGCCACCAATCTAAGTAAATATTATAAAGGATTGGCGGGGTATATATACACACTCCTGCTACATTTCACCCAACATCATCATGGAAAGATACAGTGATGTGCTGCAATCAATCACACGTGATTTATCTGAAAGGCGCCCGGCACTTCTAGCGGGGGATTTCAATGCCTGGCCTACCACCTGGGACTTGATGCCCGCAGCGGCATACTGGCGGATATGGCCGCCAGTATGAGAAGTGCGTTAAAACCTAGAGCTTCTGCTTCACGTAAGGAATGGGAGGTTAGACGGATTATAGAGGGACAACAGGGAGGTACTGTCAGCATACCGAGACAGGAACAGAGCTCCCGATGCCGTTCACCAATGCCGAACTCGCGGCGGCAGTTGCCCGATTGTCAGCGGACATATCTTCTGACCCATGATCATCAACCGAACTTAGCGGTAAAGGTGACAGCCTGGACTTGGTCCGATATGATATCGGACGTATGTCACAACCGGCGGTTAAGTACCTAGACGTCTGGATTGACGCCCGGCTTCGTTTCGGCAGACACCTAAAGGAGGCATGTGAAAAAGCCGAAAGAACAAGGAAGTTAGTTGCTGCCTTTCTCCCGAACCGTTTGGTGAGAGATGTAAAGCGCTGGCGAGGGAGAGCTCATGGCTCGCTGGATTACTGCCTTACCCAGTTCAAGGCGTGCCATGAGGGGTACAGGGCATATGTACACCTCAACGACGAACAGAACTGCCCGAAATGCCAGGAAGAGGAAACGCTATACTACGTATTCCTCCGAGATACAAAGGAACTAGGACCGAGCTACTTGACATATTAGGCAGGGAAGTGATGTTCCAGCCTGAGGAGCTGATGGACATGATGATAGAAAAGAGATAAAACTGGGAGGAAATCACTACGTATGTGAAAATCATGACGACAGACCTCCAAGCATGGGAGGAGTCACGAAACAATAAGCGGCGTCGTAGGTTGCGAGGGCGGACAGGTCCGCGGGTGAACGAGTAGAGGGTGCCCCGTACATGTAGGGGTCGCCTTGACGTAAAGAGGCCGCGGGAAATCTGATAACGTCCGCAGGTAGTAAGTATAAGAGGTATGTATCTGTGCCTGGTTAGTTTGTTAGTATGATTTAAGTTTACTGCATTGATACAATGATGTAATGTTTTTTATTTATAATTCTGTTGTTCTGTTATATTTGAGTATTTGCTTTTGATGTGTATTACGTCTTTATGATGTTTATTTGATCTTGGGTTAATTCCCAGTTTCTTGGGACCTTATTGTAGTATGTAGTATTTTGTATAAACTGCATTCCGTGAGGATTAACTGTTTGGCTGCACATTTGTACTGCTGTTCGATATGCATTTATATATGTAGCGTTGTTGCACTGATCTTGTAATATTTATGAGTGTCTCATTTCAGGCGTATTTTTATGTACTTGTCGGATTGGTTTTAATGATTTATTTTATATGCTGTTTATACTATTGTGAGACAATGTTTTCTTGAGTTTTTCTTCTCTTGTATTCGTATATGTTGTATGGTATGATATTTCTTGTGTATACTATGTATTTCTGACGTATTTTTTGCTGTATTTTGCATCCAATAGTATGTTTGGTGTGACATTTTTCTCTGTATGTAGTTTCATAATCTGTTTTCTGTATCTTGATGTACTGTGATGTATCATGTTTGCTGTTGGTTTGCAGTGACTGATGTGTTTTTGTTCATATTCTTATTGTGATGCAATTGCACTATGATGTATGAATGTGTGAATGGGTTTATCACTCCCTCCCCCCCTTCTAGAAGAATCCTTCACTAACGGTACGAGGAAGAATAGTGGTTTAGTCGGTAGTGCGCAGGATAACATCTTGCGGCCCCTGTTAGCGAATCCGACACTGCTTAGGCGTCCGTAAATGGGATTCTCCACCTTTTTAACAAAAAAAGTAAATAAATGAAAATGTTGGGCGGATCTTCATCTATTTTAAAAATCCTTTTTTTATCAACGAACGTTGCGAGTAAAGAAAAATAACTACTGATTTAATAAATACTGCTCTCTCGTACATAAAGTTTTAAATATTAAAAAAATAAAAAATCTTACTAAAATATTATACTTTTTTAACAGATTAAAATTACTGCAGTATTTGAAAATTCATCTACGCAAAAAGGTACACAGAACGAACTCTTTCATAGTTATTAGTTAAATGAGGTTTAATTTCCCCTGTAAATGTTAAACTACTGGTTTGCTTGGTATTTCTCCCGCTACCAACCCATTCGGTTGTTCTAACGCATAAGACCGAATGTCTTTGTCACAAACGGCTACGAAGCTTCGAAAAAGGTTAGCGACCAGTATCGTAAATAGCTCCTAAAGCATACCTATCAGCGTGAGCGGACTAAGCGCGGTGCCATACACACCGGCTTACGTGTCCCAACCGCTACCTTGTCATATATTTACTAAAATGGGTAGGCGCACCTCGTCAACTACTAAAAATATGTATGACATCCATAAATTAAAATTTACTTCGTCTAGACAGCATTTCGCTGCCACACCTAGGTCGCCGAATGGCAGCATGAACCCGTCCACCATATTAAAGTTCTTGGAGCCTTAATTGGCTGGTGATCGGCCATACATATCTCTAGGTTAGCTTCACATAGCAGTGCGGTAAGTCCTTTCCCTTAGGTAAACTACTAATGTCGGTTGAACATAGCAACCGCATCAAGGAACTTCCACACGGTCCGACAATGCGGCTCTCGCCAGACTGACTCACCGTTTGTGAGTGGCCAATTTTCCCCTTGATCTCTAAGTCTTTAGTCCCTCCAAGAGCAGGGCAGTCAAACATCAGGTGTTCATTTGACTAGAACTCCCCGCAGACGCACAGTTCATCAGCTGCCAGGGAGAACCGAAATAGATATTGGTTTAAATTAACATGTTATTAACTGTGAAACTAGTATATCTTTTACATAGAATAATAATATTATTATTTATTTTTAAAGAAGATAGTGGATGTACCCCCTAGGGTAAATTTTAAGACTCTGTTTGATAAGTGTTGTAACCTTACACCGGTTAGTATAATGGTATCCTAGTAGTTACGCTAAAACTTTTCAATGTATGCAGATAGTACATTACAATGATATCATGTCATGATGTGTAGTAAAATGTATCGCATTTTCCAGATGCTGAACATTAAGCGAAGTGCTTTACCATTGTATTTTGTATGAAGGTAAAAGTATCGTATTTTACTGCCTCATCACAAACTTCAATGTCTGTTATGTTTTTTATATGTTAACTCATTTAATTGTACAATAAAAACAAACATCTACAATAAACGTATAAAAAATAATTTTCTTATTATATACTAAAAAAACAACACATTCTTTCTTCTTACAGTGTTTCATTCTATTATTTAAATGAAATAAGTTACCTAAAAATTACTTTGATTAATCGTTTTTTCTACTTTTTTTATTTAAATTTAATAGAAGATTAAAATTTAGTTAATTAAAATTAATTTAAACGTCAGAAAAACATTCTTGAAAGTATATGTTTGGAGCGTAGCTTTATATGGAAGTGAAAATTGAACGATCGGAGTTCCTCAGAAGAAAGATTAGAAGCTTTTGAAATTTGGTGCTACAGGATACTTTTAAAAAGCAAATGGGTGGACAAAGTGACAAATGAAGAGGTGACAACTGATGAAGAAAAAAGCAATTGGAAAAGTGTAGTTAAAAGAAGAGACAGACTTACAGGACACACATTAAGACAACCTGGAATAGTCGCTTTGAATTGGAAGGACGGGCAGATGGAAATAATTGTGCAGGCAGGCAGAGATTGGAATATGATGATACCTAACAACCATATGCCTAACATAATATCGGCGGATGGCAACGGTAGCAACTCACATGTCAGTGGGAGTACAGTATACGTACGTGCTTGCCATCGTCACTCCTGCCGCGTAGATGACCAAGCAGTTCTCTCACCATAGAAGCGCTGTGGCCTTACCACTCTTAGGCTCCAATAAACGAGCGTGCATGAGAGTGAATTTTTAATTCATCGTCGACCACCACCTGGAGAAGACCAAGAAGAAGACAGAAGAAGTTCTCTGGCCGCCTCAACATGGGACCTCCCGGTGGATGCCAACATCCCCGCTGGAGCAGCTGGCCTGGTCGGCCCTTCGAAGGATCCGCTGGACGCGGTCGCTACCTTCCCGCTCCAGCTTGCCGAGCTTCAATCGCCCTGGCCGGCGGATTCAGTAGCAGGAGACTGCCCAGAGAGGGATCGCTCGGGGAGTACAGCCTCGGCTGCGTCGGCGAAAGACGACCGACGCCGCCCCGACAGTGCGCCCCGACCCCGACTCTGGGGGCCAGCACTACCTCGTTGTAGTGGGAACCCAACTGCCGCTGAGGAGAAGTCCGGTCTGATTTCAATGGACAAGCCGCAACTCCCCGACTACAGCCAACTCGACTTCGCCAGAGACCAGCTTCCAGACCCAACAGCTTTTCTGAGAGCTAACGACAAAAACGGCCCTTTTCAGGGCTACCACAAGGTTATAAATCGCAATGGCCATCGAAGTCAATTGACGACAATTTAAAACAAATTGTTAGGGATGTAGGGGTAAACCGAAATGAAACGACTGGCACTAGATAGAGAATCTTGGAGAGCTACATCAAACCAGTCAAATGACTGAAGACAAAAAAAAAATTTAATGCTTACTGAGATGTTTCATTTAATTGAAAACTTATAAAATCCTGGATTTACTTTTTTCTTTTCATAATAATTTACAAAAGATACTCTTAGGTTTTATTTCGGTGTATTTTATAAGAAATTTGCAATATGAAAAATACGAGCCCTGACCGCCATGTGAACTGAGGGCTTTCCTTATTTAAAAACCTAACGAGTATCTATTTTCGTATAACTTTTGTATAACTTTTTTATTTTCATACATTTTAAGATGGTTCATTTAAAAATTAAAGATTATGTTTTATTAACAGGGTTATATTTCTAAAAATTTAATAATTGCTATTAAAATTCTTTTTCCTCTCATATATATGATTCTATTAATCATTACTACCTATGAATAATACAAAATCTTCAATTAAGAGGCGAACAATAGAAAATATATCACGAGTTAAAAAAATATTGTTGAATGTTAAATCAGCAAAAGCTTCAGAATGGATTAACAAGCTAAAAATATTATCACATTAAATTATTCTTCATGATGAATTAGATAACAATTTAATGTGATAATATTTTTACCCATCTTAAGTCTGTTAAAAATTTTAAATATATCATATTAAGTTTTAAAACTAAAGTGAATAAACAGAGAACAAATAAAGAGCTGTGCAAATAGTTATTGAAAGAAACGTGGAAAGCAAATGCTCAAAAAGTTTACAAAGTTTTACTTAAAAATTATAATTTAAATTGTTAATCGATCATCATTAGTAGTCATTGAGAAAAAAGGAAATATTAGAAAATAACTAAATTAATAAATAAATGAAATAAGAAATAAATAGACACAATAATTTGACAAACAAATTATTCTTATGAAATTATAAAACAAATACTTTTTGTAACGTGTTTGGAATAAGAGTATAAAAACACAATCACTATTTTCCTTTTGAGCAATCAAATAGAAAATCAAATTAACCTTCAATTCAGATTTAAAAACCTTCAATTCAGATTTTCCACTACGACTGAATGCTAGCTTTACATAGATTGCATAAATAAAATTAATCTCACTAATGATTTAGATAACGTTCACCTATAACCGAAGAAAGAGATATCCTCACCCACGAGCAAAATTTAGGTAGGAAATAAATTAAAAATTTATATCTTGATGGTATATGGAGAGAGCAAAATGAAATTTTCTTTAAAATCACAACTTTAGTGAGGCAACATCATGGAAATTGGTGTCTGTCCCCAATAACACTAAAAGGTAAAAACTAAAGGTAAAGGTAAAACTAAATCCATCGAATGAGTAGCATTTAAATTAAATTGATTTATTTGAAGACAGTTATTTGTAATTTACGATATTTCAGACAAAGTAAAGTAAAGAGCACTACAGTAAAGACAAATTGACCGTTATAGAGAAATTGGCTGTAGCCCGGTATTCCCTGGAAAGTAATTACAAGATTAATTTGTTATAAACGATAGTTTTAAAAATATTTAAGTTATAAATATAAATTTGATGATTAATTAATAAATTAGATACGAAACTGTTTTTGTCAATAATGATGCGAAAATATTATCGTTGTACAACTATAAGGAATAATGAATGGTTGTTGATCTTTCTGAATTTTAAATTCATTAATAATTTTTTGTTAAAGTTTTTAATCATAATAACACTAAACTATTATTCCTTCCCTTCATCTTGTTCATAGGTAGAGATATTTCTGATTATAACGTAATAGCAATCTGCTTTTAGATTTTAAAGAAACATCTTTTGAGCGTTATCTTGTTTCTAAGCTATAAAAATAAATTGGAGTTTGATAAACAATTTTCCCTTTTTAGACTTTTTAAATCAAACATTATAGAAGTAGAATATAATGATTTAATTCAAAAGCAGGGTGGACAACCTAATGCATTTACTAATACGATTTCAACAGATTTTTAATTTTTAAATCAGTTTTGTCATTCTCCACAACAATTAATAATTCACTATTCTATTAAGATTTATTTTAACAGAGTAAAAGATGTTACAAAAAATATACACCTGACTAATTAGATACAGTCAAAATATTATTTTTGTTAAATTTTATACCTTAAATTGTTTTACTCACAAAATTTTCAGAAGTTAAACAGACAATAAATAAATAAATAGAAACTCAAATAGTATCCACGGAATAAAATAATAAGATGCAGAAATTACATAAACGTCTGTCTTCACTGTATATATAACCATTTTAACATCTTATTTAAATTCAAAAGTATTATTCACATTACACTTTTAATGTAAATAAAAAATTTGGTATTGTTCTTTAACGCAGTCTCATTTTATGGAGGTACAAGGAGTATAATAGAACAAATTAAAATTTAAATGAAATTTATTGAAATCCCTAGAAATTAAAGTTTTACAATGTATTTCTTGCAAAACAGTACTCGACCATTCATTTCAACCTTTTTTAATTTGATGTATTTATCTCGAAATTTAATTTTCTCAGAATGTAAAACAAGTAAATCTTTATTTTAGTTAAACATCAACTAAGTAAGTAAAGTATTTAATGGTATTTATTTTATTATTACTTTTCTATTTTATTAATACATGCCTAAATGTTTTCAAATATTTTCTACACCAGGTATCAATAAATAATACTCCTGTTACTAATTTACTTTTTAATTTTTCAGTAAAATTAAATAAAAATATTATACTATTTCATAAATAACATTAATTATGTAAATTATTAAATGCTCCAAAAATCCGTGTTAACCAGTTTGATAATACATTACAGCATAGTTGTTTTTAGGTATTACATTATAAATGTTTGTTTCCTTAGTGCGTATGAATTCAGAGAGTGGAACAATGTTAGAGAAATAAAAATTTGTACGATGAAAGGTTCATTTCTTTCATTGTATCAAAAAATACTTATCAATATTGAATTTAATATCATTTCCAGAATTAGAATTAAAGAATATAAATGTCTAGTGAAAAAATATATAATTTGTTTGAGCTTTATTTACCATAAATTGTGTTTAAATATAATCAGAGTATGATAGAGTGTTCTTATATATGTACTGTGTACATAAAGAAAGAAAGGTGAAATAAAAAAATAAATACGAGTGTTTGTTGAACAAGGTAAAATCTATAATAAAAAGGTCCCAAAAAAGGAGGAACAACCTTGTTGAAAAACCTAAGGTAAAGGCTATCGTCTGTTGATTTATTCTGAACGGATACAGACAGATTGAAGAGGACTAGAGTGATCGCTAACGTCTTTAATGGATAACAGCTTTTCAAAAGTACGTTCATAGTTATAGTCAAAACATTTAGTATTTTTTTTTGCCGACAATATTTTTTTCCATAATTGCAAAATATTCCTTAAAAATTACTAAATAGATAATTTAGCATATACGGGCAAAGTTTTTTTTTCGACGTTATAAAAAAAATAAAAACAGAAGTGATATTTTGCAACAAACAATTTCTTTTTATTGAAAAATCGATTCAGAGAAGAAGGAAACCTCTCTATCCCTCTTAGAAAATCTGGTAATGGAAAATCTTTTCTTGTAAATGGATAACCGTTTTCAAAAATTGATTTATATTCATTTGAGTTGGTACATTATAACTACAACAATTATGTACGTACTGAACTTAATTTAAGTCGATTGTAAGTTTTTTATTTGTAAGGAAATAAATTTAGCAACTACATATATTAACTATAATTATATACTTATATCAACGAACCATGGTTAATAAAATAACTATATATTTTTTTGGAAAAATAACAAATAATTTTGCTATTAACAAACATTCTTACATTTTAATAATATTTCAACTACTACACTCTTTATATATAAAAAAAAAAAAAATTATAAAAGAACAGAGAATTGTAGTTTGACAGCAAATTAGATACAACTTTTCTTGGTCAAGTAAATATTCTTGTAATCAGATTTTATGCACAAAAAATCTGAAAAAATGAATTAATTTACTCTCTTTGATTTAATGTCAGTATTATTTCATATGAATTTTAACTAATAAAGAAGTTTTTAAAATTAAACCGTCGGATTATTCTAGTGGTTAAATTCGTCATTGCATAATTAGCTGGTTTTCGAACCGAGAGTTCTAAGGTCCTTGTGAAGGCTTTTATATGGATTTGAATGCTACACTGTGGATATGGGTGTGTTCTTTGTTGATCACGCCTCTCAAGAGTGATCGACCAGAGGTTTTTTCCAGACTTCATGTTTACTGGTATATTTACACTTACAGTGAACTAAGTCTGTAGCTACGTCCGGCCTGGCAAGTCGGTAGCAGTAATTACATTTGCCTATACACACACACTTAGACCCGGAAGTAACTGGAAAACTGATGGAAAAAATAAATAAACAACACTAAAAAGTATTTACAATAAATTTATATTAAATGCAGTCCATTTATAAACGTATTTCACAATAACTTTATTATTCATAGTAAGATTTCTTTGCAAATAAATGAATAATGAATTTCAGTAAATATAACAGAAATAAATTTCTGCAAAATTACCGATATTCTCCTCAACAAGCTATGATTTTCATACTTTAGTTCGCGTGTAGCTGGCTGGCAATCAATAAATTAATTTTATATACTCGAAGCCGTATTCTATGTACAAATATTTGGCATTTCTACTAAATAATCAGGATATTTTATCATAATTATTAAGTACAGAATTATTTGATCCAGTTAAGGAACTGTAATTAAATATACTGATAAATTATTAGAAAGAAAGAAAAATTTTACGGGATATGATTAAAATGTTATTTTGTTCTTAGGTATTTAACGGAAGTACATTGTAGAATATGTCGTGTTAATCAATCACGAAAATTAAAATATTATTATTATTATTTGTTGCATTTTTCAGGGTAATATTTATGTAACAGTGAAGGGTACAGCTAATCTAAGTTCAATCAAACTTTGATGAACAAAATTAAGTTTCTAAGACTTTGCTTACTCGTTAAGGAAGTTTCAAATTTCATATCAGCTACTTTTAAACAAAATAACGTAATTAAGGAATGAATGAAAGAAACAATATCATTTATTAAGATACATATTAGTAAAAACTGTTATCTTTTTATATTTGGGCTGTTTCGTAATGAAAAGCCGAATTAAACCCATGAACTTAGGTACAATTTTTTTGTAATTTTTACCTTTTACTTTATTTATTTTTATTTAAACTGTTGTAGACAAACCTTCATAAAATTAGAAGAAAAAATTAAATTTCTATTGATTCTCTCAAAATGAATATATAAAAATATATTTAATAATTTTGGTTTGATTATTTGAATTTATTTCTTGTTGTTATTAATACATTTTGGATAAAAACATTTAATTTTCTTTTACATTATTTAGAAAGTAACAAAAAATTTAGATCGCATACTTCTAATTAAAATATTGGATGTTTAATTTATTAAAAGCTACTAAAGTAGTTTTTACAGAACAGAAATAAAAAATTTAATTAATAAAATATCTATACCTTTCGTATAACGACAATATGTTATATTTTATCCATAAATAAAATAGATGTTTTAATGCACAGACTAATTATTGTAAAGTGTACAAAGGATTTATGATTATGGAACCATATATTTTTTTTTTGAAAATCACAATGACATTATTATAATAAAACTATTTAGAGAAACTTGTTCTAAACCTTACTTGTTAATGGCTTGGTTTCACACCCATCAAATATTTAAATGCGTTACATCGTTCATTGTTAAACGCTTGAAACTCATCCTAAATTAAAGCTAGAAAATCTTATAGTACTGAAGCCATCATATTATTTACTTAAAGCACCTTATTAATATTATTATTATTTTATTAACAAATAAAAATTTTTTAATTAGTTTTTACCACCACAAAGGAATTAATTTGTTTTAGATGCATATGGTTCAGCATTTGAAGATCAAGTGTAAACTATTTGTTTATTTAATAGTGGTTAATAAATAAATAAATTTATTAATTAAAATTATCAACGTATTTTAATTACAAATATTTTAATTTCCGGTACCTTCTTTCCATATTCATCATCTCCGCATTTAATAGTGTAGCGTTGCCAAGGGGCTGACATAACACAGTAGTGCAATAAGTGTTGCAGATGTTTACCTCATTCATGTAGTACACATAAGTACACAACGTAAATATGGGAATAAATAACATTAACTTATTAATTAATAATACTTTCTTGATATTTAATAAAAAATCATGGTGCATCACAGAATAGTTGTAATACAAACTAATCGTGTATCATTAGTAGTGGATAGAGTAATTATATTTATGATAAACCCTATGAATGTTCCGGCAGATCTAAGTAATTTCCTGACTTATTCATTTAGCAATGATCTAATATAAGTTGCTATTAGTCTTTAGAAAGTTCTTTTAGCTTTTAAATTTGTATAATAAATTCTTCTTTTCCTTTAGACAATCGTATTCTTTAAAAACTTGCATTGCACCGATTCTTTAAACGATTAGTTAGAGGGAATATTTAATTTATCTTAAAAACATATCCGTTACATTATTTGCTTTGTAAAATTTTAAATTTCATTTGATAACCAATTTTTATTCAATTTCTTACAGGTATAACACAATTAGTTTATTTTCAATTTATTACATAATAATAAATAAAAAAACAATAATTATATATTAACTACCTGTCTATAAATTAATTTAATTTTAATGATGGGTTGTGACTAACACAAAAATAACTATTACCTAGATAAAAAAGAAATATAGGAGATAAGTAACACATCTCTATACCAGAAATGGCTTTGACAAAGAAATTAATGAAAAAATAAAACATACGGAAGATCAAAATACTTCTTTCTCTGATATCTTGAAAGCCATTACAGTTATATTTTCTGATAAATGACAACTGTTATAATAATAGCTATTTTAGCAGAAAGAAATCAAAATTTCCACGAAACTTTGGAGCTGTTAATGTTTAGAGCTGTTTATGAGCTGTTAATGTTTAGAGCTGAAAATTGTTACTTAATAATAAACAGAATTTGTAACATGTGGCCTCGGATTTTCTACGTTTTTGAAGTTAGGTTATTATTTTAAATATTCTGAATTAGAAAAGAATAATAGTAATTAAACGATAGATCATAATATGTGCAGCAATCAGTTTCATTTCCCTGCCAAATTTAAGATTTTTTAGTTATGTAGTACAGTTACAATGTTTGTTAATTGGACAAATAGGCAACAAGAGAAAATAGTCGTATAATTCTACTCATCCATTTTTTATTATATTAGAAAAAAATATATTGTTAAAAATTTGACAACGATAAAGCTATACAAACATCAATCTTTTCTAAACCATATCATATAAATGTACTAAAAAGTAATTAAATTATTTTGATTGTGACTGATGGGAAAGAATAAAAAAACTCTTTCTAATTATGGGATATTCTAATACCGAAGCAGCTTTACAAGTTTTATAAATGGTAAATGATTTAGAATATTTATAGTTTTATTCAGTCTCATACCTGCAAATGACTGCCTTCGGATGAAATTATTGAAAACAAATTTCATAAAAATTAAAATTGTTTGATATAATAAAATCAATATCCAAATGTATTGTAAAAAAATCAGTATTTTAAATTAAATTATTAATAATTAAAAATAAAATTATTTTAATTATTTATTAATAATTAAACCATTATATATCACGGTGAGCGTGGTGACTTTTAATCAGCTGGTATAAGATCGATTCCGGTCAAGGGTTGGAATTTTTTTTTAAAGGTATCATTTCATACATCTCATCCGCCTTATAAAATATTATGTTGCAATCCCAATAGTATAAAATTAATAGTAAAGTAAAATTACTCCAATATTTAACTTGTAACATCTAGCATTATTGGGGCATTCGTTTTTTTTTTCAATTTCAAATTATCTATCAAGATGGTTTAAGTGATTTAACATATTTTTAGGTAGATTTCACAAGAAAGCTACCTATTGTAATGGGTACCATGGATTCGACTTCCGGAAAAATCGACATATCTTCACGTTTCACATCCCCCAAACCCTAAAACCACCGTCAGTTCAAAAGTTTATATATATATATATATATCACTTTCTTTTGGACACGAAAACTGCCGTAATTTTGCGCCAATCACTTTCAAATTGATACGACCTAAAAATTTCGGTCGAGTTCCTTAACGGGCAAAATCGGATTATGGGGATGGAACTTCTTTGGATAAGGGCCTAAAACGTATGTAACTAAAGATTTTTATATCACCAATCATTGCCCCAGGGGATGGACAAAATGGGGTTGTAAAGACAAAACAATCCTACCTCTCTTATAGGCGCAGTATCAAACCGGTTTAAAGTGGTCGTTAGTCATCTAAACATTACCTAAAACTTTTGTCTCTAACAATTTTTGATATGACCAACCCTTACGGCAAGGGATGACCAAAATGTTGCTGGAATTGTAAGAAGATGGGGCTTGTCGTATGCTAAACAAGTGAAATTTTTTTCACATTCAACCATTGTCTAATTGGGTAAATTTGAAGTGGAAATCTTGTCTTTAAGGTGGAAATCTTTTTTATCTCCTACTTAGCAACCGTGAAATCTACCTCCGCCTTCCGGCGTGCCGAAAGGGATTTTTTTTAATTAGATTAATTTTCGTATTAATTGATTTGTTAATGGATCTTTACATTGAATTTAGTAATTTACTGTTAAAAAATAAAAAATAATAAAAAAAAAATGTTAAGTTGCTTTTTTATCAGTAAAATTATTTTTGAGGAAAAAATTTTTAAGAACGCCAGTAAGAAATAAATAATAAAAATATACACATTTTATTTTTATTGCAATTCGCTTGTCCAACGCTTTTTGTGATTCTTCAAATTATAATAATTATAGACAATATAATTATATAATTATAGACAATTTTTGATTATCGTCTTGAAGCAAACGATATCTATTCTCTACATTTATATTTCTTCAAATTTTTATATAGTTTTTGTAAGTTGCGTAAAAGAACCTAATCATACGTGTCAACCAATTTATCGAACAACGGTGAATTCTGTTGGGAATACATTCCACACAAAGAAATTTATTTTGTCCTAGCGTACATAGGGAAAATTAAAAAAAAATCGAATGATGTGATTTAACAGTAAAAATTTTAATAAAAAAAGAAATGAGATCCAGTCTACAAAAAAATACACGATAAAAAAATGTAATTTGATAAATAATCAATCTTATTTATATTTCATAATTATTGATGTTTTGTGTTATAATTAAAGTTTTACATATTGCGTATTTTATTACAATTTGCTCGAAATTATCAACAACAAGATAAGGTAGCCAACTAATATTTATACTAACAGTTAATTAAAAACACTACTATAGAATTTCCTTATTGAAAAGAATTGTGTAAAACAATTTTTTTTAGATGATGAGAAAATTTGTTAATATAATAAAAGTCAAAATATAAAGTCTAAGAATAAATGTAGAATATCATCTATAACATTTTTTAATAACAAAAATTATTATATGAAATAAGGAAAAACAAGATCATAGAACTAAAATGAAGAAAGATAAAAGTGTCATTACGAAATTCTGCAGGACTACGCTACATTGAGAAGTTAAACTTATGTATGTGAATTAATGGAACCTACATAATATAATGTTAAATCATAATTTTTTCTGTTTCATACTATGTTCATTTAATCTGGTTAAGTAACAAGGATATATTTGCTAATAATTCGGACTAAGTATTTTTTTAAACTGTAGAAAATAAGTATAAGCTGGAAAAGATTTTTTGTAGAATCTTGTAAAAATAGTATTGTATTAGACATTCAGTGTTATTTAATTTATTACTAATTGATTCATTATTGAGAAGTTGGTTACTTTATTTGAAAGAGTAATACAGGGAAGTAAAAAATTAAAACTGAAGAGGATGACAGACTATAAAATACATATCTGAAGAAAAGAAAATTTAGTACAAAACAGAATGAAATTGATAAAACCAGTCAGATGTCTGAAGACTTAAAAAAAGGTAGAACATATATCAACTCTCATTATTACATTGTATTCTGCAGAGAGGCAGACTAATATTTCCTTTAATTTTACCTTTTTTAATGCTAGTCCTCGGTCATCCTATACTTTCCATTCGTAAGTTTGTCTATCGATTCGACCTCCGTTTTTCTTCCTGTTTCTCCTTTACATCTGTATTATCTTGAGAGATTTAATAAAAAATCCTTTTTTTCATATTGTTTCCAATCATATTCCTTCTTTTTTTTTTAATTTTACGAGTTCTATTCTCACCAATTTGCAAATCACCTTCTCAGTTCACTCAATCAATACACTTTTGTTTCCTTTAATTTCATCCATCATAACGATAGTTAATTTTTTTCATATTATTCTTCTCTCTTTTTTGTAACGTTTATTTTTCACGCCCGTATAACAAAAGATACCACTCGAATCGTTATATCAGTTATTTCTTCAGCACAAAATCAGCACCTGTGCAAATCGTTTGTTCTTGTCTTGTTAAAGGCTTTCTTGGCCAATTGTATTCTTCTCTTCATGTTTACTTCATCTTTTGATACCCGTTAGCGACTGTCTCAGATATTTGTTTTTGTTCTACCTATTTTCGCTACCTTAATTGATAAGACTATCATATCATATGTACTGTTTATTTTCTAACTTCATTCGGTATTTTAAAATTCCCTCTTCTATCACAGTTTTTGTCTTCCATTGCTTTGCGGAGTTAAGATGTAAGAAAACAATTAAGCCAGGATTCTACTACCATAATTGGGTATTATTTTTTAAATAATTAAAAGGAGAATAAATTAACTAAAATCATTTTTCTAATTCTTTATAGGAAATCAAAGTATATATTTTCAATCCAAATTAGTAACCGATTTAAATTAAAAATTATTCAGCTTAAAGATTTAACAATATTTATATCAAAAAATTATTATTGCAGTAAATAATCTTTTGTTATTACTAAAACACATAATTTCTCTTTCGTTAGATAAAACAATTTTTTTTATAAATCTGATTCAATCAAACAATAAAATGAATCAGTAAAATATTTTATTTTAAAAATTTCCAAAAATAGAATTAAAGGAAAAAAGCAAAAGATTTTCTTTAATTCTACAGTTTCCCGTAACATATGGAAATATTATTTAAATACCTTCAGTTTATAAAATCAAAAACAATACAGTAAATGTTGAATGTAAATAACAAATGAGGTAATCTCAAAAAATGAATTTAATTGCACAAAATATTTACGTTCGTACATTGTACTCATGTTGTAAATGTACTTAAGAGTTGTTAAAATTGAAAGTTACATGAGAGATGGTAAAAACAGCGTGTGAAAATTACGTAGCATTGAAAGACAACGAACAGATAGGAGAAAAGAAGGAATAGTGTTTTTTACTGCATTCTTCGCTAAACTACATAAAATAAAATAATGATGGCCATCAGTCCTTTATTTAGTCTAGAGCAGATAACAAACCATCAAAAATATTTTTACTTTTAAACCATTCACCTCATGGAACTGCTAATTAATTTAAATCATTTAGAGAAAGGAACCCTCAGAATAGTGCAATGGTGTAATATTATACCTCTTCTATCTTAAATTTTTATGTATACACATCCACTAATAGTCACACAGATAACTAACTATAAAGCAACATGTTAATGTATAAATGTAATACAAGCTTTATGTTAATTGCTTCTAATTAATAATGAATACGATCATATAATTAGAAAAAATAAATTAGTCTGATTTTATTCAAACCCACACAGGTAACAGAACAAATATTCAAAACTTTTTTTTATTTTTGTTACAATGACGTCTAGATAATACTATTTTACAGTGAAAAGAGATGGAAAAATAAGTTCATAAAGTATAAGGTATATATAGAGTGTAGTTAAATAGATAACACAGATGTAGAAGGTATTTTTTTGGTACATAAAAGTCGTTAGAATACATATTTATAATACTCATTAAGATTTCATACAACGATATTTCATTTCTTTATGGCCTAGCATACTTACATTCAAGAAACTGATCTTTTATTAGATTAAATTCTAAGCTGTTTAAACTAGACAGACGCCTTTACCAGAGATGTACCTGTTTCACATCATGTTGCTCACTAATAGTTTAAAAACCATTGTAACTAAATTTTGCTCATATCTATTTCGTTTATTTTTAAAATTGTTCTGAAAATAATAATTAAATCTTAATTATATTACGTTTGGATAAATTTATTATAAACGTTTCCTTATTATTAGTAATTCAATAAAATACGTCATTGTGTTATGTTATTATTTTTTACAAATAGCTTGTAAATTAAGAAAGCAAAAGAGCATTTATTCTGCTAGTAGAGCGCAAGTAAGAAGTGCAATATAAAATATGAGAGTGATATTTTTGGATTAGGAAGGGTGACAGGATAATTTAGCCGTCATGCAGAGTCCTCCACTATGAGGAGTACCGTGTAGCGGGGAATATTATTTCTCTCCCTTTTTCCACGAAGCTTGTATCCCTAGGGTTTCCTGAGACGGTCATCTAACTCAGTTGACTAAACCCAAAGTGACAAATCAAAATAAGATCTCGTTACTTTACAACTGCTGGTAAACTATGTCAGCATTAATAGTTAACTAACGTATACTCACTATTGGGTGTGTGTGTGTGTGTGTGTGTATATATATATATATATATATATATATATATATATATATATATATACATACATGTATATAACACCTCACTGAATTTACTTAACTGTTATCTTTGAGCTCTTCATTTAATATATCAACACGAATAAAAAATAGATTAAAACATTTTTATTAGTTATTTAGTAATAAGTGGTAGTTTCAGCATTTGGATTTTCTGAAGGTAGCTAAAGTAAATCACTAAAAAAATTCTATTCATTAACAAAATTGTTTTTTACGTAAAAATTTTAGCCTATCGGTTGACCATCATCTCATAAAGACCACCTTGGTCATTTTTTATGATGGTATATAATAATAACTCATCTTCAACTCGTTGCTTTGCAAAAAATTATTTTTTTATTTTTTTGTTAGTTTGAAAACATATTTCGCTCAAATCTTGTCTTGTTCCCAAAAGACACTTCATTAAATTTTTTGGATGAAACTTACATATTACTTAATGAGTAAAAATACATATAAAGTAGAAAATAGTTCGTAATTAAAATTTTAATATATAATTAACTATAGAAGGATAACTTATTGTAGCCTACACGCATGAAAAATTCACAACTAAATAAAATTAGTTATTTTAATCCAAAACACAAGGCATGTTTTATTTCCAATGAAATATTTTCATATTTACATCTAATCATGATTATTCCATTAAAGGTATCATAAAATTATTTATCTTAGAGAATAATAACCAGTGAAATAAATCCAAGAGGACGTCAAATTCTTTTTCACACGCTTCTATTTAAACGATACTGAATGTGGTAGTGTCCCAGTACAGGAAAGAATCTGAACTTGGTACTACTGTTTACTCTGTAAACAGAGGAACAAGAATCCTTTGAATTACTTTCCAAAAATTTAGATAAAAATGTTGCCTAACATGTATACCTTATTTGATAAAAACCGACTGACTATATCGCGAACTGCACACAAATATATATTGTACATCAACAAATGTTATTAAAAGGAAGATAGATTTGAGTTATTTATGATGTACGGATGTACTCTTAAATTATTAGTGTGAAATAAATACTTCATCTTAGTGAAAAATATTTCATAGTTTTTGCAATTTTTTGTTTTAAATCTCTTTCCAAACTTGTAAAATAATTAATTTTTCCGACGTTTTATATTCTTAATTTCATGAGGTGAAAAAAATTTTTATTTTATTTTACAAATTTTAAGAGCATTTCACTTTTCATGGTTAAGGAATTTGAGTGCGATTTTCCTCTCGGTGAAAAGCGTCTATAGTTGCCTTTATACTACCAAGCCTCAGATCCAGTTTACTTCCCACTAGTAATGGTGTTAGCGGTTTCATATCCTAAGATATGTTAGATGTCTAACTTCGATTTGATAGTCCCTTAATAAATTATAGTCATGATAAAGGATGTACGAATACCTTATAAAAATGCAAGGTACTTGGTAATTTTTATCATTAATTTTTATCTGCTTACGTAATCTGTATCATTAAAATTTATTTTAGAGTATAAAATTATTTCCTTTATCAGCCTTATTAAAATTAGTAGTAAAATTTCCATTTTTATAATTAAAAATAAAGCTTGAAAATACTAGCTTCGGATACTGTTGTATTATGTTCAAATTCAAGAGTCAACGTGTATTTTCACTTGGAAAACAACAAATTGTTGTCTTTCAGTTGAGATAAAAACAGGGTACTTACAGTACCCTGTTTTGTAACTGAGCAGGCGACTGCTAGTAATTTCCAGTATGAATAAATTAAAATCATTCGACAACAACAAACTTTAGTGTGAAAGGAGGTCATACTCTTTTTCCCCACATTACATTTTAAGGTGATTTATATAAGAAGCATGCATTTTAATGTTATGTGTCAAAAATTAATTAAATGAAAGTTGGAGCACTCGGTAACAAGAAAATTCTTAAAAAAAGTATATCAAAATTGAAACTAGACCTTCATCTCTAACTGAAGAATTATATCGTTTTAAAGTACGTGCTAAGAATAAATATTTTACAAAACCAGCAGCAAAAAAATAAAAGATTGTTGATTAAATTTCTAGTAACGTTTATTAAAATTATTATTATTATTACTTTATTATTATTTTCTTAATTTTAAGTTGGCGCGCTTCATCGCTTTCCAATATCAAGGCAGAATTGCTAATTTTATGATTTACTTAATTTATTAAAAAAATTCCTTTACAAAAAATTCTTAATTGATAATAATTAAGGCAATTTTGAATTTTAAAGAACATTAACGTAGAATTTTTTTTTTACACTTTAGATCGGAATTTCTCCTAAATCGTTAATTTCCAGACAAATAGAATTTAGCCCAAGGAGAAAGTCAGGTAATTAAGCTTCTGGGCTTTATTAATGTAACACGCAATATAATTAATATATTAATGTTCCAAGGGGAGAGACGGCACTTTAGACCGAGAACAAGCAAGCTGGTAGCTGGGAGATTGCTTACAGGAAAATTAACTATGTGATATGAGACAGGCATTGTAATGGATCCTTGCGGTCAGAATGCGTTTCCACTATGTAAAACTATTAATTTTGTCGATCAGTAATAATGGATAATTAACACCCGAAAATTCCTGTGTTTTTATTATCGTCAGTCATAACATAATATAAACAGGAGCTGTTACTTTAAATTTTGTTGTAACGCTATACGAAAAGCTTAAATATTATTAAAATAAAAGACTATTTTCTGTTAATGAAAGATCTCTAATATATGTTTCTTTTTATCTAGTAATTTTTTATTTATATTGAAAATAAATAGTTATAATTTTTTTATCTTAAGCATTATTTTGATTCTTCATTAATTGAAGAGTTTTGATTTTTGTTGTATATGAAACGGATTAAAAAAGATTTGGGATAGACAAGATATGACATCAACCATTTATTAGATAAAGTCTCTTTTATTGTTAATTTTTAATTATTCTACAGAAAAATACGTTTATCTAAATTTTCACAATTAATATCATCAAGAAATTTTAAAATTCATCTTATAAACATGCTGCATATTCATTTGCATTTGGGTTGCTCAATTTTCAGATTTTACAGCAATTACATTAGATATAACATATACATGAATATACCTCTCAAAAAGACTGTGATTTTAGTTCACCCTGATAATGTTACATGATCCTTTTGCCTTGCCATTTAATTTATCCAGATTGTATTTATTTTATGTAATTTTGAAAACAAATTCAAAAATTGAACAAAATTTTCAAAAATATACAAAATTAGCTATCACCTAGATTATATTTAAATTAAAATTTAATTTACTGTATAAATGTGCTGATTTAATTGTAAAAGATTGACTACGGTAAAAAATGTTCCAAAATTTTTTAAGATTCTATTCGTTTTAAATGATTTTCAACAAAAACATATTCTTAAAAAAACAAAAAAATATATGCAACTTATTAATTACGAGGGCTGCCCAGAAAGTAACTTACGTTTTGAAATAAAAAACTAACCAAGTAAAAAAAAGAAATTTTATTATATATATTTGAAAGGCACAATCTAAAATATTTTTCTACATAGTCACCATTTAAACTGAGGCACTTATCATAATGATGCACAAGTTTTTCAATTCCTTGTCTGTAGAAATGTGCCGCCTTAGATTTTTGGCACCCAACTTGGAAAAAACTTGTGATAACCAAGCTTCCCCGATACAATTTCATGCAGTAAACTTCGTTAAATTTGGGGGAAATGAAGCGAGAGTTCTGTAATCGTAATGCGACGATTTTCACGAATTTTATCGTTGATTTTCATCGTCAGTTCATCAGTCACAAGGCTAGGCCGACCACTACGATCCACTTCATGAACATTGGTGCGGCCATTTTTAAACTGAATGCACCACTGCTTCAGTCCACTATCACTCATTATTCCATCTCCTTACACCCTACAAAGTTGCCGATAGATTTCAATTGGTTTTAGGTTTTTTTTTTTTTGTCACTAAGAACCTGACTGAACGCACCTTACAACTCACGGGATTTTCTATGGAAGCGCACATTTCAATAATTGACAACGAACAAAGTAGAAAAATCACAGTTACAACAACGCACACAGTTCTAACGCTACAAATAACAGTTACAACGCTACTATAGCTTGATGAGTACTGAGTATGGAAACGTTTTGACGCCAAGATGGCGGCTCTATCCCCACCCATCTCCACGCTAGGCACAAACGTAAGTTACTTTTTGTACGTATGATTTAAAACTACACGCTAAAGAGTTGCTATGGGATTTTAAGAGTTTAAGCATTAAAGACATCAAGTGATCATAAACATCAATAAAACAACGAACTAGCAAGAAATTATAAGTTATCCTTAGCCTCTCTATTCTAGCCCAAAACCTTTAGCTGTTAGAAATGGTCATGCTGCTATATGAGTAACCTGCTTTATTTAAAACTTCCAAAGTTTTGCTAATGAAAGTGAATTAAATCAAGCTAGCACTTTACTGATCTAGATTACTGATGGTATATAGACCAAAAACTCCATTTACTTTTAATTTATTGCATACAGTTAAAGTAAGACGGGATTTATTGTTTTTTTTTTGTCTTCAGTCATTTGACTGGTTTGATGCAGCTCTCCAAGATTCCCTATCTAGTGCTAGTCGTTTCATTTCAGTATACCCTCTACCTCCTACATCCCTAACAATTTGTTTTACATATTCCAAACGTGGCCTGCCCACACAATTTTTTCCTTCTACCTGTCCTTCCAATATTAAAGCGACTATTCCAGGATGCCTTAGTATCTGGCCTATAAGTCTGTCTCTTCTCTTAACTATATTTTTCCAAATGCTTCTTTCTTCATCTATTTGCCGCAATACCTCTTCATTTGTCACTTTATCCACCCATCTGATTTTTAACATTCTCCTATAGCACCACATTTCAAAAGCTTCTAATCTTTTCTTCTCAGATACTCCGATTGTCCAAGTTTCACTTCCATATAAAGCGACACTCCAAACATACACTTTCAAAAATCTTTTCCTGAACATTTAAATTTTTGATGTAAACAAATTATATTTCTTACTGAAGGCTCGTTTAGCTTGTGCTATTCGGCATTTTATATCGCTCCTGCTTCGTCCATTTTTAATAATTCTACTTCCCAAATAAAAAAATTCTTCTACCTTCATAATCTTTTCTCCTCCTATTTTCACATTCAGTGATCCATCTTTGTTATTTCTACTACATTTCATTACTTTTGTTATGTTCTTGTTTATTTTCATTCGACAGTTCTTGCGTAGGACTTCATCTATGCCGTTCATTGTTACTTCTAAATCCTTTTTACTCTCGGCTAGAATTACTATATCATCAGCACATCGTAGCATCTTTATCTTTTCACCTTGTACTGTCACTCCGAATCTATTGTTTTTAATGAACACAATAAATTTTACCGGTAATTAGAATTAAAAACATGAAAGATATTTACAAAAACAAAATTAAATTAAATAGATAGTTTGAAAAGACATGCAAATATTTTTGTAGACTGACAGAACAATTACAAAAAAAAGCATTCAAAAGTTGAAAAACAACTAGACCCATATTTTCTGTGATCTAACAAAATTTAACAAATGGAAAACAAAATAGTAATTCTCCAGTTCCTCCAGAAGTAACAAAATATCGTTGAGGATATGAAAACACGTGATTGTTTAATGTAACTGAATGTGAGATGGCATTCGGAATGAAAATTTTGTTGACATACTTGTAGTGAAAAAAGAGACATTCATTTCCAAAGATTTCAAGACTATCGATTAAATTGAGGAGAATCTTTTCTGATAAAGATTTCAGTGAATGGTTTGGCAAAATCTTAGAGAGACTGTGCTCCACTATTCCTCCCTACTCAGTGATTAGTATTAAAAGATAATGAAGAAAGAATCGCTCACTAATGGTAATAATTAATCTGCACTTCGGTAATATATTTTATCTTCACGGAGACATCCTGAAGTAGTTTGAAAATAAACATCTTGAGACAAAGAATCGGTTACCAATTTTATTTTGAAATCAAAACGGTTAAATCTTTGCTTGTTGATTGTATTATTTATAGAAGTCAGAAGTTTCATGTATTCATGAGATGGGAAAACCAAAATAACGACAAGAACAAAAGTAATTCCTTCAAAGACTAATTACAGGCAACAATTTAGCATATTGTACAGATAATAAAGTACAGAAAATCTTCAGCTGTAAGTTATAAACTGATATTTTATATGAAAATAAAAACTTGTTTGCACGAGGCAGACAGTCGCTGTGGAAGGCATTATATTAATTTTCTCGTAACATAAGGCTCATTCACAAACCGAGTATTCTGCAATACAGCATGTTTAACCATTTTTAGAAAGAGGAATAATGTTTCCAAAATTAAAATTTATTATCATTTTGTTTAATTTCATACAATTTTTTTAAATATTTAGCGTACTTATATATATATATATATATATTTCTTACTGTGTACACTACAAAAAGGAATAATTTATACTTGTATTAAATAGATTATAACTAAACTTTATTAATAAATAAAGTGTGTGGTGGGTGGATGGATGGTGGGCGGATTTTGTGTGAACTATTTAAGATAATTTGAGTCCTAAAGAGATTTAAGATAGTATTTATTGCACCTATTGATTATAAAAAGAATAAAGAGCTCCGTAGTCAAGCACGTGAAATAATTAATAAGATACGATTTTGTGAAGAAAGAAGCTATAAAATTAGGAAAATTGAATGATGTCACAAATTTAATACGCATTCAAAAATATGAAGGAAGAACCGCTGCAGCTGCAGCTTGTTAAATTTCAAGTTCACAAATCCAAAAAATCCGAAAAGAAAAACAGGGTTTTCTTAAATCTAAATTGCAGTCGTATTCATTCAACAAACTAAAAAAGGATGAACAACGTTGAAAACCAGTTACTGGATGAAGCAGTTTTGATCAAGGCGTTATAAAAAGAACGGTTAACGAGTTTAATGCAAAACATAATGAACTGCCTAGAAAAAATCAATTATTTTTTCCGAAGAAAAGAACTTCAAAAGAGTATTCAATCAATTTAAAGGTTCTAGAACTACACTAGCAGCTATCCTGAAAGAGGTAGAATTCATGAAGTGTAAAACTGATAATAATAGAACACTTGTGATGCAAAAAGACATCCGATGGAAGAGGACAGAATATTTAACAAAAATGACCTACCGTAGAAAAGCAAATTCTTTGATTATTTATTTGGACGAATCGTTCTCATTCGACAACAAAATTGTGGTCGGATGACAGTGGTGCAGGCGTAAAATTGCCGATTAATAAAGGCAATCGATTAATCATAATCCACTCTGGAGGAAAAATGGGGTCCATTCCAAACGCGATGTTAACAGGGAAAACGAGTTCAAAAAGCGGTGACTATCGCGACAGCACCAACAACAATTTCATGAAGTGGGATCTGAAAAATTCGTTCCTGGTCATCCCCCCTCCAGGTATTATTGTTATCGATAATGCGCCAAACCATAATTCACTTTCAGAGAAGCCTCCGAATTCAAATGATAGGAAATGTGGCGTGATTAATTGAATAGAAAAAATAACATTCTTCTGTTCAATAAAGCTTGTTAAAACCACAATTCTATGACATAATTAAATGATACAGAAATTTAAAAACCATTTAGATAAACTATTGAAAAAAACACGGGCATCAGGCTCTGCGACTTCCACCTTACCATCCCGATTTAAGTCCGATCGAGATGGTATGGTCGGCTCTGAAAAAAAATGTTGGTAGTAACACAACATTTTAATGTCAAATATTAAAAATTAACTGAGGAAAAATGAATGAAATGAATAAACATGATTGGAAACTATATTGCGAACATGTAAAAAAAAGTTGAAATTGAGTATAAGAAGATGGAACGCTAATGACGAAATGACGGAGAAATTTATCATACTTCAGTCATTTATTTAACTACAGTCGTAGTTAAAGTGATGAAGACAGAGAAGATTGTGAACTTGCATAGGAACTGAACATACAATGCAAATTTCAAGTGTTAATAATAATAATAGTACAATCAACAATGAAAACAATTGTATAAAAAAGAATCTGAAAATTCTAAATATTGTACAATAATAATTTTACATCTAATTTAGTGTAAAAAAGGTAATATAGAAACACTAACTAAGATTTTTTTAGTTTAAAAATACACCTAAATTAAAATCCGTGCTTTTTTAATATTTACTTATTGTTTATTAATACTAATTAATTAACAATGTAATATAACTAATAAAACATGAAAACGGTAATAAATTAAACGGGCATAAATAAAAGTACAAAGATTATTATTGTTCTTCTTCAGATAGCTGTAAATGTTTTCAGGTTTGGTAGTAATGCAGTCTCAACCTTCTTCAACTTAAGCTTTTATTTTTATTCTACAAACTATAAATACCAGCATATCTAATTATTGATAAATTAAATTAAAACTACTAAAATATAACAAATTTAATTGCAACATTATTATTACTTTTTTTTTACTGCTAGTTACTTGAAACAATCACTTTGTTGAAGCGTTTAGAGAAAAACGTTGTACGTTGAGTTGTTGACACAATATGATTTAAAATGACGTCAAGTTTTTAACAACGGGACCCTTAGTAAAAGATTATTAAATCAGTTCTTAGTAAGTTCATATTTTAAGAAGTGCACCGTTCCTTCTTTTCTATTTCCTTTCCTTTCTTCATAATTTTTCATAATGAGCACTCTGCCCTTGCTTTCTATTCTTAAAAATATTAATATTTAAGACTAATGGGCAAATTAAATTATTCTACATTCTTCGTTTCTAATTTAAAGTAATAAAACCATAAATTTTGAGTAAAATATTTTCTTAATTAATTTTTATTGAATTAGTTGTGTAAATTAAATTAGAAATAATTATTAAGTTTTTTATTAGTAATGATTTTAAGTTTTTATATCAGTTAAATAACTTAGTAGCATCGTTTAAAAAATATAATGGTTAATTAAATAATTTAATTTCTATGTATTTAATATGTATACATAAATTGTGGGTGCAAATAATAAATCTCTCAGTTAAATGTATTCAGAGTTTTGGTTGAACATTCCACAGCACATCCGAGAACTGTAAATCACAGTGAAAAGCTTAATGGTTTTTGTGGAAGTGCTTTTATTCAGAATAGAAAAGCTCAAACATGTAGTTTAGATAGATATTGTAACTGGTTGGATACTTATATGTAAAACTCAAAGACGGGCGAGAAATAAATCTAAATTTAATGTTTCTGAATGAATGTGCACGTACGTTTAAGAAAAATTATAATGTTTAAAATCTAATTACAAAAAGGTTATTTAAAAATTGTATTTATTTATTTATTAAATAACGGACAAAAATTATTTTCTTTGAATAACAATTTGCATCAGTAACTGTATCAGTTACATCAGCTACTAATCACCAGATATTGGAAATCAATTCGTAGCCGTTATTCTATCAGAGTAAAATATGAAATTAGATTTGTAGTAAATTAATTACTGTGAATTCGAAATAAAATTACTGCATTGTCCTAAGTAAATATCTTACAATAAAAAGGTAAAATGGAGTAAATCAGACAGTATACTGTTATTTTTTAATAAATAAATTCATTACAAATGAGACAACCAGTAGGAAAAAGTTATTTGTAAACAATTTTAATGTACTGTATAAATAACAATTTTTATAAAATTTTAATTACAAGATATGCAAAGCAATGCATATCACATTAATATCTTGGATATTTATTTGACATATTTTGAGGAGTCAGAGCAGTATTGATCTTTTTATAAGTTAATGACAAAATTGTATTTCATGATCCACTGCAATACTTCAAAGAATTAACGTAGGAAACAATATTATTAAAATTGGTATATTAGTCTTGTCATCTTCAACAATCTGTACCAGAAAAATCAACAGTTATATTCCATATTTAACGAAATGTTTTTTTTTAAATGAAAAAGTCTTAAATTTTCTAAAAATTATTTCAATTAAATCGGTTTTATAATTTGTGGTTTTATTGTACAATTTTTTTTACCCGATTTTTATATATCGACGTATTTATGAAAATAAATAAAACTTACAGTAGGTTATCTAATTCCAGAACAATATAAAGTATTCATTGCTTAAATTTTACATTTATATTGGATTAAAGCGAAAAAGAAGGACAAAGAAAGCCAAATCTTCACATTCTCCTCCTGAAATGAAGTCATTCAATCAACTTATCAAACAACCTTTTTCTCGGGATGTTTAACAGAAGTGAAAACATTTAAGTTGGAAATTTCGTGTTACATAGAAGACGTTTCAATTCATCGGTCAATCAACTTCTTATCTGATTTGGTAATGTATATTGGCGTATCAGAATGTGTTTGTATGCTCGTGCTTGCGACAGTAGATTAAACCTAAATATCGAATTGCAGAAGTACTGTAGTTAAAATTTATTACAAGTTATTTTATTACTTTTTATTTTAAGCTAATTTATTACAAGTTAAAAATTTGATGAAATATTTTTTGGATGAAACATATCTTTAAAAATAATAATCTGTTATTTTATGCGTATTAAAACTAAAACTGTACCCCCAAATCCACCCTCATCTATTACCTAAGGGAAATATTTTACTGGAATTTTTTTTTTCCGGCTTTGGCGTTCAATATCATCTTAAAAGGCCTTCTGTAATCCCTATTCAATGCACTCGAAGTATTTGAAGTATGTATAGTATGTTTATACTGGTGTCTAGATTTTCATTTTATTATTTTGGTAATATTCTTCTTCATAATCCAGATCTAATTATAATTAATGAGAAAATTAATTTGTTATTTTACGATAATAATATTGTTTGTCTTTTTAAATAATTTCAGAAGTTTTTAAATACTTCCAATAAAATTTTATCTGCTTTAGATATTTGTTTATTTTTATTATTTATTTGTACTACTATCAAAATTTTAAACTGAAATATCATATTATTTGTTGACCAAAGAGAGGATACGTTATCAATCTATTCTGTTTGTTTGAATACCATTATCTCTGTAATATTGAATGAAAAACTAATACCGGAATAGTACACACATAAGCTTATTTTTAAACGAAATAAACATTATACATACATTTCTGTTTATCAAACACCAATTTTATGGACTGAACTCGTAATAAAATGCAAAATTATTTACAAAAACCTGGATATTATAACAAATTTTACTGGTGGTAAAATTTTAACTCATTTACAAGAAAATGTGTATATTTTTAACCGATAAAAGATTTATCTTATTTTTAAAAGGTATTTTCTATTAAATCTGTTCAGATAATATGTAACTAAAAGACAATTCTCGGTAAAAAAAAAAACCGAGAATATGTGTGAATATAGAATTAATTATACCTAAGTTAATATTCTGAAGAAAAAACTGTGAAAATTTATATTATAAATTTGAAACGATTAATTTGTAAATCTATGCTATAAAGAAAACACTGTTCCAGAATTTTTTTTAGACTGCCAGTCTAAGATGGATATTAAATCCAATAATAAGAATTATGAGAACAAAAATATAAAAATAAATATTGAGTAGGTAATTTTTTTTTAAATAATAATTTTTAGATCAGCTTGATAAAATGTGCCTTAAACGTTTAAAATTGATTTAAAAAAAACCTACATTATAAATTCCTGAAAATATAGTTAATAACAAATACATAAAAATAAGTTTTTGTAATGGTATATTTTCATCAGCAGTCGGATTTTTAATTAACTAATTCATTTTTTCTCAGTAATTCTTAATAATTATAACGGTATAAACAAAAGTAAGCTTCTGAAATGTTAAAATTATTTAAACAATATGGAGATTTGATAAGCTATTTATCAGAGTTACACTTTTCTGATTATCGGTCTATAATAATTCGATCGGTTTAATCTAATTCAGAAAAAAATCTCTTTTAAACTAAACGTTAATTATCGAATTAATAATAGAATAATTCATGATGACAGGGGTTACGCGTAATCTCTATTGCTGTAAACCCTTCTTGTTTGATTCTATATAGAAGTAT